>NW_028258321.1:5306428-5618571 GCF_053883595.1 Heterocephalus glaber
TCTAAAAAGAAAGAAAGAAAAGAAAAGAAGGAAAGAAGAAGAAAAGAAAACTGTAGACCACCATTCTGTGTACAGATGTAAAAATCTTCAGTACGATACTAGCAGACTAAACCAAGAGTATATAAAGAGGATTGTGCTAGTGGCCAAATGGGATTTATCTCAGCAATTCAGCGATTCTTCAACATATGAAGATCAACCATTGTGATACACCATGTTAATAAAAAGTGAAGTCCACACACCATCATCTCCAGGAACACAGACACAAGGTTTCACAAAATCCAACACCTTTTCATGATAAAAGCACCATACTGAGAATCAAGGGGGAGTTCCTTAATTGATAAAGGGCGCACACACACACACACACACACACACACACACACACACACACACACCACAGCTAACATTATACTTAGCAGTGAAAAATTTTGATCTTTATCCCTAAGGTCATGAACCAGACAAGGACCTCTGCTCTTGCCACTTCTATCAACATTGTAGTGGAAGTCGTAGCTAGAAAAGTAGGCAAGAAAAACAAAAGTCCTTCTGATTTTTTTTTGAATTCATATATATATATATATATATATATTTTTTTTTTGGTACCGGGGATCAAACTCACGACCTTGTGCTTGTGAGGCAGGCGCGGTGCCACTGAGCTACATCCCCGGCCCTCTGAATTCTCACGCTTTGAAATACATCCAGAAGATGGCAGAGTGGTGAACAGCAGAGACACAGACTCTGGGAGATTTGGTGTCCAGGCACGGGAACAGAGCAGCGTGAGGAAGAGAAGGAGAAAAGTGGGGCCCCGGGACCCAGCGAGGATCTGAAGTGAGAATTGAGGCCCATGGGGGAGAGGACAGAGACTTCAGTGAAGAAGGAGGAGGTGGCAAGCAGTGCTCTCTCCCTGAGCCCTGACTCACTGCATGGGAAGGCAGCTCAAACCTGCGGATGCATAGTGCATTAGTTATTTTTCTCTTGCTGCTGAGACAAAATACCCAACACCCAAAGTTAAAGAGGAAAGAGTTTATTTAGCTCACAGTTTGTGGAGGTTTCAGTCCATGCTTGGCTGGCTCCAAGGCAGGGGGCACATGGCCGAGGGCAGCAGCAGAAGGCAGGAAAAGCAACAAGGGAACCACAGTTCTTCCTGTCCCTTTTGTCTTATGCAGGCTACTTAGGGTGGGCAGCACTCACACCCTTAATCCCAGCGCTCTCAGGCCTAGCCCCACCGTGAAACAGTCACACGCTCTAGATTCAGCCACCTCTGAAAAAGCACGAGGCTTTGAGGGGACATCTAAACAGAAGACGGAACACACGGTGACTTGCACAGAGTCCAGAGGCCTGCACAGAGTAACGTACCAGTGGAACAGAGCAGTGGATGCAGCAGACTGCAGTAGCTGCCGAGTTATTAGGGTTCGGACATCCCCCAGGAGAGTACAGTTAGCCAGTAGTACATCTTTGAGAGGGGCCAATTGAGCTCAGAATTCAGAGCAGCTGTGGGCTGGCTCCAGCAGGGTGAGGCGGAACTGAGTTCAAGTCTGCAAGAGGTCAAGGAGCCAAATTCAAGCCAGGAGGAGGCAAACAGAGTGTTGCAGGCTGAGTAAATCAGGTTCCAGCCTCACAGTCTGAAACCAGCCTGATGGGCCAGGGATGCAGCACAGTGCCACCATGTCTGCCTGGCAAGTGCAAAGTCATGAGTTTGATTCCTGGTACTGTAAAGAAAAGAAAAAAAGCAACCTGAGCCACAGAATTAAAGGTTTAGGCTTGCTAGGATTATCCACTACCCCAATGTGAATCTACAGCTGGCTTGCTGGGAATAATCAACACGGATCTGGACTCTGCCCACTCTACCAGTGACAGCAGAAACACACTTTGAAGCAGACATTTCTTTTTCTTTTTTCCTTTTCTTGTTTTTGTCTTGTTTTCTTTGCTTTTCTTTTTTCTTGAGTGTTTGTTCTTGTTTTCATATAAGTATGAACATTGTTTCTAATTTTTTGTTGTTGTTCTGTTCTGTTCCTATTTTTATTTCTTCCTTCTCTCTTTCTCTCCTGTCTTCACCAGTTTCCCAAAATTCACATAATCTTTCTTAGGCCTCCAGCCTTGCTTCAAATCTCTTCCTCTTCTTCTATTTCTCCATTTTCCCCCCAACCCCTTTTAAATTTTCTCCTTTGAGGGTAAAATCACCATACTGAGGGCACATTTACTGTATACAATCTTCTGGTTTGTTTTAGATTTTGTTATATAACCACAAATCTAGTTCATACGGTTCCTGGTGGCAAATCAATAGTTACCACAGTTTGTTGTTTTCTAGGCTGTGTTTGATGCTATTGTTATTGCTGACTGTACTGTGTTAGCCAAGGTGACATAATTGTTCTAATCAGTTGCTCTTCCTGGTACACCAAGACTGAGATTGCCTAAGGGTCATAAACAATACTATAGGCCGCTGCCAAAGAAGCAGGGGCTAGGCCAAATAAGCAGCAACTTCTCATCCCCTATAAATTGAAGAGGGAGGATCTTGCAACAGACTCAAAACCCAAAAGCCAGTTACACCTGGAAGACATCTCTGAGAAGTAGTCATTTCCTAAGGGTTCTAAATATTAGCAGTAAATCTACTTGTCATATGCTATCTACAAGCATCAACCCAGGAATTAAACTAAAAACAAAAAAGAAAGAAAGAAAATGAGAGGACACTTAAGCAAGATGCAACCCCAGACTTCCAGCCTCCCCAAAGGCAAACCCAGAGGACGATGAGGTGGAACAATTTGAAACCCACCGACCTGGACCCTCTGAAGTGGTAACAAAGCAAATGAATGAGCCTCTAGAAAAAAATCAAATCAGAAATAGTTTCTCAGGTAACTACAGAGATGTTGACAGTGATGAAAGATGTGATTAGTGACTGTTAAGCAGATACAGATAAAAAAAAAAAATAGAAGAGCTTAGGAAAATGATGGAAACCATGAACACCCAACATAGGAAAGAAATGGAATCCATGAAACAAATTCAGACAAATATCCAGGAGATTAAAAACTCCATTGAAAGTATTCTCAGCAGAATGAACCACTGTGAGGACAGAATATCAGATACAGAAGACAGGATTGTAGTCAGCGATCATGAAAAGAAAGATCTCTTGCACCGGGGATTTAGCTCAGTGGTTCCGCCGCCTGCCTAGCAAGCGCAAGGTCCTGAGTTCAATCTCCAGTACCAAAACCAAAAAACAAACAAAAAATAGCAAGGGACCATGAAAAATCAATGCAGCAGCTGCTACATGATGCAAAGGAGAATAACATAAGACTGATCAGAGTCAATGAAAAAGCAGGAGATAGCACAAATGACATAAAAAAAGAAGTAATGGGAAAAAACTTCAGCAGGGAAGAAGAATTTGACATACAGATAAGGGAGGCTTATAGAACTTAAATTAACCATGATCAAAAGAAAATCTACACCAAGGCATATAATAGTCAAGATTCCAGAAATTCAACCAAGAACAGAATATTAAAAGCTGTTGGAGAAAAGAAACAAATTGCCTATAAAGGCAAGCTTATCAGACTCGTAGTAGACTTCTAAATACAAACCTTCATGTCAAGGAGAGCTTGGAGTGAAGTATTTCAAGTCCTAAAAGAGAACAACCTCCGACCCAGATTGCTGTACCCCACAAAACTCTTTCAAAATTGATGGAGAGGGGGCCGGGGATCTAGCTCAGTGGTTCCGCCACCTGCCTTGAAAGCGCAAGGACCTGAGTTTGATCCCTGGTGCCAAAAAACAAAAAACAAAAAAAACAAAAATGAAGGAGAGGGCCAGGGATTTAGCTCAGTGGTGCCACATCTGCCTTGAAAATGTAAGGTCATGGGCCGGGCATTTAGCTCAGTGGTTTCGTCGCCTGCTGTGCAAGCACTAGGACCCGAGTTTGATCCCCAGTACCAAAAAAAAACAACCAAAAAAGAAAATGTAAGGTCATGAGTTTGATCCTCAGTACCGCTAAAAAAAAAAAAAAAAAAAAAAATTGATGGAGAATAGCCAGGCATGGGTGGCACATGCTTGTAATCCTAGCACTCAAGAGGCAGAGGCAGGGGGATTGTCATGAGTTTGAGCCCAGCTGGGCTACATAGTGAGTTCAAAGCCAGCCTGAACTATACATAGTGAGAGACCATGTCTCAGAAAAAAAAAATTTTTTTTGGTACCCAGGATCGAACTCAGGGCCTTGAGCTTGTGAGGCAGGTGCCAGAACCACTGAGCTAAATCCTTGGCCCTCAGAAAAATTTTTTTGATGGAGAAACAAGATACTTACGTGACAAAGAACACCTGAAGAAATTCATGACCACAAAACCAGCTCTCCAACATGTGCTGAAGGACATTCTAAAAAGAGATAACAAGGACTACAACTCCATGAACCTCAACAGAGTGAATACACCAGGCAAGGGAAGAAATTAAATGGGAGAGGGAGGACCAACAACAGGAAAATAACATGAAAAGGATAAGTCAATACATATCAGGTATAACCATCAATGTAAATGGTCTCAGATCACCAATCAAAAGAAACAGACTGGCAGAATGGATCAAGAAGCAAGATCCAACAATATGCTACATACAAGAAACATTTGAAATGGGGAAAACAAAATAAGAACCAAGATATATCACGTATAGGTACAAACACCCAATGATAAATGTAAACGAATTGTATACCTAAAATGTACCAATTAAAGAAGTAAACTATATAAATTTTTAAAAAAGAAACATTTGATTAAAAAAAGAAATTCAGGGCCGGGGATTTAGTTTAGTGGCTCTGCTGTCTGCCTTGCAAATGCAAGGTCCCGAGTTCGATCCCTGGTACCAAAAACAAAAAAAGAAGAAAGAAAGAAAGAAAGATTGATTCATAGACTGAAAGTCAAAGGACTGTTCCATACAACAGGATCCCGTAGGTAGCTATTCTATTTGCAGACAAAGTGGATTTCAAGTCAAAACTGATAAAGAGAGACAAAGAAAGTTGCTACATCCCTGTAAAGGGAACAATCCAAGAGGAAGAGAGGACAGTCATAAATATATATGCACCAAATATGAGTGCACCCAACTATATAAAACAAATATTTTTTAATAAAACAAATATTAATGGATGTGAAAAATCAAATAAACATTAATAATTGTAATGGGGGACCTCAGTACTCCACTATTACAAATAGACAGATCAACTAGACAAAAAATCAACAAAGAAATATCAGTACTGAACCAAGTTTTCAACAAATGGACTTAGTAGATGTCTATAGAGTGTTCCACCCCACAACATCAGAATACGCAGTTTTCTCAGCTGTACATGGTACTTTCTCCAAAATATACCACATACTAGCTCATAGAACATGTTTAAGTAAATGCAAAAGAATTGAAACTATCCCATGCATATTATCAGATCATAGTGCAATGAAATTAGAAACCAATGGCAAAAGAAACCACAAGAACTTTGTAAGTGGCTGGGTGTAGTAATCCCAGCACTCAGGAGGCTGAGGCAGGAGGATTACCATGAGTTCAAGGCCATCGTGGGCTACATAGTTTAAGATCAGCCTGAACTACATAGAGACATCTTGCCTCAAAACAAAAACAAAAACAAAACAAATTTCATAAACACATGAAAATTAAGTAACACCCTCATGAACAACCAGTGGGTAACAGATGAAATTAAAGAGGAAATTAGACAGTTTCTACGATTACATGATAATGCCAATACAACATAGCAGAACTTATGGGACACAATGGAAGCAGTCCTACAAGGGAAAGTTATAGTGGTGAATTCCCATATCAGGAAAATGAGTTCAAATAAAAAACCTAACATTGAACCTCAAGCTTTTAGATAAAGAGTAAATCAACCCCAAACCTTGTACAAGGGAGGAAATTATAAAGATCAGAGCAGAAATTAATGGAATGGAGACTAAGAAAACAATACAAAAAATCAATGAATCGAAGAGTTGGTTCTTTGAAAGATTAAATAAAATTGACAAACCCTTAGCCATCCTTATAAAAAAAAAGGAAAGAAAAGACTCAAATCCATGCAATTAGGAATCTGCAGGATCATCAATACCTACTTTGAGAAACTGTATTCTAATAAGATGGAAAACACAGAAGAAATAGACAGATTCCTGGATATATATGAATTACTAAAGCTGAACCAAGAAGATATAAGAACTCTAAATGAACCAGTATCAGTCAATGAAATTGAAGATATAATTAAAAGCCTACTGTTACGGCTTGTGTCTAGATGTCCCCCTCAAAGCCTCGTGCAGTCATGGGGCTTCTTCAGAGGTGGCTGAATCTAGAGTGTGTGACACTGGGATTAAGGGTGTGTGCTTACTAAACCTGTCCACTGATTGGTTTGGCACCGCCGTAATCCCAATAGTCTGGATAAGATAAAGGGGCAGAAAGATGCTGTTAAGGTCCATTGTTGCATTTCTACCTTCAGTCACCATGGACTGTTACCCCTCTGCCATGTGCCACCCTGCCTTGGAGCCAGCTGATTATGGACTGAAATTCCTGTAAACTGTGAGCTAAATAGCTCCTTTCCCCTTTAACTTTAGGTGTTGGATATTTTGTCTCACCAAGGAGAGAAAAGTAACTAAGACACAGAAATTTGGTACCAGGAGTGGGGTCATTGCTGTGATATTACCTGACCATGTGGCTCAAGAGCAATTGGAACTGGCTTGTGCAAAGGGAAATAGGAAAGATTCAGAGATGCTAGCTGAAGAAGTAGAGCTGGAATGGCTTAGGCTGTTCTGTACAAGAGATTCTGGTCAGAGCTCAGAAGACCAGAAAGCTGGTAAAGACCAGCCTCGGGAGGTTTCTTCCGGAAAAAGGACTGCATTGGCTGTTGGACACTAGATGATGTGTGTTAAGGTTTGGCTGAAAGTTTGTCTGCATTTTGCTCATGTCCAGAGACTTTGCCTGAAACTGAGATTAAAGGTGACAGACTAATTAATCTTGTAGAAGAAGTTTCAAGGCAGTCTAATGTTGAAGCAGTGGCATGGCTACTATTGGGAGCTTTAGCCAGATCTATGTTGAGAATCAAGAGCAAAGAGCCCAGCAGAATGATTTAAAATGCTGTGAGTTTGGCCATAAAGGAAGCTCCAGTAAAGCTGTGGACTGCAAAGACAGAGCTGAGGTGATCTTGATTGCTGAGAAAGGACGGGAGAATAGAAAAGATGGCCTGAGGGCATCACAAGAAGCAGAAGGGCTCCACCCTTTGCAGCCTCAAAATTGCAAAAGTGAAAGACTTTGCTTTGAGAAGAGAGTTCCAGGGCCCCATCTTCCAGAATGGCAGCATAGAGAATTTGTTCCCCAGAATTGGGTTCAGAATGCTCAGTGATCACACTCCACCCCCTACAGCCAAGAGAGAGGGAAGCCTGGCTACTGCTCCAGCTGGCAGCAGACCTTGGTGTCATCCACGTGGTGCTGGTTTTGGGTGCATGCAGAATGCAAGAGTTGTGGGGTCAGGAAGGCTTCCACCCAGACTTCAGAAGAAGGCCTGGGAGGCCAGGCAGGGTGACCCTGGGAGGGTGGAGTGTGTGAAGCTGTGAGTGTGAAGCCAAAGGTGCACTGGAGACCCCAGAAGGTTGGAGAAGCCAGGAACATGGATCACCTGAGGAAAACTGCAAGGAGGAAGCAGAGCCAGCCCAAGAGAGAAGCCATGGGAGCTGCAACCACCAGAAGTGCTGCAGGGGTGGAGCCACCCAAGCCCTTCAGAGTTCACAGCTTGCCACAGATTGCCAGGAAGTGGAACTGTGGGACTTAATGTTTGCCTTGCTGCATTTTGGACTTGCTTTGGTCCCATTCCTTTGTATCCCCCTGTTTGTACCTTTTGGAATGGAAATGTCTATCTTGTGCCACTGTATGTTGGAAGTATTTAACTTCCTTTTCATTTGCATGGGGGCTCACAGCTAAGAGTTTGCCTTAAATCTCAGAGGAGACTCTGGACTTGGACTTTTCAGCAATGCTGAAACCATTAGGACTTTGGCAGCTCTCGGAGACGGACTGAATGTGTTTTGTGTAAAGAGATGAGCATGAGTCTTTGAAGGGCCAGGGGCAGAATGTTATGGCCTGTGTTTAGATGTTACCCCAAAGCTTCATACAGTCATAGATAGGTAGGGTTTTTTTCTTTTCTTTTCTTTTCTTTTTTTTTTTTTTTTTTTTTTTTTGAGGTAGCTGAATCTAGACTGTTTGATGCTACAGTTAATTCATGGTGCAATGCTAGCCTCAAGGGCACTAAGATAAAGTGCATGAGTGCTGCCCGCCCTAAGTTGTCTGCATAAGATATAAGGGATAGAGAGAGCTGTGCTTGTCCCCTGTTGCTTTTTTTTTGGTACCAGGGATCGAACTCAGGACCTTGCACTTGCGAGGAAGGCGCAGTGCCACTGAGCTAAATCCCCAGCCCTCCCTTGTTGCTTTTGCTGCCCTCTGCTGCCATGAGCTGCTGTCCCTCTGCCATGTGCCCCCTGCCTTGGAGGCAGCCAACTATGGACTGAAACCTCCACAAAGTGTAAGCTTAATAAACCTTCCCTCCTTTAACTTGGAGTTTCGGGTATTTTGTCTCAGCAAGGAGAGAAAAGTAACTAAGCCACCTACCAACACAGAAAAGCCTAGACCCTGATGAATTCACTGCTGAATTCTGTAAGAAATTTAGAGAAGACCTAATGCTGCTACTTCTCAAACTGTTTAATGAAATTGAAAGGGAAGCAATACTCCCAACTTCATTCCTGGAAGCAAGCATCACCCTGATTCCAAAACCAGAGAAGGATTCAGCCAACAAAGAGAATTACAGGACAATCTCCCCAATGAACATAGACGCAAAAATCCTCAATAAGATACCAGCAAACAGAATGCAGCAAATCATCAAGAAGGTTATACACCATGAGCAAGGAGGTCATGATAGTCATGACCAAGTTGAATTCATCCCAGGGATGCAGGGATGGTTCAACATACACAAATCAACAAATCTGATACACTATATTAAAGAGCCAAGGACAAAAACCATGATTGCTGGGGGTGGGGGGTGGGATAAAATAAAATAAAATTTATTTTAAAAACCATATGATCCTCTCAATAGATGCAGAAAAAGCATTTCACAAAATCCAACACCCATTCATGATAAAAACCCTACAGAAAATTGGAATTGATGGTCTCTATCTCAATCTGATAAAAGCCATCTATGACAAACCAACAGCCAACCTCATACTAAGTGGACAAAAACTGAAAGCTTTCACTTTAAAATCAGGAACAAGACAAGGATTCATTCCACTGTCACCACTTCTGTTCAGTATAGTTCTGGAAACATTAGCCAGAGCAATGAGACAAGAGAAAGAAATAAAAGGAATAAGGATAGGAAAGGAAGAAGTTAAATTAGCATTATTTGCAGATGACATGATACTCTACATAGAAGACCCCAAAAGCTCCAAAAGACTTCTAGATTTGCTGACCAAATTCAGTCACACAGCTGGATACAAAGTCAACACTCAAAAGTCAATAGCCTTCCTGTACACGAATAACAAACTCACAGAGAGAGAAATTAGAGAAATCACACCTTTCACATTAGCATCCCAAAACAATGAAACGCCTAGGAATCTAACAAGGAAGATAAAAGACCTCTACATTGAAATCTACAGTACTCTGAAAAAGGAGGTCGAAGAGGATACCGAAAAATGGAAAGATGGCCCGGGGATGTAGCTCAGTGGTTTCGCTGCCTGCTGTGCAAGCGCAAAAACCCGAGTTCGATCCCCAGTACCAAAAAAAAAAAGCATCATACCACAGTGATATATGCACACCCATGTTTATAACAGCACAGTTTGTAATAGCTAAATCTTGGAAACAGCCCAAATGCCCATCAACTGACAAATGGATAAAGAAGATGTGTTTTTTTAATAAAATGGAGTACTACTCTGCCATAAAGAAGGATGAGCTTCAGACATTTATAACTAAATGGATGGACCCTGAGACCATACTTTTAGGTGAGATAAATCGGACACATGTGTTTAAATGCCGCATTGTTTCTCTGGTGTGAGAAACCAAAAGTCCAAAATGTATACTAGATATTGGGAAATGGGAAGAAAATGTTCAAATGGGAAGGGGAGCTAGGGAAGGGGGAGGGAGCATGGAAAGGGACCAAAAAAAAGAAAATAGAAGGAAAAAGTGGAAACGAAGCTTTTGTAAATAAGGAGTGGAAGAGGGAAAAGAAGCAGCAAGATATACAGGTACAAATTCCCTATGATGAATGTTATCATGTATTATCTAAAATGTACCAATAAATGTTTTGCTTAAAAAATAAAAGATCTCTCCCTTTCTCTCTCCTTTTCTTTCTCTTTCTCCCTCTCTCTTTTACACACACACACTCCACCTAGCCCATGTGGTGCTAGTAGAGGGATGGACACATAAGCCAACAGAATAGGGCAAGGATATAGCTCCTTGGTAGAGCTCTTGCCTAGCCTGTCCAAGGCCCTAGGTTCAATTCCCAGAAAAAAAAACCCCAGAAACAAAACCCACCCACTTCCCCACCCCCACACGCCCAAACAATAGAATAGAATGCGTTCGGAGAAAAGTCCCATACCTCCAGGTCCTGCGATCCTTTCTGTCAGTAAGTGTTCACAGTGCGTAACAGTCACACTCCTGTGGGCAGCTGGTACATGTACCTGACACATCCTCCCACCCTTTCCCTGTATCCTGGGTTTGCTTCCCTTTTGCAAAAGGTCTAGCTCCTTATTACCGATTCTCTACTATTTTGCTCATACGAGAGGAGCCTCGTGCCATCTACAGAGCCCACCAAAAATGCATACACATTTCAGGAAAGAAAAACGGTAGGTTTTTTCAGCAGATGGTGCTACCCTCCTGTGGGGGGTCCTAGAGGGTGCCACGAATCACAGAAAACCCACTGCTCCGCCGGCCCTGAGAGAAGAACCTGAAAGTGCACATGCAGCAATCCCGGTGACCAAGGCCACCCAAGCAGCAGCTCGCCCCACTAATAAACATCTGGAAGCTCACGGCCACCGCTCTGAGCAGCTCTGGTCATTGTAGAGGCCAAAGGTAACTTGTATTAATCCCATGATGTTTCAATAAACTTAGTATTCAAATTTTATACAAGTTTTTCTTTTCCTGAAGTGTGGATACGTGTTTTTGGCAGTGGCCTGTCTCTCTGTCTCTGTCTCTCTCTGTCTCTCTGTCTCTGTCTCTCTCTGTCTCTCTCTCTCTCAATATATATATACCCCCCCAGGAACACGGGTTGAGACAGGCTGACCTTGAACTCAGACTAGACAGTCCTCCTGCTTCAGCCTCCCAAGTGCTAGAATTACAGGCGTGCACCACAATGCATGGCAAAGCTGTGTGATATTTAAGCTCATGTGTCTGATTTATTTCACTTAACATTATGGTCTCAAGATGCATCCATTTTCCTACAAAAGCCTCAAATTTTTCCTTCTTTATGGCAGAGTAGTACTCCATTGTGTATAATTTCTACATTTTTTATCCATTCATCTGTTGATGGACATATAAGTTGTTTCGAAGGTTTAGCTTTAGTGGACCCTTGACTTACAAACTCAATCCGTTCCGAGGACTGGATGTAACTGAGTCAATACAGCTGAGATCTGGGTGCTTACCTGGGTACATGCTATAGATAACAAGAGGCAGATGAAGCTTCCATTAACCTAATTAGCCCAAGTTGTTCATATGTCAGATCAGTTGTAACTAGAGGGTTCACTGTTACTATGAATTGTGCTGCTATAAACATGAGTATGATCTCTTTAACTCTTTTGGGAAGAGACCTAGAAGAAGAGCTGGGCCAAATGGAATTTCTAGTTTCAGTTTATTGAGGAAACTCCTTACTAATTTCCGTAATAGCCATACTAATTCACATTCCCACCAGCAGTAAAAGGATTCCTTTACTCCCTAGCCTTGCCATCATTTGTTATTATTTCTTTTTTCTTTCCTTTTTTGTCTTGTTTTATGAGACAGAATCTTGCTATATAGTTCAGGTAAGTTTTGAACTCAGTATGTAGTCCAGGCTGGCCTTGAACTCACAGCAATCCTCCTGCCTCAGCCTCCCAAGTGTTGGGATTACAGGTGTGTGGCACCATGCCTGGCATTATTTGATTTCTTGATGATAGCCATTCTTTCTGGAGTAATATGGAATCTCAGTGTCACTTTAATTTCCATTGCTGAAATAGCAGTGTTGAACATTTCTTCATGTAGTTTTAGGGCATTTGTACTTCTGAGAAGTCTATTTATTTTGGTTGCTCATCTTTTGAATGGACCTTTTATTTTGGGTGGTTGAATGTTTTTAATTCTTTGTATACCCTAGGTATTAGTCCTCTGTCTGAGGAATAGCTGAAAAAAAATTTTCTTGCTTTGTAGGTTGTCTTTCATTGTTAATTATTCCTTTGTCGTGCAGAAGCCTTTAAATTTGATGTGATCCCATTTGTTGCTTCTTGGTATTACTTCTTGCGCAACTGAAGGTTCTGTTCATATGAAGTCCTTGTCTACACCTATGTCTTCAAGAGTTTTACCTATTTTATCTTCCTGCAGGTTGTTTCTGTTTTTTGTTGGGGTTTTTTTTGAGACAGGCTCTCACTATGTAGTCCAGGCTGGCCTCAAACTCGCAGTGATCCTCCTGCCTCAGCCTCCCGAGTGATGGGATTACAAGTGTGTGCACCACGCCAGGCTCTCTCTCTCTCCCTCTCTCTCTCTCTCTCTCTCTCTCCCTCTCTCCCTCTCTCTCTCTGAGAAGGTTGTTGCTGTTTTAACATTTACATTTTTGATCATTTTGATTTTAGCTTAGCACACGGAGAGATACATGGCTCCAGACCAGCCTTTTGCATGTGAATAGGCCCCACTTGTTAAAGAGGCGATCTTTCCTCCAGCGTATGTTTTGACCCCAGTGTCACAGTTCCGGGAGCTGACTGTGCTTGGGGTTGTTTCTGGGTCCACTCTTCTGTTCCATCTATCCACATGTCTGTTCTCTGAGCCCAGTTTTGCCAGCTGTAACCTGAGACAGTATCTAGCTTGCTGCAGGGTAGCACTGGATGCATTATGGGGACCGAGGGCAAGTGCACGAACATACGCAGCATTGTGTGCTGCTCGGCTCAACTCAGGGACTCGACACAGTGTGGCCTTAAGGGCTGTACAGAGCAGGCTCTGGGACATGCTAAGGTTTTTCGTCAAACTAGGAATGGTTTCCAGGAACCGTGGTTGGGAGAGAAGTCACACCAGCAGATGGATAATCCAGGAGCGGCTGTGGGTTCGAGAGGTGAAGAAAGGGGTGCCGGGTCCCCGCTACTTTCCAGGCTCAGGGAGGAGAATCAAGCCCAGCCTGGGCAAATTGGCAGGACCCTGTTTCAAAATTAAAAATAAATGGGGCCGGGGATTTAGCTCAGTGGCACCGCACTAGCCTCGCAAGCGCAAGGTCCTGAGTTCGATCCCCGGTACCTAAATAAATAAAAAATAAAAATAACACAGGAGCCACCAGTTGGGAGGTGCAACAGCACAGGCAAGAGCACAGGTAGAAACCTCGGTCTGCAGCCAGGGAGGCTGGAGGCGGCTTCCAGCTCCGAAGGCCGCGGGCAGCGACGCTGCAGGCTTCGTGGTGACCACCAGGGGGCGGTGTGGCCCAACAGCTGGGTGCTGGTTCGCGCGGCTCAGCGCTGGCGGGGGTGGGGGTGGGGGTGGGGGGGAGGTGTCTTGTTTTGCCCCAAGAGTTGCCCTAGACGTTCAGAAGCCACCAACACAAACTTATCTGCCAATCCACTTTGTGACCACTCTGGAGGCTCCCATGATCTTGTCGAATACCGGCCATAACCCTGTGTGATGCTTTACGTTAGTGTCGCCCCCTGAAAGAACGGATGTTGACTGTAAGTGAATTACTCAAGTCCAAGGAGTACAGGAGAATCCGGGTTTGACCCCAGGGCCACAATTCCCAGCCTGCGCCCTCCACTACAACCTACTACCTTTTGCTAAGGAGATAGGAGCTTTTAAAGATTTTCGTAATGCCAAGTGTGGTGGTGTATGCTTGTAATCCCAGCACTTGGAAGGCTGAGGCAGGAGGGTCGTCGCGAATTTGAGGCCAGCCTCGACTACACAGCGAGACCCTGCCTCAACAAAACAGGGGTGGGGGATTTAGCTCAGTGGTTCCGCCGCCTGCCTCGCAAGCGCAAGGTCCCGAGTTTGATCCCCGGTACCAAAAAAACCCCCAAACCAAACAAAAACAAGATCTGCGTAATAATACTTATATTAATTATTTTTTAATTCAGATCAGATGGGTAATGTGCCGACTGAGGGAGGCACATCTCACGCATACAACATGAACACCCAATCATCACGCTCATGAACCGAAGGATCGATATATTAATTATTTTTAAAAACGACAGCCCGCGGCTCGCCCCTCCTCACAGAACTTCGAAGTCGCAGTGGAGGGCCTGGCCGCGCCACGCCCGGGGTCGGCCGAGGCAGAAGAAACGGGACTCTCCGCGGAGTACCCGGAGCCGCTACTGTGTCCTGGAGGAAACCGGAAGCCCGTGGTGACCCCTGGCGCCCGCTGTCATGGATGCACTGGTAGAGGATGATGTCTGCATTTTGAATCCTGAAAAAGCTCATGGAAGAGATACAGCGAGTAACCCCAGTTTCAATACATTCAGATGAGTCTGTTGCTTCACATTTTGCCCGTCACTGCTTATGAAGACATCAAAAAATGACTTAATGATTCAGAGAAAGAGAATTCTTTCCTAAAGAAAAGAATAAGGGTTTTGAAAGAAAAGCTTGTAGGAGCTCGATTAGATGAAGAGGCAAGTTCTGTGGGAGGAGAACAAGTAAATAAGGCCTATATGCAGATCAGAGGTTTGCATTGATAGGGATAATTTGAAGAGCAAATTGGATAAAATGAATAAAGACAGCTCTGAATCTTTGAAAATATTGAATGAGCAGCTATAGTCTAAAGAAGTAGAACTCCTCCAGCTGAGAACAGAGGTGGAAACTGAGCAGGTGATGAGGAATTTAAATCCACCTCCATCAAACTGGGAGGTGGAAAGGTTGAGCTGTGACCTGAAGATCCATGGTTTGGAACAAGCGCTGGAACTGATGAAAAAAGAATGTAATGATCTCAAAATAGAGCTACAAAAAGCCAAGCAAATGGATTCATCTCAGGAAGACAGTCTGAAGAGTAGCGATCTCCAAGGACTAAGCATTTCAAGTGATAATATGCAACATGCATACTGGGAACTGAAAAGAGAAATGTCCACTTCACATCTGGTGACTCAAATACAAGCTGAACTACTAAGAAAACTGAAAATCTCAACTGCAATCAAAAAGCTTGCACTCCAGTTGGATGCACTGAAGACCTTGGGAAAGACCGCACAAAATTGCACTTGACAAATTTCACTGCCACATGCAAAAGACATGGCCCACCTTCACCAAATGGCAACCCTCTTTGTCATACTATATCTTCCCCTTTATCAGGGGATATAAAGGTTTTGTCAGAGAAAGCAATTCTCCAATCATAGACAGATAATGAAAGATTGATTCCTAATAATGGTACAGCCTTTCAGGAACACAACTCTCACAGCAGAAATTCCCTGGAAGACAATTCTTGGGTATTCCCAAGCCCTCCCAAATCTAGTGAGACAGCATTTTGGGAAATTAAAAGTAAAATTTTGCCTTTACCCAAACTGCCACCACTGCATTACTTGGATCAACATAATCAAAAGTGTCTTTATAAAAGTTAAATCTGAAGAGATTTGTGATTTGATCATGAGGTCACTGTATCTCTCAGTGGTTCTCCCCCCAAAAATTTAACAAACTGAAAGTGGATTTTGATTAAAATTTTGCATTTCTTCAGCATCTACATTTCAACATAAGGTATGATAAGTAGTTGATTTTCTAGTATGAAGGAAGAGCACCCTTCCGCTCTGTATTCTAAGAATCAGATAATATGCTAACTATACTAATGAATACATTTACAGGGTTTATAAAGATAAATCTGCCATTTATAACAATTGTGAAATTTACTATAGGTAAAGAATAGAATTGGAGATATTTGGACATGGTGTGACAAAGTATGTGAAATGCCTAAATATCCATTCATAAAAAGAAAAAGAAGCCTTTAATATAGGAGGAAAACCACGTACATTGGGTCAGATTGCATAAAGGGGCAAATGACAATGTGAATAGGTTATATTTGTTGACTTTTTGATATATAAAATTATGAAATATAATGGAATAAAAGTATCTAGGTTATTAAAAAATGACTGTTTCCATTTGGGAAGATAAAACCTTCTGGAACGCTTGATGGTTGTATGACACTGTGAATACATTTTTTTTCTTCAGTACTGGGGATGGAACACAGCCTTTGCGCTGAGCTAAATCCCCAGCCCCCTTTTATACCTTTTGAGACAGGTGTTAGTAAATTGCTCGGCTTGGCTAGAACTTGTGATCCTCCTGTCTCCTGTACCACCATGCCCAACTGTAGAGGTACCTAATATCGCTGAATAGTTCACTTAAAAATGGTACATTTTGGGGCCAGGGATGTAGCTCAGTGGCACAGCACCTGCCTGGCAAACTCGAGGTCCTGAGTTTGATCCCCAGTACCAAAAGAAAAAAAAATGGTAAATTTTAAGCAGCACATGCTGTTATCATGGGCTCTGGGAGGTTGAAGCAGTGGGGTCACAAGTTCCACCGAAGCCAGTTTAGCAACTTAGCAAGACCCTGTCTCAAAATTAAAAATATAGGGCCAGGCGTGGTGGTACACTTCTGTAGTCTCAGCACTTGGGAGGCTGAGGCAGGAAGATAGCTCCAAGTTCAAGGCCAACCTGGGCTACATAGTGAGTTCAAACTACGTAGCAAGACCTTGAACCAAAATAAATAAATAACGGGATGTAGCTCAGTGTAAAGGTCCTGGTTCATTTTTCAGTACTGCAAGGAAAAAAAGACAGAGAGAGAGAGAGAGAGAGAGAGAGAGAGAGAGAGAGAAGCAACTATTAAGAACAATAGCCATTTCTATTAGTAGCTGAGTTGTTTTTTTGGGGGGGTGGGTACCGAGGATTGAACTTGGGACCTTGCGCTTGCGAGGCAGGCACCAGAACCACTGAGCTAAATCCCCAGGCCCATGAGTTTTAAAATTTTTAAAGCACTTACAAACATTTCCTTAAGTCTCACAACCACCAGTTGATGTGGGGTCATTATTATTACCACTTAACACATAGCGGTTTCCCTTAGCTGGTCCTCACTCCCCTCCCCGCCGAAGCCCTGGCCTTGCTTACCGACCGCTATGACGTGTGCTAGAGTGGAAGACCATGGACTCAGGATCTGACTCTCCTGGAGCAGAGGCAGGTGGGGCTGCCTCATTGTCCAACCCAGACAGCCTGGGCTTGAACTCACAGCGATCCTCCTGCCTCAGCCTCCTGAGTGCTGGGATCGCTGCACGGTGGTCTGCCTCTTGATTAGCTAAATGTTTATGGGTGAGTAATTTAATCTCTCTGAGCCTCAAGTTTTTTCATTTGTGATATAAAGATAATACTTCCCAGGGATGCTGTGATGAGCAAAGAAGATAATGTGTACATATAAAATGCTTAGCACAGTCGGCTGAGGTGGTGTGCACTTGCAGTTCTAGCTACTCAGGAGGCTGAGGCAGGAGGATCCCTGGAGTCCAGGAGTTTGATGCCAGCCTGGGGAACATAAGCGCCTGGAGCACAGTAAGCACTAAAAGATTGTCCACTCTCCTTATCTGCAGAGTGGGGTGCTCAGAAATGAACACAAGGCGGCTATGTCCTGAGGTCACCTGAAACAACTCCCAGCCCTTTTGGGGTAGGGGTTGGAGGCACCCCCCAGCAGTGACTGCTCATCCCCGTCACCTGCACTCGGGGTACGACAGGGCCAAGAAGGGCTTTGCGGCCACCTCCATCCGGTGGCCAGCACAAGAACGGAGGGGTTTTCTGTAGTCACCGTTTTGCCATTGGCCAGAAGGTGGCGCTGAGGAGCAGCCAGGCCACGGTGACGGGGCCGCGACCGAGGTCACCACCGAGGTCTGCTCTGCTGAGAGGGCTCACCTCTGCCCTTTCCTGCAGAGCAGCCAGGGCCATCAGTCGCAGGTGAGCTCAGCAGTTTTTTGCAGCCTCTGAGCAGGAGGAGGGGAAAGGGCAGAGGCGGGGCCTGAGCACCCAGACACAGCTGCACCTTCGGGTAACTCATTCATTCTTTCTCCTTCCTCTGTTAGAAACCGGGGGAGGAAAGATTCAAACGGAAGGTTGGAAGTAGCAAGTTGCTGACTGATCCAAAGTAGCACTTTTCTGCTGGGTTGTGTGTACGGGATGATGGTGTCATTGTGGTAGGAGTGTTCCTGCCCGGGAGTGCGTTCACCCTACTGTCCTGCTTCATCACCCCAAGGGACCTGCTCCCTGAAATCTCCTAGGGATGCTGAGGGAGGAGGATCTGCCTTCTGTAGTTACTTCCTGTTGTCTTCTGTAGTTACTTCCCGTTGACCCGGGCTGGAGGCCCTGCCTAGGTGGCCCAAGGTCTCTTATATTTTAGTCTAAGGGTGAGGAGCTTTTTCCTTTTTTGGAGAATTGTTGTCCAGCCACATCCAAAGGAGATGAAAAGTCTTCATGAATGGGGAGTCACTGGCATTGTTGGAGAGCAAGCACAGGTCAGGGAGCCTGGAGTCAGGAGAAGGGAACTGGAGTGAAGTGTATGTGGGCCAGAAACCTCGAAGGATCCTCAGGGCCAGCCCCGGCCTGAGAGGTCCTACAGGGCTCTGGACCCAGCCCCTGAGGGGCCTGAGAGGAGAAGCCAGCCAGGTATCTCACTGGGGTTACTGTCGATACTGTCACAGACCTCACTTAGCTGTTTTAGTTTGGTGAGACTGGCTTCTCCCTTTTAAGAGTTATTATGTAAAATCAAGGTCCCAGTGAACATCCTGCAAGTTTCCCCTATTTCAGCTGCAAGGAGGCCCAGCGCCTGCCGGTTCTGTAAAACTCCCCAGCCAGGGAGTGCAAGCTTTCTCGCTGAGTGTTTATGGTCTTGACCAGTTCCTCCCGTGACTGCCAGGGCACCAGGGACAAATCTGGAATGGAGGCATGAGCCACCTGAATGCCACTGGCCAGAGAGGCCTTGGGATTTCGCAGCCCAGCCACACATGTTCAAGGACAGGGTCCTCAGTCCACCAGACTCCAGATGCCGCGGGGAGGGTCGGCCAGGGCCCTTTGAAGGCCCTCTCAAGCCTGGCCTGGGAGAGGGATTGTTCTAGGAAGGAATCCGGAGTGGAGATAGATCCAGAAGCGGGGAAGCTAGACCTGTTGAGGGACTGGACGGCAGGGAAGGTATATCTCCCCTTCGGGAAACGGGTAGAGTGTGGTATAGCAAGTTTTCACCGAGGAAGTAGAGACCAGGGCCAAGGAGAGAAGCGGTGGACTTCCCTTGCAGCCAGGAGGATTTGGAAGAGGGTGGCAGTCCCCCGTCAGATGGAGGCGTGTGAGTCCCACTGGCACTGTGGGCTGGCAGAGGCCTGGGCCCTGGACACTGCTTGGCTGTCAAGTGGGAGGCTCTTGGAGTGGGGCATTCCGCTATTGCCGTGTAGGTAGCTCAGAAAAGGAAATCTCCCAACCGGCCACTTAGAGAAGGGGTGAAGAGAGCTCCCCAGTTGCCTCCTTCAAGGCCCAGAACTCTGAGGAATGGGGCGTTAATTTGCCCTGGAAGAGGTTAAACTTGAGTAAGCAGCCCCATAGCCAAAAGCAAAGTAATTTTCGTACCTGTGTTGTCCAGTTACCTAAGGCTTTTCCAAGGGATGGGGATGCCTTTGTGCAAGGTGCCTCGGGCACTGTCAGTCCCTGAGTCCAGGCATTCTTCACGGGTTGGCAGAGGAGCTCAGGCCTAGGGGATGAGAACAGGCCCTGCTGCCGTGCCTGGGCTCCCCATTCACATGGGCTTGGCAGGACTTGGCCGCCTCGAGGGTGTTCCTTGGCCCAGGGGCCTGATTGTTCACCTTTAAAGCCCTGGCCTTTTCCTGTTTCCCTTTGGGTTGTCCTGGTTCCCTCTAGGCCCATCGGCCTTACTATGGGCCTGATCAGTGAGGCCCACTATGCTCTTGGGCTTCTCTTTTCTTTAATGGACTCTCCTTTGTCCTCTCGGTCCTGGTTGTTAAAGACGGTGAAAGCCAAATTGACCAACTGACAAAGCAGCCCCGTCTGTGGACAGTGCTGGAGGTTTAGGAGCTTCCTTCTGATGCCCGGAGCAGATCGGCTGGGATATTTGGGCCTCCCTAGACTCAGGGCCTCTTTGGAAAGCTGTTGGGTTTTCATCAGAGCCCTGATTAATAGCCCCGATCTCGCCATAACTTACGGGCTTGGCTCCTGCTTTAGGTCCACAGGTCACCTCTGCTGTGGGCTCCCCCAAACCTAGGTGCCCTGGTCTGGGCTCACACAATCCCACCGCACTTTCCCCCTGCCTCAACTGCAGTATTTGCACTTGTTGTGACTCCATGAGACGCATGGGGTTCATTTTCTATCCTATGGCCTGGCAAGGTGCCTGGGAGGAAGAAGGAGTTGAATTTATGTTTGCTGAATAGACAAGTGAATGAATGGTTCCATCCACCTCACGGAAGCCCACCGAACACACTACGTGGCTGCCAGGGCCACACTGACCATGCAGGCTCCTGCAACTCGGTCTGAATGTTTGCTCTTCCCTTGAGGAAGCCACGGGTTTCTACTTGACCAGACCTGTGTGGTCAGCTGTGGGTCACGACCGGGATGTGCTTTTGAGAATCCCGGACTGTGTGTGTGGGAGGCGGAGCAGCTGCGTCTCCCCTGGTCCGTCTGAGGTGGGACCTGGCAGGCACTTTCCACCCACGCCCTGTGCCCGCCCGGCCACTTCAGAGTTCTTGACTTTCTAGCTCTAAGGACGTCACAGGCCCTCCATCGGCACGCCCTGGACCTGGGCATGGCCAGTGCAGCCACACTGGTCCCTGGCCAGAGCTTCCTGCCTCTGCACACCCACTTCCTCCACACCCAGTCATCTGCACTCTGACATCCTGGCCTTTCCTAAACCCGGAGGCCTCTTCTCTTCTGTGTTCCCAAAGGGAGGCGCCCTCCTCCCCCTGAGGCCAGCTCCTTGCTGGGCTGCAGGATCCTGTCCTCCGAAGGGCCGGGCACTCTGCCCCTGGCCGCCAGCCCCGCTCTCTCCCTTCTGGCTCTTTCTCCACAGAAACGCAGCCCATAGCGTCTTGCGACGTTCCCTTACAGCCTAGCTCATCAAACTCACCACCTGCTCCGTCAACCCCATTTCCATCCCGCCACTCCAGAGGTTCTTCCCAAGGCCAGAGCAGCCTCTGAACTGCAAAACCCAATGAGTAGTTTCCAGCTGCGCTTTGTGGCATTGGACAGGAAGAGGTCTCCTTTCCTCGTGACTCTGTCCCTCTTTGTAGAGCACTCTCTGCTACATTCTTTACAAAATCCTCTCCTATTCTTTTTCTTTTTTTTTTGTACCAGGCATCAAACTCGGGTCCTTGCGCTTGCAAGGCAAAGGACAGAACCACTGAGCTAAATCCCTGGCCCAAAATCCTCAAAATCCTCTCCTATTCTTGAATGTCAGTAGTACATACTTTTCCTCCTTTTGTCCTTTTCTCTTTTATTTTGTTCTAACTGCTGTAAGTCCTGTAGTCTAACACTTCCTGCTTCCTATGCAAGACATTTGGTCTCTCCCAGCCTTAGTAAAATGTTAGTTGTCATGAGAAATACAACTTATAAAAAGTACGGCACAGTGCCTGCCATGAAGTAAATGTTATCAAAACGTTTTATTATTGTTAATAAGAAAATACTGTCTCCCAGCCAATAGCTTTGTATTCTCATTATTATCTAACTGACGGTGAACTTTAAACAGTCCCCAAAGGGCACAGAATCCAGAATGCATTGCCAAGGAGCTGTAACCCAGCCTCAGCCCCACCACTGCATAGCGATCAGATCCACCCTGTCTGCCCACCCCTAGAAAGATACACATTTAAAAAACAATCACATGACAGTTGTCATACTTTGCAGACTCCATTTTCTGGAGATAAAGGTTGCTATCGAATGTGTGAGCCCATGAGGTGCTGCACGTGGATGCCCTGCTGTCCCAGAACTGGGGTTCACCCGGCCCAGAGCCCGCTGTCCCCCTCGGAAACTGGCCTCCCACCCCCGTCCCCGGTTTGTCCTTTCAGGGCTGGCTTATCTCACTTGGTTTGGTATCTTCAAGGGTCACCCATACAGTAGAGTGTGTCAGCATTTTCTTCCTTTTTTAAATTGCAGCATTCCCTCTACCATGTGTGTGACACATTTTGTTTATCCATTGTCTGTGTAGACACTTGAGTTGCTTCTACCTTTTGGCTACTGTGACTGCTGCTACTGTGAACATGACTGTCATCTCTTGGAGACTGTGCTTTCAGTTCGTTGTTTTTTTTTTTGGTACCGGGGATCGAACTCGGGTCCTTGCACTTGTGCAGCAGGTGGCGGAACTACTGAGCTAGGGCTTTTTTTTTCCCCAGCCCTTTTTTATTTTGAGACAGGGTCTCACTGAGCTCCCCAGGCTGCCCTTGCACTTGCCCCCTCCTGACTCGGCCTCCCAGAGTGCTGAGATGGCAGCTGTGGGCCACCACACCCGACTTCAACTCTTTTTGGGAGATATCCAGAAGAAGAATTGCTGGATCATGTGATAATTCTATTTTTAATTTTTTGAGGAGCTACCAAAATCTTTCCCAAAGTGATTTGTACCACTTTATATTCCCATCAACAACGTACAAGTATTCCGATTTCTCTACAGCCTCACCAGCTCATATTTTCTACTTGTTGTCATTATTTTTTTGCTTTTAAAATAGCTACTGGGTATTGAGTGGTATCTTACTGTGGTTTTAACTTGCACCGTCAGACTCTGCAGTGAGCTCTAGGCCTTTGACTTTTGGCTGGATCTTCTAGCTCTCAGCACACATAGGGCCACTTTGAGATTGAGATATATAGAGAGATTTTTTTTTCTTTTTCATAATGCTTACCGGATGGGTTTTAACTGTTGACTCACCTGCTTCCTATCAGTCCAGTGAGATTCCAAACTCCTTTAGGTGGGGCCCAACCCCCGCTTGTCATCAGAATGCTGCCCAAACTTGGTCACAGTTAAACTGCGGTCTCTGCCACTATCAGTCAGTCTGACCTGAGCAAATGAACTTACTCCCTGACCTGCCGAGGCTTTCTCACGGCTTCGGGTGACTTAGCTGAGATGCTGTCTGTAAAGCCCTCAGTACTGGCCCTGGGCCAAGTGTTTAACAGAAAGTAGCACTGCTTGCTGAGTTGAGATCTCAGTCCCTGAAGAGCCGCACGGTTTGGACACACACCTTACAATTCTAAGACTCGGTTTTTCTTTCTGTGATAAGGTGTTTGTCCTGGAGGCTGTAGTGCAGGCAGCAGCAGTCTTCAAATGAGGACACCGATTACCTGGGGAGCTTTGAAAAGACTAATTCTGGGGGCTGGGAGTGTGGCTCAGCGGTGAGCACATGCTTAGTGAGCGGGCTGGAGGCCTGGACTCCATCCCCAGCGCGCACGCTCACAATAGATAGCGCCCCCCACCCCCGGGCTTTGGTGTAAAGTACAGCCCAAGCAGGGGTCTGTTTTAAAAGTTCCCCCGGTGATTCTAATGTTCAACCAGAGCGAGAGCAGCTGAGTTGAAGTTTCTCCCTGATCTGAGGCCGCCAGGACCCCCGGAGAATGGAAACTGGAGACTGGAGATGCAGAGTGTCTCTCATTCTTCCGCCACTGTCAATTACCCTTTGCTGGTTTACCAGGAAGCGTTACTGAGCAGACTCGATAAACTGGGATTCCAAGGGTATTTGGGGATTCCGAGTGCTTAAATTTAGCAGATTACTTCAACCAGGAGAAACCTGGGGAGCAGGGGCCCTAAGGAAAAGAGACAGATGGCTGTGTCCTGCCATGACTGGTCCAGTGCCCTGGGCTCCGGTGGGAAAAGGTGGAGGAAGGGCCCTGCGTAAACTGGGGAGGCCGTGGGCACTGAGGGGTGGGCCTCATTCCATTATCGCCGGCCCACAGCGATGTACAGCAACACCGTGGTGCTCAGCTGCTTTGGCCCTTGGGGCATTTTGCAGGGAACGCTTCCTGTTTGTCATTTGTTTCCTACCTGTACTATTTTTAGCACTCACCCTACCTCCTAGAACAAATTAACAGCGAGTGCCAAGGTACTAGTGTACCTGACTCCCAAAACAATCTTGAGAAACGCAAAGCAGTTGTTCCTCTCTGAACAGTTAAGAACCTTGCTAGAACTGCAGTGGGGCAGTGGTGGGGTCAGTGAGAGGCCCCACGCTGGGCCTGAAAGCCCTGCACGCCCAGAGTGGCTCAGTCCCCTTGGACCTGGAGCCAAGGTCCTCAATGACCCCACTGCGCAATGGAGGGAGCAGCTAAGACGCTGCCTCCCGTTCATTCCCCGAAGCCCACCCATCTCTGAGCACAGTAGCTCTCCTCCTGTTCTGGGGATCATTAACACATAGCCTCAGTTTTGTAGTTTAAGGTGCTTGGTCATTCAGGGAGGTGCTTAGTGAAAACACCCCGTATGTCCAGGACACCCCAGAATGGCCTGCAGGAGCAGTGTGGGCCAAACGCTGGGCACAGACAGAGTTGACCCTTGGCCAGAGTGTCCAGATGAAGTGAAAGAAGATAAAAGGGAAGCTGTGTCCTGCTACTCAGGTGCCTGCGCCCACTGCTGACCAAACAAATCATGCCTGTGATCCCTGTGAGGCCGAGGCAGAAGAACTGCAAGTTCAAGCCCAGCCTGGGCAAAAAACTTAGTGACTTAGTGAGACCCTGTCTCAGGAAAAAAGAAGAAAAGAGAAAAAGGCTGGACATGCACCTCCTTGCGAAGGCCCTAGGTTCAATCATCAGCACCAGACAAACCAGTTTCCAACAAAGGAAAACAACAGCCCAAGGAGGTGCAGGGGCTCACAGTGGGCAAATCACCACCTCCCCGAGCGTAGGTGTGCGAAGGTCTGACTGTGAGAAGGGGAGGAACCCGAGGAGACAGAAACCCCAGGGTGGTCTTACTCCTCCCGGAGCTTTGTGCTGCCTCCTCCGCCTGTGGAAAGGAAACAGGACTTTGACCCCTGGCGCCAGCACCTGCGCATTCTGTCCATCTGGGTGGAGGGAGCGGCAGTTTAACCCCTAAGCCTGAAGGAGATCTGAGAAGAGGCTTGTCGCTAAAGAAAAAGAATTCAACTTTTAAAGTTTCATTTTGCTCCAGGGGTTATACAGTGGTTTCTTTTTTTTTTTTTTTACTAAGCTAAATTTAATGTAAAGTCCTATTATTCTGAGCTATGTCCTTCCTACATTTTTGGTGTTGAAATCAGCTTTTATGGAATATTTATAACAGTAGAGAACAGTTCACTTTGATGTTCTGACGGGGAGAGCTGGAAGGTGGCCGCCCCAGGTACCTGTGAAATGTTGCTGCCGGAGGAATGCTGAGTCTGGTAAAGCCCGGCCACTTTGGAGGCGACAGGGCTCCAGCATTGCCAGGGTGGTGAGGAGCTACAGGGCCTCATCCTGAGAGCAGGGATGAGGGGTGAACAGTGAGAGAATCAGCCACCAGAGTTAGGCTTTAGCCCCTCCCAAAGTTCATGCAGAAAGGAAGGAGCCATTGTCATTTTGGTTTTCTTACACACTTATTATTATCTTCACCTCCTTTTAAAGATGAGGAAACTAGGGGCCGGGGATTTAGCTCAGTGATTTTGCCGCCTGCTGCGCAAGTGCAAAGACCAGAGTTCGATCCCCATCCTCAGTACCAAAAATAAATAAATAAATAAATAAATAAAGGTGAGGAAACTAGGGCCAGGATGTAGCTCAGTGGTGCCGCACCTGGCTGGCAAGCACAAGGTCCTGAGTTCCATTCATGATACAAAAAAAAAAAAAGAAACTAAGTAGCTGGGTGTGATGATTCATTCCTGTAATCCCAGCACTCAGGAGGCTGAGGCAGGAGGATTGCCATGTATAGATGTACAGAGGCCAGCCTGGGCCACATGTTAAATTCAAGGCCAGCCTGAACAACACAGTGAGAGCCTGTCTCACAAAGAGGGGTGGGGTGGGGTGGACCAAGACCTGGGGGTATGAAGAGAGTGCCTGAGGTCACACCTTGTTAGCAGCAGGGCTGTCATTCAAACTAGTGGGTTTGGCTCAGGAATGCATGGTCTTAGTCCTCACACCACACAGCCTGGTTAAGGAGTAATCTAAGGCTTTGGTGGCATGGGAAGATCTATTTTCAGCCTCTGACTCCTCGGACTGAAAGTGCCTGTGGGCTAAGCTGCCTGATCTGTGTGGAGCTATCAGAGATCCTCTCTGGAGTATTCCATAGCACCACTCGGAAAACCAGGAAGTGGATGGCTGACGCTTTCTTTCTTTCTTCTTTCCTTCTTTCTTTCTCTTTCTTTCTTCCTTCCTTCCTTCCTTCCTTTCTTTCTCACTGGGTCTTGCTATGTAGTTCAGGCTGACCTTGAACTCACTGTGTATCCCAGACTGGCCTTGAACTCAGGGTGATCCTCCTGCCTCAGTCTCCTGAGTGCTTGGACTAGAGGCGTGCACCACTGTGCCTGGCCAAATGGATGACTCCTTCACAGAGACTTGAAAGACAACAGCAGCAAGGGCAATGAACTCTGGGTAAGGTCAGCCATCCCTGGGGCCTGGAATCTGAGAGGCCCTCTGGAGCCAGGCCTGTGTTCTCAAACCATTTTGTCAGACCTTGTTCCTCCCCTCGTGGCACACAGACCTGTGTGCAGTTAACTGTGTGCTTGCCCGTACGGTAATGCATGTGCCTCTGCCTGTGTGCACACGTGTACCCCAGCGTGGAAACTCACATAATCGGATGAAAGTGGGGTGTTATGTAGAGGGAGTGGGGACCCTGTGCAGCCCTGAGTCACTGTTTGGGACCCAAGAGCCTGGAGGAACACGGTTTGAGAACTGTCATTCCAAGCCTGGGTTTCCTGAAGCATACAAGAGGCTTTCTAGAAAAAAAAGAAGTTTCATGATCAAATACAGTTGAGAAACTCTGGTCATGCTTAGTTTTACAATCACTTGTTAGTATAGTAAAGGCTCTAAGAAGTCCTGAAGGTGGAGAAATCATCCCTAATCCATAATTTCCCTTTAAAAAGATGGACGAATTGTGTTATAGTCATACAACAGAATACTATAGAGCCATGAGAATGAAACAGTTGCTCCCTGTGGAAGCATCTGACAAGTACGTCAGGTGGAAGAGCCAGACCCCCAAGCGTGTATTGTATAAGTGCATTCACATAAAATTCAGAAGCCGGCAAAAAACGCATGTTCAGAATGGAGCTGAGGCGATTATTTGTTCAGGAGTGAAGTGGTGCCTGAGAGGAGCATGAGGAGAGTTAGTGACTCGGATTGTAGTATCTGTGGCGACGCAGTGGGGTTGACAGGTGTCCTGCTCCCTGACAGCAACCTGTGCATCTCTGTGTAGTGCGTGCACACACGTGTGCAGTGTGGTTTAACCCAAAGCCTCCCTTGGAAGTCTCGTGTGTGTGGGAAGTGCCTGAGCCACAGCTACTCTTCTGGGTGGCGAGTTCACCCTGAACTTGCTGTTAGGGTGGCCCTGCTCAGCAGTGTGGCCTCCAAGGTGCATTCTGGAGCCAGCTGTTCCTTTTGCTGAGGTGCAGCTCTCCTCTGCCACACCTTTCCGCCCCACCTTCCTGCCTTGGATCCAGCTGGCTGTGGACTGAATCCCCCCAACTGTGAGCCAATTTTTTGGTTTTTTTGAGACAGAAGCTGACTGTGTAGTTCAGGTTGGCCTTGAGCTCTCTACGTAGCCCAGGCTTACCTTGAACTCATGGTGATTGTCCTGCCTCAGCCTCCTGAGTGCTGGGACTACAGGCATGTACCACCATGCCTGGCAACTGTGAGCCAATTTAACCTTCTCTTCTTTTAAATTGTGAGTATCAGGTATTTTGTGCCAGGGATATATCCTTCTAAAAAAAAGAAAGAAAGAAAGAAAAACAAAGCACAGAACCACCGAGGGGCCAAAAACATGTACACGAGTTTGGCTCATCCAGGTAGAATCTAAAACATTTATTTATTTATTTATTTTGTGGTACTGGGGATCCAACTCAGGACCTTGTGCTTGCCATGCAGGTGCAGTGCCACTGAGCTACATTCCCAGCCCCTAAATAATTTTTTTAACTTGCAATTCTTTTTTTTTTTTTTTTTTGAGAGGGTCTTGGTATGTAGGTCAGACTGGCCTTAAACTCACTATGTGTCCCAGGCTAGCCTCAAAATTACAGTGACGCTCCTGCCTCAGCCTCTGAAATGCTGGGATTACAGCTGTGCACCACCACGCCCAGCCTAACTTCCATGTTTTCTGAACCCTATTGCCTGGTTGAAAGGCTCTGAGAAAACTCACAGAAGAGTTTCTCTGGACCTAGCACTAGAGCAAGGGCGTGATGGCGTGGTGCAGGGATGCTCCACGTTTGTCCCACCCTCTCATCTGTATCTGTTACTGGCCTTCTCCCTCCAGGTATTGGTTCCCTGTGTATTCCTGCCCTATTGCCGCTACCATTAATGATCACAAATTCAGGCTTGAACAACACGAGCTTACTATGTGTCAGTTCTGAAGGGCAAAAGTCTAAAGTGGGCCTCAGTGGCAGGGCTGAATTCCCTCGAAGGCCCAGCTTTCAGAAGCTGCCTGGGTTCCTGGCTCGCCCTCTTTCATCCTCGGAGCCTGTTACAGCAGCTCCCGTCTTCCTTTCACACATCGCTGACTCTGGCTTCTCTCTCCCTCCTCCCATTCAAGTGTACTCACGAGTACATTGGGCCCACCTAGAAAACAGGCTCCTCTCCCTGTTGAAGACCATCAGATTAGCATAGTTAATTCCATCTGAGGTCCCCTTGGCTGTGTAACTGCCATACAGGCACAGCCTCTGGGGAGTAGATGCACAGATGCTAATACTTGGCCTCATGACTTTTCTTTCAGATAGCTAGGATGTGAACCAAAGAAATGGTTGAAAATAACTTTTGGGTCTGGCGAAAGTAAAAATAATAAACTTGGCCAGGGGTAGTGGTGCCCACCTGTAACCCTAGTATTCCAGGAAGCTGAGGCAGGAGGACTGGAAGTTCAAGCCTGGCCTCAGCAATTTAGCAACTTGGTAAGCGCCTGTCAAAATAAACGGGGCTGAGATACAGCACAGGGTGAAGTCCTGGGTGCAGTCCCCAGCATCCAAACAAACAAACAAACAATAAACTCGATTACTGTGCACTCCCCTGACATCAGATTTACGTACTTTTACCTCAGAGGACCGTTACTATGAAAGGAGTGAGTCAGTGGCAGGGAAGCGAGGACCCAGCTCATGGTGGGCTGGGCAGGTGAGTCTTGGAGACTCTGCCAATGAAAGGCAGCCACAGGTGAGCATCTGACATCTGAACAGAGCCAGAAAGGGGGACTAAGGAATAGGTGCCCTGAATGGGAGGTGACATGAGGATTTATAATTCCTGATCCTGCAACTGTGAGCTGATTCCTTTGGGTCAGCTGTATAATTTTTGCAGTGCTCAAGAGATTGCCATTCAGATAAGAAAGAAGCCCACAGAAGGTCAGTTGTTGCCTGAGCAGCAGGCAATAGAAGGTGGGCGAGATTGGTGGCTACCATGGTAACACTGACTACTGTACAAGCAGGCGTGAGGTAGACAGTTGACGTTGTTAACTGCATCAGACTTATTTGGGAGTCTATTTAAATCTTGAGCCAGGCATGGTGGCACATACCTGTAGTCCCAGCACTCAGGAGGCTGAGGCAGGAGGGTCACCCTGAGTTCGAGGCCAGCTTGGGCTACATAGTGAGTTCAAGGCCAGCCTGAACTACAGAGTCAGACCCTGTCTCCAAAAAAAAAAAAAAAAAAAAAATCTTGAACCCCAAGACACATGACCTTAGATTCACAGTTTGTAGGACCAGGATAGGATCTGGAATCTGCCTTTCAGCCCCTCCCACCAACACATAAAAATTTCCCAATGCTACGTAAAGTTTGAGAACCACTGATTGAAGAAAACAATGTGTCTTTAGTACAAATCCCAATATACAGTGGACCCTTAACTTATGAACTCTATCGGTTCCAAGGGCTGGATGTACCTGAGTCAATGCAGCTGAGATCTGGATGTTTACCTGGGTACACGCTAGGGGTAATGAGAGGCAGATGAATCTTGCATTAACCCAATTAACACAAGTTGTTCATATATCAGGCTGGTCATAACTTGAGTGTCTACTGTAATTATCTCACATATTTGGTCTGAGAACCAGAGCCACTTTCTTGGTTACAAAGACCAAATCTTAAGATAGAGCTTATGTGCTCTGCAGGGAACTTATACTGACAAATGCCCAAGTTTTTCTAAGTGCTAAGTGTTTAAGTAGGTTTTTTAAGATTTCTGTAAGAGGGGCTGGATGTGTAGCTCAGTGATAGAGTACTTGCCTAGCACATGGGAGGTCCTGGCTTTGGTCCCAAGTAGCCTCCCTCCCACCTCAAAAATCAAAACAAAACAAAAAACAGGGCTGGGGATTTAGCTCAGTGGTTTCGCCGCCTGCTGCGCAAGTTCAAGGACCCGAGTTCTGTGGGACTGCATAACCTTTGTTCCTTTTCTCCAGCCCCATTGTGATTAAATGTGAGTTAATGGATAAAGATGCTTGTTAGTTTTGGGACACTATATAAAATCTGTAACAGACCTAAAGTCCCAAAGTAAACTACTCAACTCTTTGTTTGCCCGGAACTGATGTTCCGGGCATCACAATTTTTAGAACAAGCTGCAAATGTCTGCTGACCATCAATACGTGACAGTAGACCACTAACCTTTGTCCCCTTTTCTTTAATTCTATATGTTAACTTCCCCCTCAACGCCCTATAAGAACAGCCTCGGACTCTGAGCCAGTTGCCTCTCTAAGCTATTTTGCTTTGGGAGTGCCATTTGGCCAGACTAATAAAGGTCTGTTTTACTTTCCAACTTGTCCGGTGTGTTCCTTCCCGGGTGTTCTTCGCTGCAGTCAGCTCCTCGGAGCATTTGGTAAGGCTCTTGGTCTTACATTCTGAAGGCACTGCTGGGATCCCTGGGTGTGCTTCACTACAGTCAGCTCCTCCTCGGAGCGTTTGGTAAGGCCCCCGGTCTTACAGTTCGATCCCTGGGACCAAAAAAACCCAAAAAACAAAACTTCTGCAAGTATTGGTACTTTCCCCCTAGGAATCTACTAACATCTCACAGAGCAACTCACCAGAGCAACTTGGGACTCCCCAACTAAATCTCCCAAACTGGGAATGCTGCTTCAGATTATTGTGGAGGACCGGGGTGGCATCCAGGAAGGGGTCAGCACTGACCAGGACTGGACAGGGTGGCTAAGGTGTAGGACTGAGTTCCCAGTCCCCCTGAAAGGTGACATTCTCTCTCGGAGGAAGGGACCAACTCAAATGCAGGCTTTGTGATCCTCTTTGTTGTCCTCCGGTCAGTCAGTATGTGAAATCCAAAGTGCTGTGTCATAGTCCCTCACTGTGCCTGCAGCACACCCTGCTCCCTATTAGGAGTCTGAGGTTTGCTCAGTGTACTCTCCACCCCCAGCCCAGGGCTGGTATCTGACTAATCAGTGTATGATCCTTCCTTGGCTGGGTGTCTGATATGCCCTGAGTCATTCTAGTTAGTTTGAAAAGAAGGACCCAGCCTCTGGGCTGGAGGAGAGACATTTCTGTCTTTTGCTGGCACAAGCAAGGAAATGTGAGGGTGCAGGGGACATGTTTGTTTTCTCACAGTGCTGGGAATTGAATCCAGGGCTTGCACATGGTAGGCAAGTACTCTACCACTGAGCTACACCCCCAGCCCCTTTTAAGAGAGGAATTCTTACTAATTTGTCCAGGCCAGCCTCACACCTCCTTGCTCAGACTTCCAAGCAGCCAGGATTATAGCAGCCACCACCCCACAGGCTGCGGGGCAGAGACAAAAACTCTGGCAATGTTGATTATGTAAGCATTTACTAACTGTACCTCTGAATTTCCCCATGGTTTAAGCCTGTTTTAATAAGCTTTCCTGTTTCTTGTGATAAAAATTTCTTAAGGTCTGTGGTCACTGGTTTACTTTGCTTTTTTTTTTTTTTTTTTTTGCAATTTGTATGTAAAAAATACAAAAGAACAAAGAAAAGATTATGGCTTGGGGGTTCAAAGAATCGATGGTGTGTGGAGTAAAATTTGTTTCTATAAAGGCTGTCACAAATGAGCCGTGTACCTTCTGAACTGACAGCTTTCATTTCCCACTAGTGTCCATGTCCAGAAGACAAATCTGTTAAATCAGCTTTTATTTCCATTTCTTATCTCAAAAATATGTTTGTTTAGTTCCTGTTAGCAAGAACATTGTCTTCGGAGGTTGATGGGGAATGCCAAGATGAGAAAATTAAATCAATTAGGAAATGCTTTCGTTGACTAATAGTAGAAAGCCTACACCTACCCACATTTGTCACAGAACTGACTTTTCAAACACAGGCGTGCACACCCTAATTCTTACTGTAGCATGCCTCAGGTGTTGGTTTACTTTGGGTACAATGCCCAGGTGGGCTGAACTGCTGTGAAGGAGACCTGTAGGCTCTGGATGCATGTTTCATTTTAAGTTTCATGTCATCACTTGCGACAGGGTCCCCCTGTGTAGCCCAGGCTGGCTGGAACTTGCAAGGATTCTCCTCCCTCAGCCCCTTGTGCTCTGGGAGTACAGGTGTGCGCCACCACACCTGGCCTTATGACTTATTTAGACGGACATCTAGAGACCAAGGCTGGAATTGTTGGTGATATCAGTTTGAGACAGACAAGAAGCGCCTGGTTCATTTTTCCCTGTGCTGGCGGGGGCTGGGGGTGGGGGTGGGGTGACTTGGCCAGCGGCCAGGATGCCCCACCTCACTCCCTTTTGCCCCCCTCGTACCCCACTGGACTGGGACAGTTTGCTTCAGTGTCCTCTCTGGCTATCACCCTGCCCTTCTCCACTCCAACATGACTAGAATTTTTGAGAACAGAGGGGTCACCCTGGAGTGGCTAAGATCAGGAAGGGAGGGATCTAGGCCCCTCATTTGCATACCCAGCATGCACAGCAGGCCTTCCAGAAGATTCCTTGGCTTCAGCCCTCGCCCTCTGCAATGGGTCCGCAAGGCTACATAAGTAGCACTTGCCTGGCACCCCTGGGGTTTTAGTGGAGGAGGGCTCCCTCCTGCAGCACAGGCCCTGTTAAAGACTCCCTTTGGGGTGCCTGTAAACCTGCTTTGATCTATTTCTCAGGTCCTGTAAATCTGCATAGACTTTTATCCCGAGTGGTGTGGACAGAGTGAATAAGCAGAGCTGTTAGCATGGAAGAGCTCCAGAGACCCAGCGCCTGGCAGATGTGACCTATGGTGCCTGCACAAGCTGGCAACAGATGGTGCCCAGCAGCTGGCTGTGGGCTACTGGCTCCCGGCATCACCTGGGTCATCTGGCGGTGTCAGGTCTGCTGACAGAGCTGCACTTAGCTGATCACGATTTCCACCTGAATGGAGCAGAAGGACCTAGGCTGACCAGCAATAAGTTCCATCTGGAAACAAATTGGACTAGTGTCTTGCTCAGATTCCTGCTGCAAGAAACTGGTGAAACAGGATAGAAACAGGAGTGTAAGAATGACAGCCCTTGCTTAATTCCTTTAAATGATGTAATTAAATGTACAGCATTGGCTGGGAATGAAGCTGAGTTATAGAGCTCCTGGCCCGAGGGCACGTATAAGGCCCTGGGTTTAATCCCAGCACTACAAACAATTTTATTTTTTAGGGGTTTTTTTTGAGATAGGGTCTCACTATGTAGCCCAGACTGGCCTCAAACTCAGGGTGATCCTCCTGCCTCAGCCTCCTTAGTGCCAGGGATCAGAGATGTGCACCAACACACCTGGCAACAAACAATTTTTAAAAATTTAAAAAGTACAATATTGTAAAAGGCATTAAAATCTGCTCACAAGAGCATCACACATTCATTTAGTCATAAATTAATTTATTTGAAATGTACCTGGAAACCCGGTGTGCTAGACTTTCAGTGGACAGGACAGGCATTGTCCCTGTCTTCCTGCAGCTCAGCCCCTGTGACAAGAGAAGCGTCTGAAGACATTTTGCACAAATACTTATGGGACACATGGTAAGTTAGGGGAGGCAGGGGAAGGTACAGGTCCACATGAAGGACTAACAGGGAATTTCCATTAGATTGGACACTGCAGTAACTTTTTCTGTTGCTGAGACACAATACCTGACACCTACAACTGTAAGGAGGGAAGGTTTACTTTGGCTCAGTTTGTAGAGGTTTTATTTTATTTTTTGGTATTGGGGATGGAACTCAGGACCTCATGCTTGGCAGGCAGGCTTTGCCGCTGAGCTCCATCCCGGCCCATGTAGAGGTTTTAGTCTACAGTCAGCTGGCTCCAAGGCAAGGCAGCATGGCAAAGGGCCCTGGCTGAGGAGAAACAGCTCGTGGCATGGTCATAGGAAGAGGAGAGAGAGGAGGGAGGAGCAGGGAAGGAATAAACCCTTCTGGCCCAGACCCCAGTGGCCACCTCTTCCGACCAGGTCCCACCCCTAACAGCAAGCCAGCGCTAAGTGCAGCAGGGGCCAATCCACGCCCCTAACCGGTTAGGTCCCAAAAGCACCGCCGATGCGTGCATGAGGCTTTAGGGGACCTCTAGATACAAACCACGACATTGGGTGAGGAATTAAGAAGTCCTCTCTGAGGAACATTTGTGTTCAGGCCTTCAGGATCAGTAGGAGCTAGGAAGCTGAAGAGCTTTTAGCCAGAGAAAGCAAGCAGTGTCTGCAAACAAGGAGCCTGGGTGTTCTAGGTGAACGTGGAGGAAATCGTCTTTGAGTCCTTTTTTTTTTTTTTTTTCATGCCAGGGAGTGAACTCAGGTCCTTGCGCTTGGGAGGCAGGCGCTGGAACCACTGAGCTAAATCCCTGGCTCCATTGACTCCTTTTTTAAAAGTTAAAAAATATATTTTTTAAGACAGATGTGGTGGCACATGCCTGTAATCCCAGCACTCAAGGCAGGAAGATCTCCATGAGTTCCAGGCCAACCTGGGCTACGCAGTGAGTTGAAGACCAGCCTGAACTCCCAGCAAAACCCTGTCTCACAAAACCAAACCAAACCAAAAAATTATATATATATATTTTTTACTGTAGTAAAATATATGTAATATGATATTTGCCACTTTAACCATTTTAAAGATGTAATCCAGTGGTACTAGGAACACTCACAATGTTGTGCAACCATGACCACGATTTCCAAAACGTTTTCATCACCCTAAACAGAAACTTAGAACGATTAAGCAGTAACTCCCCATGCCTCTCTGCTTTCAGTCCCTGGTAACCTCTAATCCACTTTCTGTCCTATAAATTTGCCTATTCTAGCTATTTCATGTAAGTGGAGGTTTTTTGGGGTTTTTTTGGTACTGAGGATTGAACTCAGGTCCTTGCACTTTCGTAGCAGGCGGAGAACTTCATTTCTTTTATGACTGAAAGATATTCCATTTTATGTATATACCATATTTTGTTTTTCCATTCCTGATATACACTAGAGTTGTTTCCACCACTTTTTTTTTTTTTTTTTTTTTTTTTTAGCAGTACTGGGAATTGAACCCAGGGGTGATCTATGACTGAGCTACATTCATGAACTTTTATTTTTGGTACCGTGGATTGAACTGGGGACCTTGCGCTTGCGAGGTAGGCGGTGGAACCACTGCATGCACTTTTTAAAAATTTAAAATTTTGAAACAGGGTCTTGTTAAATTGCCTAGAATGGCCTTGAACTTGCAATCCTCCTGCTTCAGTTTGCCAAGTAGCTAGGCTGACAGGCGTGTACCACCACGCCTGGCTGTTTCCACCTTTGAGCAATATGAATATCACCATGAGCACTGGATACAAGTTTCTGTTTGAGTCCTTATTTTCCATTCTTTCTGGATATCTTCCTAGAAGTGGAATTGCTGGATCATATGGTAATTTTATGTTTAACTTTTTGAGAAACTGCCAATTTGTTCTCTGGTGTGGTTTATACCATTTTACATTTCCACCAGCAATGCCTAATCCACCAACACGTGTTTCCTTTTCCTTTCTTTGCCTTAGCCATGAGTAAGTCACAGCATCTCTCTGTGTTTCATTCTGACTCTTCTGTCTCCCCAAGAATTCATCTCTTCTGAAACTCTTGCGAGTGCCTGACTTCCTAAATAGATGCCTGGCAATTTCAGGAGGAGGTGAGTAGCGAATCGATTTGTATCTCCAGATTTGAATCTCCTGGCAGGTGTTCAATAAATAAAAGAATTGTGCTAAAGGTTGCAGGTCACGTTTAACTCATGGTGACAACCCCATGAAGCTTCTGACAAGCGTCTGAGATTTTTGCCTGACTCAAATGAATTACTTTTCCCATTGTGTGAAGCAGTTGGTTGGTGGGTTGCATTAAATACCATGAATCTGGGGCTGGGGTGTAGCTCAGTGGTAGAGCACGTGCCTAGCGTGTGTGAGGCCCTGGGTTTGATCCCAGCACTGAAAACAACAAAACAAAACTATGACCCTAACCTCTCCCATGTCTTTGCTTTGGTCCCTGGAGTTTCTCTCCATTCCCCTTAAGGTAGGCTACAGGTCATTATGGTCTACAGCATCCAGCCAGGTCTGGCCTGGGGTCCCTCTGGGACCATTTTTGCACTTGCTTCCTTTCTCTCTATGCTTCTGGTCGTTTCACAGAGGCATGAGCCTTGTGCCTGGGATAGGGTCTTTGCACCTAGGGCTCCTTTTTATAGGAACTCTCCACTCCTCTAAACCTGCCCCTTGCTCTTTGTTGCCTTCATCCTTCTCATCCTTCTGGTGTTGGCTGAGATAAGATTCTTCAGGAAAATGTCTCCTGACCCTCTCCCCACCCCAAGTCTATCCCCTATTGTGCTCTCCCTCATAGTATCTTTTACTTTTTGTGCATAGAAAATTGAAGGCAAATAACTATTTGTATATTTGGAATTCACCTTCTGAATAGCAAACTCCACGAGGCAGCAATTCATGTCTGTATTGATCAATGTTAGGCATATAGTTAGTACTTATATTAGTCACGTTTCTGTTGCTGGGATAACATACCTTACACATGCAATTTAAAAGAGAAAATGTTCACGTGGCTTACAGGTTCAGAGGTTTCAGTCCATGGTCAGCTGGGTCCAAGGCAGGAATGGCATGATGAAGGGGCCCAGCAGAGGAAAGCTGTTCCTATCCATGGCATCCATGAAGCAGAGAACACAGAAGGAGAAAGGGGAAGAGGAAGCCAGAGAAAGAGGAAGGGCCAGGGACAAGAATATACCCTTGCAGGTTACCTTGTCCAAGTGACCCACCTTCTCCACCTTGGCCCTACCTCCTAACAGCATATTCAGCTATGAACTCATCAATGGATTCACTGATTAGTATAGCATCCCCATGATCCAATCACCTTCCAAAGTCTATACTATATATCATTCTGCAACTTGCTATTTTCATTCAAGAATATAACTTTGAGCAGGGCTTGGTGGTGTATGCCTATCATCCCAGATACTTTGGAGGTTGGAGTAGGAGAATTACAAGCTCAAGGTCAGTCTGAGCAACTTAGACCCTAACTCAAAATAAATACAAAGGGCTGAGGTTATAGCTCAGTGATAAAACACCCCTGGGTTTGATCTCTAGTATAGAAAAAGGTTGTGTTTTTTTTTGGTACCTGGGATAGAACTCCAGTCCTTGCACTTGCAAGACAGGTGGCGGAACCACTCAGCTAAATCCCCAGCCCCCAAAAAGCTATTTTTGATATCTATATCTATATACAGAGTCTGCCAAAAATGTATATACACCTCAGGAAAAGAAAAATAATACGATGTTTTTTCAACAGATAGTGCTACCCTTGTATAGGGGAACCTTAGAGGATGCCATATATTGCAGAAAACCCACTACACTGTCAACTCTTAGGGAAGAAATTGAAAATGCACGTGCAGCAATCTCAATGGACCAAGGTTAGCCAAGCAGCAGTTCACCAAAGTGTCTAGAAGTTAATGGCCACCACTTTATGTTGTTCTTTTTTTTTTGGTACCAGGGATCAAACTCGGGACTTGGTGCTTGCACGGCAGGCGCCAAAACCACTGAGCTCAATCCCCGGCCCCAGTGGCCACCACTTTGAGCACCTCTTGTAATTGTAGAGGCCAAAGGTAACTTGTGTTAATCTCATGATGGCTCAATAAATTTAGTATTAAAATAGTTATACAAGGTTTTGCGCTTTTTTTTGGTACCAGGGTTCAAACTCAGGTCCTTGAGGTTGTGAGGCAGGCAGCAGAACTACTGAGCTAAATCCCCAGCCCACAAGTTTTTTCTTGAAGCGCATGCACATTTTTTGGCGGACTCTGTATATCTAACTATATATCTATATTTATCTATATCTATCTATCTACATATATTGATATAGATCAAGGTCATTTTTATTTGTAATACTGAGGATTGAACCCAGGGCCTTTGCTCTGAACTACATCCCTAAACTGTGTTTTTGAGATTGGACCTTGCTAAGTGTTATGTCATCTGCACTCTCTCCTGTTTCTTCTTTGACTCCAATCAGTCTTATGTTATTCTTCTTTGCATGGTCTAGCAGCTGCTGGATTGATTTCTCGTGTTCCCTTAGAATTTTGAAGCAATTTTTCTTTTCCTGGTCACTAATTGCAATCTTATCTTCTATATCTGAAATTCTGTCCTCACATTGGCTCATTCTGCTGTGCAGACTTTCAATGGAGTTTTTCATCTCTTGGAAATCTATTTGTATCTGTTTTATGGATTCCATTTGTTTCCTATGTTGGGATTCCATCATGTTCCTCAGCTCCTCTCTAGATTTATTAATCATGTCTTGCACTAGGAGCACAATCTCTGCTGTTATCTGAGAAATTATTTCTGATTTCATTTTTTCCAGATCCTCTTTTGTTGCCAGTTCAGTGGGTCCAGGTGATTGAGTATCAGAGTGTTCCATCTCATTTCCCTTTGGGGTTGCTGTCTTGCTAAGTGTTATGGCTTAAGTCTAGATGTCCCCCAAAGCTTCATGAGTTCATAGGTGAGGCTTTTGGGAGGTGACTGGATCATGCGTGTGTGATTCTGGGTCACGAGTGTATGATACAGTGGTATCTTGGTTCACCAACCCTTTTGTTTGTGAACAATTTGGTTTGCAAATAGAAGCATTTGGCAAAATTTTGTTTTTGTTTGTGAACTCTGCATCAAGTGATGAACATGACTGAGGCCATCTTTCCTGCATGAACATGAATGTGGCCATCTTTTCTAGAATCGTGGAATGAATTAAGTTCATGAACTGAAGTACTGCTGCACTGGATTCATCTACTGATGGGTTTACAGTGGGTGTGATGTTGAGCAGTGAAGCCTGGTAGGAGGAGGTTGCCCAGTGGGGCGTGGTCTGGAGGATACCTATGTCTCATCCTCCCTTGATTCCCTTGCTGCTTCCTGCCTGCCATGCCATGAACTGTTTCTCTTTTGTCAGGCCTCTCTGCCATGCTGACCTGGCTTGGAGCCAGCTGGCTATGGACTGAAACCTCTAAAAACTGTGAGTTAAAATTAACTTTCCTTCTTTAAATTGTAAGTGTCAGGTATTTTGTCCCAGCAATGAAAGAGTAACTAAGACAGATTTTGGTAGCAAGAGTTGGGTCGATGTTGTGTCTACCTGACCATGTGGCTCAGAACCCTTTGGAACTGACTTGTGGGAAGAGTTTGGAAAGTTTTGGAGATACCAGCTGAAGTAGCCCTAAAATGCTACAAGCTAAGCTTATGGGAGATTTTGGTCAGAGCTCAGAAGACCAGAATGCTGACAGAAATGCAGCTGGTAAAGACCAGGCTCAGGAAGTTTTGATTGGGAACAAAGACTGTATTGGCAGTTGGACTCCAGGCTGTGTATATTATGATCCGGCAGAAAATTTGTCTGCACTTTGCCCCTGTCCAGAGACCTTGTGGGAGGCCAAGATTAAGGGCAACAGACTCATTAATCTGGCGGAAGAAATTTCAAGGCAGTCTAATGTTGAGGTGGTGGTACGGGAACTGGTGGGGGCTTTTATCCCTCCGTACCTTGATAATCAAAAGCAAACAGCCCAGCAGAATGATTTAAAAAGTTTTGAGTTTGGCCAGAAGGAATCTCAGGTAAAGATGCAGCCTGCAAAGCGGGAACAGAAGAGAATATGGTTGCTGAAAATATTAGCATTAAAAAGCCAAGTTCTCGGAACAGGACAATAGAAAAGATGGCCCGAGGGTATCACAAGAATGAGCAAGAGACCACCCTTTGCGGCCTCAAAATTGCAAAAGTGAAAGACTGCTTTGAGAAGAGAGCTTCAGGGCACTATGTCCCAGAAGGGCAGTGGTTTAGGAAATTTGTTCTTCAGGACTGGGTTCATTGTGCTCAGAGGTCAAGGCACTTGACCCCTATAACCAGGAGAGAAGGAAGCTTGGCTGCTGCTCCACCTGGCAGCCAGGCTTTTGTGTCATCCACAAGGTGCTGGTTTTAGGTGCCTGGAGAATGCAGGAGTTGTGAGGTCAGAAAGGCTTCCACCCAGATTTCAGAAGAGGGCCTTGGGAGGCCAGGCAGTGCACCTGAGAGGACAGTGTGTGAAGCCTAGGTGCTGTGGAGACCCCAGAAGGTTGGAGAAGCCAGGAACCTTGATCATCTGAGGAAAGCTGCAAGGAGTGGGCACAGCCAGCCCAAGAGAGAAGCCACCAGAGCTGCAACCACTGATGGTGCCACAGGGTTACAGCCACGCAAGCCTTGGAGCTCACATCTTGCCACAGATTGACCTGGATGTTGGATGTGGAGCTACAGGACTTAAATGTTTGTCCTGCTGGATTATTTTTTTTTTTTTGGTACCAGGGTTCAAACTTGGGACCTTTCAGTTTTGAGGCAGGGGGCAGAACCACTGAGCTAAATACCCAGCCCTGCCCTGCTGGATTTTGATCTTGCTTTGGTCCCATTTCTTTCTGTCCTCCTATTTGTACCTTTTGGAATGGAAATATTTATCTTGTGCCGTTGTATATTGGAAGTGTTTAATTTTCTTTTTATTTTTACTGGGCCTCCCAGCTAATAGTTTGCCATAAACCTCAGAGGACACATTGGAACACGTTGTACTTTCTAGCAATGTTGAAATTGTTAGGACTTTGGCAACTCTTAGAGATGAAGTAAATGCCTTTTGCATAAAGGGATGTGCACAAATCTTGGGGGGGGGCAGGGCAGAGTGTTATGGCTTGTATCTATCTAGATGCCCCCCCCCCCCCCCCCCCCCGCCCCTGCACTCATAGGTGGGGCTTTTGGGACGTAACTGGAACATAGGTGTGTAATGCTGGATTATGGATGGCTGGATCTGGGCTGTGATACTAGGATTAAGGGTGTGATGATGGAATTAAGGGTGCCCACCCTGGGTGTGGGTGGCACCACCCAAAAGGCAGGTAGTTTGGATGGAATATAAAGGGACAGAAAGAAGGCCAGCTGCTGCTGCTGCTTCTGCTCTTGCTGTTTGCTGCTTGTTGCTTCCTGCCTTCATGCCATGGACTGTTTCTCCTCTGGGATGCCCCTCTGTCGTGCCACCCTGCCTTGGAGGCAGCCAACTCTGGACTGAAACCTCTACAAACTGTGAGCTGAAATAAACCCTTCATCCTTTAACTTTGGGTGTTGAGCATTTTGTCTCAGCAATGAGAAAAAATAACTAAGACACCCAGCTCATCTGATTTTTTTAGACTGGGGATAGAACTCAGAATCTTGTGTTAGGCAGGCAGGTGCTGTGCCACTGAGCTAAATCCTTGGCCCCTCATGATTTTTTTTTTTTTTTACTGGGGATCGAACTCGTGTCCTTGAGCTTGCGCAGCAGGTGGCGAAACCACTAAGCTAAATCCCTGGCCCTGATTTTTTAAAATTATTATTTTTTCATTATTTTGGGAGCAGAGTTCTAGATTGTAAAAGGAAATTAATGGAAAAGTATAAAGAAAATATCTGGTCCTAATATTAAGAGAAAACCATTGTCAACACACCCAGTGACTTATTTTCTCCTACTCTTTTGTGTGTACTCTCTTTGTTGTTCAGTTTGAGATCACAATGCATATGTGTTATGCACAAATTCAATTAGTGCGGTCTATAGGAAAAAACTTTTAAAAATGCACTTGGTTTAAAGGTGGTATTAAGCTAGCTTCCAACTCTTTGTTCTTATGCCTCACATGCCCTGAAAAATGTAGTTAGATGAGAGGTCCAAGGCCCATCCTCAGAGGACCAGAACTGAGGTTGGTCCACAAACATAGGAGGGGTAGAAATGCTGGGGTGCAGCACCAAGTAAAAGGACTTGGGGGTCTAAATTACTGCTCACTATGAGTCAACAGTGGGGATCTGGAGAACTTTTCTCCCTTCCTCTCCCTCCCCTTCCCCTCTCTCCTTTTCTTTCTCCTCCCCTCTCCTCCCTTCCCCTTCTCTCCTCTTTGGAGATAGGGTCTCACTAAGTTGCTCAGGCTAGCCTGGAACTCCTGGGCTTAGAGATCCTCCGGCCTCAGCCTCCGGTGTAGCTGGGACTATAGGCTCACCCCACCATGCCTGGTGCTTGTCAGGGTTGAATGCAGGGCAGTCAGTTCTAGGTCGAAGCTACAATCCTACTTTACTCTGATGGTGCCACAAACGTTTGGCTCAGTCTTGAGTGACACATTCTGAAGGAATCAGTTAAATCCCGGGGTGCCAGAGGAGAAAGACAAAGATGCACAGGGCTGGGAAGAGGGGACTTGCTGAGCTGAGGGAAGAGAAGACAGCAGGCAGAAGGGAGCTTAGAGCAGTTTACTCTGGGGCTCGAAAGGCCAGAGCCTGGGCCCAGACATTGGCACTTCGGAGCACCCAGGACTGCGAGGACTCAGCAGGCCGCGCTCGGCAGGGCAGGGCAGGGCGGGGCGGGACGGGGTCGACCTGTGGGGTCTCCTCGCCCCGCGGGTGGTGGGGGTATGGACTGAACACTGCCTGGTGCCGGGTGCTTACCGTGTACCAAGACTGAGCGGAGCCAGCCTACGTGACCTCACTTCCCTGTCCATACGGTGTGCATCGTGCGGCACAGGGGAGGAAGCTGATCCATGCGAGTGGCGGGACTGGGATTCGAATCCATGCTCATGAACTAAACAGCGGGAGCCAAGCCCCCAAGGGGATTCAAGGAGCTGGAAGGGTCGGCAACCTGCGTCACCCCACACCTCAGCCACAGCCAGTATTCTGTCGTCTAAAGATCCCCAGGCCTTCGCGAGGGGCAGAGGCCCGGGTCTTAAGGTCGCCTCCCGAGGTCCGCTGCGAAGCCAGGGAGCGTCGTCACCGTGGCTGCCCGGCTCTGCGGCGGAGCTGAGGGACCGAACAACTAGCAGGTCCCTAAGCCGGCGCGCTGGGGGGCGTGGCGCGGGCGGAGCGCTGGGGGGCGTGGCGTGGCGGCACGGCGGGCGCGCGCCCGGGCCGCTGCGGCAGTTGGGCGCTGGGATTGCGGCCGAGCGGTGGGACGGGTGAGTGCGGCAGGGCGGGCTGCCGGGCGTGAGGGGTGATGGGGCGAGGGAGGGCGAGGGAGGGCGGGTCGGCGGCCCAGCTCGCGGCTCTGACAGCGGCGCATCCGGCCTCGTCCCCGCCGCGCCCGCCTGTGGACCCCGCGCGACCCAGCCCCGGCCTCGGCGCCGCGGCAACGCCCCCGGCCCGCGTCACGCTCGCGCCATTGTTTCCCGGCGGGGCCGGGGGCCGCCCCCCAGCCGACACACGGAGTGCGGCGCTGCTGGCGAGTTCCGGCCGCCCGTCCTCAGGACGCCCCCGTCACTCGCCGGGCGGGCCCGCAGGCGGCGCGAGACGTCTGAGCGGAGTTGGGGCCAGAGCGGGTGAGCAGAGCTCGGGGTCCGAGGTGTTTCCCGCCGTCACCTCGGCGGGTCGTGTGACTGCTGTGCCCCGAAGTGCTGCGTCTCCTTTACGAGACTGTTTGCTCTGGCCGCGCGCCGCGGGGCACCGGCGGATCCCTCCTGCCTGTTCCAGAATGTCTGTAGACTGATAATTTTTGCCTCTTAAGGCAACGAGTGCGGACCCTCCTGACTGCAGTGTGAAGGGGAGGGTAGTGAAACAGTGCCGTTTGCTGTGAGTGTATTGAAGATTTCAGGTCTTTCAAATGGAACCTTTCAACAGTGGTTAGAGTTTACCCCCATGAAGACATCCAGGCCCGAAAAGGTTAAGTTAAAAGACATAACGGGGCCAGGCATGATGGCACGCCTATATTCCCCGCACTTGGGAGGCTGAGGCAGGAGGATCGTGGCCAGCCTGGGATACATAGTGAATTGAAGGCCAGCCTGAACTTTGTATGGAGACCTTGTCTCAAAAAAAACAAGCCATACCAAACCAAAAAAACCCAATAGCAAACAAAAACAAAACAAAAAGACAACCAGTTACTAATTAAAGTCAGAACTGCACATGCTGGGTTGGCATTAGCACACATACTATCTCTGAAGTGCATTTCCCCTGCCATGTACATCTCTATTTCAGCTGTACAGATACATTGCTGTGTTACTCTCATTAGCACAGAATTTAGGTTTTAGAGCTTTTAACCAGCTGATCTATCAGGTAAGAGGACCTCTGGAGGGGATGCACCTCTGTAATCTACCACTTTGAGAGGCTGAGGTAGGACGATCGGAAGTTTGATCCTTGCCGGAGCGATTTAGCGATACGTGGAGGCCCTGTCTCAGAATAAAAATGCTAGGAATGCGGCTCAGTGTGAAGGCCTCCGGTTCAGTCCCTCGTACTGGAAAAAAAAGTGGAGGTGGTAGGGAGAACTAAGATGTTTTGCAAGGTTCCATTCAGTTCTGAGATCTGATGCCATTGCATGAAAAAGACTCCAGAAGCTTGTACGATTTATATATTTACTTATATATTCACCCCCAGGCTTAGACATCCAGTCTTCCTGAAGCCAAATAACAGTGGGAGGATGTTCATCAGTGTCTCTGGCCCGTTTCTATTGTTTCATGGGAAAGAAAGGAGTACATGAAATGCATTTTTGAAAAGTTCTTTTATTGCTCCACCCTGTCACCAAAAAGCATAATTAGTTAAAAATTACTTTATCTTGTTATATATTATATGCCTTTAAAGTTTTTATATAAACATGAGCTTTGGTTTAATGATAACTGCTGTGTACATATTATTTTGAATATTAGACTTAGTTTCTGGGCTGTGTGTGTGTGTGTGTGTGTGTGTGTGAATTCCTGTAATTTTCATTCATAGATACTTTGTAAGCATGGTTTCTTTTTCTTTTTTTTTTTTTTTTTGGTACCAGGGATCAAACTCAGGTCCTTGCGCTTTAGAGGCAGGCAGCAGAACCATTGAGCTAAATCCCCAGCTTCATAGATGCTTTGTAACATGACTGTATGCACAGAAGTCAGTGCCTGGCACACAGTCTTTCAGTAAATTTTTGCTGAATGAATGTGGTATTTTGAGCTTTTAAGACAGTATCCACTAGCATAAAATGTTAAATAGAAAAAAATAAGCATGTGTCAGGTGACAGACAAGCAGTCAGGACAGTCAGTATGTCAGTCAGGAGAGAGCAGTGTATGTCTCAGGGCTTGGATTTTGTGGTCTGAGTTTGAGACCTGTCTTACTGCTTACCACGCATGCAGCTTTGGAGAACTTAATCTTGGAGAGCCTCGCTCAGTTTCTCTCACCTTAAAAAGGGGGAAAATCGGGCCAGGGATTTAGCACAGTGGTTGGACCGCCTGCCTCGAAAGTGTAAGGACTGGAGTTCAATCCCCGGTACCAAAAAAAAAGGGGGGTGGGAAATAGAACACATTTTACAAGATTGTGTTTATTAAATAGAACAGTTCCAGTGATGAGATACTGACTCCTTCAGTTCTCTATAAATGTCAGATATTACTATTTTTGCTTTTTTTTTAACTATTTTTGCTTTTAAGTGGCAAGATTGTAGGTTAGTGGGGTCAGGGAAAACAAAGTGACAGTTGAGGCTAGGGAATAAAAGCTAATACGGTATACAGAGGGTGTAGTGGATAGATCGCTCTTACTAAAACAAGGGGTTTGATAGAACAGTGGTCTGAAAGATAGCTGGAAAGAGAAGTTTTGGTAAGCTGTTTACAAGATAGGCAATTTGGACCCTTATAGATAGAGCAGAATGAATGAAGTAAGAACTATTTAGTTTGGGTTTTCTTCTTGGTTTGGTTTTTTTAGGTTCAGACCTGAAGAAGTTACTTGTCGGAAGGAAGTTAGTAGCAAATTGTCATGGAGTGCTAAAGTTCTTGTCACTTGACCCAGTAAGTCTTTTATTTTTTATGTTTTGGTTTATTGAGACAGGGTCTCACATAGTTCAGGCTGGCCTTGAACTCACAATGGTATGTAGCCCAGAGTAGCCTCAAACTCGTGGGATTCTGCCTCAGCCTCCCAAGAACTGGGATCACAAGTGTGAGCCATCGCACTTGACTGACTCAGTAAATCTTACGTAATTTTTTTAACTGATTGATTGTATCTTTAATAACGTGGCCAAAATTTGCAGTAGCTATGGAAAATCATTTAGCAACAAACCAATAAATAGCGAAACTGTCATCAAGGCAGCAAACATAATCCCATTTTTAAGACAAAATATAGAGACACAAAGATTAAATTGACTTGGTGAATGTTGAACTATTTTATCTTACCTTCTGTGTGTCTTTTGGTGGGAAGCATTATCAAAAGTCAGACCAAAGAGCCTCCCCTGCAGGTTCTGCTTGGAAAGAGAAAACTGAAATCTGGTACCTGAAATTTAGTGTCTTAAAAAAAATAGTCAAATTGTTAGGTGACATCCTTCTATTTTTCTTTTTCTTTTTCTTTTTCTTTCTTTTTTTTTTTTTTTGGTACTGGGGATTGAACTTAGTACCTTGCACTTGCAAGGCAGGCAGTGGAACCACTAAGCTAAATCCCTGGCCCCTTTTTCTTTTTTTAAATACTTTTTTCTTTAAAAAAAATTATTTATTTATTTATTTTTGGTAGTAGCGATCGTACTCAGGACCTTGCACTTGGAAGGCAGGTGTGGCACCACTGAGCTAAATCCCTGGCCCAAAATTTTTTCTTTTGTTCTTTTAAAATTTCTCTGATCTTTCTCTCTTTTTTTTTTAAAATGGTGTATGTATATATATATGTGTGTGTGTATATATGAAAGCTCCTTGGTTTCATTTAATGGATTTCTTTAATGTTTTAATTTAAAATTTTCTTTAATATGAAATATTTCAAACATACAGAAAATAATATAGTGTCCATTTAGTATATATACCACCCACCTCCTTTATCAGATCTTAAGACCATCATATTTATATTTTTAAAAACTATTTTTCAGTTGTGTGGTCTCTTATAAACATTAAAGATACAGTGGAAGCCATTATGAATCCTATTCCTCTTCTTACCTAGTACTTCCTTCCCACTGTCATCAATTAGGCAGTTATTCGATTACATTTACATACTTTTATTATGTATCCATAAAAGTACATACATTTACTTAATATACATGTTTTTCATATATTTTATACTATATATATATATATATATATATATATATATATATATCTTGTTTTGTTGTTCAGTTTAAAAGAATTTCTCCTCTTTTTGTTGTGCTGGGGATTGAGCCCAGCGTGTTAAGCGGACAGTGGGACTGCTGAACTATACCCCTGTCCCCTGCTCAACTTTTTTGCCTTGGTACTGGGATTGAATCTAGGGCCTGGCACATGCTAGGCAAGTACTTTACCACTGAGCTACAATCCTCACCCTTTTTTGTTTTGCAACATGATCTTGCTGAGGCCACACTGGCCTCAGTCTTTTTGTTTGGCCTCAAATGATCTTGTCTCAGCTTCCTGAGCAGCTGAGATTACAGGTGTGTGAAGCCATGCCTGGCTTCAACATTTTTTTTTTTTTTTGGTATCGGGGATTGAACTCAGGACCTTGCCCTTTCGAGGCAGGTGTGGTGCCACTGAGCTAAATCTCCGGCCCCATTGATTTTGTGATATGTCTCCCTGTTGTTGTATCATTTATTCATATCAACTCCTCTGTTGTATTTCATTATATGAATAAACTACTGTTTATGGACAGGTGTTTCTGACTTTTATATTATCAATACAGTGATAAACATTCTTGCTTATGTGAAAAATTTGAAGCCTAGGGATTTTTAGGTTGTAGGGTATAAGCATCTTGAACCATTTTATACCTTTCCTTTTTTTTTTTTTTTTTTTGCAGTAGTGGGGATCGAACTCAAGACCTTGAGCTTGTGAGTCAGGTGCGGCACCACTGAGCTAAATCCCCGGCCCTTCAACCATGTTAGATAGTGTCAAATTATTTTCAAAAACACCAAATACAAAATACCCACCAGTAGGTTGTGATAGAATCCTTTTTGCCATGTTTTTACTATCGGTTGGGGTTTTTTTTTACATCCACTTATTGTAGATTTAGGTTTCTTTTTCTGTAAATTGCTTACTTATATAATACTTCATTTTTTTTTTTTTTGGCTTGGTTGTCCCCCCTCTTGCCATTGGTTTGTAGCTGTCTTCACGTATTAGGTTTGTAGCTATCTTCACATATTAATCGTTTCAGTTAAGGTGTTGCAAATATCTCCTCTGTGAGCTGTTTTTCTCCTTTGGTGTTACTAGGGATTGAACCCAGACAACCTTTACCACTGAGCTACATCCCTAGCTCTTTTGATTTTTGTTTGTTTTTGTTTTGAGACAAGGCCTCACTAAATTGCCCAAGCTGGCCTGAAACTTGCAGTCCTTCCACTTCAGTCTCTAAGTAGCTGGGACCATAGGTGTGTGCCCTCGCTCTCAGCTTCCAGTCCAGAATTTAGTTAGGAACCATGAGTTACATTTAGTTGCTATAGCCTGGTTGGTTTTTGTTTTTTGCAGTGTTGGGGATAAAACCCAGGGCCTCACAGTGGGCAGGTGCTCTACCATTAGGCTGTATTCCCATCCCTTTTTATTTGTTTATTTTGAGACAGGGCCTTGGTAAATTGCTGAGGCTGTCCCTGAACTTGCAGTCCCTTTGCCTCAGCCCCGTGAGTAGCATGACAGGCATTTGCCCTTGCACCCAGCTTTTATTTTAAGGAATATTTAGGAATCATTACTAAAGGTGCAAAGTGTTATATATGGGCTGAACGTAAAAATTGTGATTTTTTTGAAAAAACTCAGTTAATCATAGCAATAGTTTGAAGATGTAACTCAATCATTTTTTGGTTTGTGTCTATGTACATACTCTCCTGCTGCTCTTTTGTGAAGAGCAAGTACGTTATCATTGAAGCTTGGACATCATCACCGGTTTGCACGGATCCCTGGCTGCGCGTGTCAGCTGGAAAGCAGAGTGGGGTGTGAGCCTGCTGTAACATCGCTGTTGTCCACCCTCTGCTCAGTCCTCTAAAGGGGAGGCCCTTGAAGAAGTGAAATTGCTCTTCGGCTGTGTCCTCAACAGCAGTCAGATGGTTGTCTCAGTGGGGCGGGGGTGGGGTGGTTGCATTGATGGGACCTGTAAGTAGGGAAAAGACAGGACGAAGGCCTCAATGAGCTTTATTAAATTAATAGAAAATCTTTCTCAAGCAGCTTCTCACCTGCAGCTTGATTTGAGCAATTAGTAAGACAAGGCAAAGAAGCCAGGCCTGGGAGGTTCTCAGATAGTATGATTAACATAAGAATCATAAACTTCCCCTTTACTTAATCCTTAAACCTAAACTGCCTTTCCCTGTGGCCCTCACCCATAATTTTACCCACCACAAAAGGACAGGGAAAGTCCTGGTCTTCAGAAATCCAAGGTTAGGGTGAAAGACTGCCAGGGAGTCAGTCAAACATGGGCCAAAGATCTCTCTTCTCTTTTCCCCGCCTTGAAATAAGTGGTCTTTTATTTAAAAAAAAAAAAAAAAGGAGGTCCTGTGGTATGGCTCCTATACATGTAACCAACCAGCTGAGGCTAATGAGAGTTTGTGTAGAAATCATGAATTGGCAAAATGTAGGTCTTTTAGTGTCGATAGCCCTGAGGTTTAAATTCCAATCACTATGAGCTTTTAGGTTGTGGCTCTTCTCATCTCTAGGAGGCAGCAGCTATGGCAGGCCTTGGGAGCAGCTCCTGGCAATGCTCAGTTGCTCTCTTGTTTTCTGCTGCTCTCCTCAGTGTTACCAACTGAATGCTGGCTGCTTTTGATACCAGTGACCTTTGGTGTTACCACCTTTACTGTGCCTGGTCAGCCTGCTCCACTTGAGGTAGAAATTATGACTAGGCGAGAATACAACATCCAGAAGGAGGCTCTGTAGGAATTACGCTACAGTATAAGGGAGAAGAATACACAGATGAAATCTGCTAATCTAGGGAAAGGTGGCGTCCTGCATGTGCAGTGTCAGGCTGATCACGAGTGGGAGAGGGCGCTTGTGGATCTAACTGAAGAGGGCTGCAGAGGGGCAGAGTCTTCCAGAGGCCTCAGAGCAGAGTCAGACAGGATAGGTTTGCGTCTCGAGCTTGCTGCAGCTCAAACCAGTATCTCCTGGAGCAGCTGTGGAGCCTCCGAAGTAGCTGGCTGGCTGCAAGGTGTTTGGGCCAGTCATGGAAAAAGAATAACAAAAAGCAACTTGGGGGACATCAGTCCTTTCTTTCTTATCTCAGTATAATTTCTCAACATTCAGAAGCAACCTTAAGGTGCTGATGTAGGGTAAACATCGCATCATATGTAGTATGGCAGATGTAATAGAGTTCTAGTAGTAGTAGTAGAGTGTCCAGAAGAACATAACAAAATGTAGTTCTTTTTTTTTTGGTAACTGGGATTGAAGGAACTCAGGTCTTTATGCTTGCGAGACAGGTGGCAGAATCATTGAGCTAAATCCGTGCCCCCCCCCCCCCGCCCTTGCCTTTTTTGGGTGTGATTTCAAGACTTCAGGAACAGATGAAATAAATTTGTATTTTTTAGTTATAGTTTCAGACTTTAGATAAAGAGCATGTTGTTGCTTGAAGAAAAAATAACAGCTTGCCGAGGCAACAGGTACTGCAGTTCTCTCTTAAGAGAACCTTTGTTATTTTCCATTAGAGAACAAAGAACCTTTTGTTCCAAGGCCTGATGTTGCAAGGTTGGCAAAGCATTATTAATCAAGCGTTTGTGAACCAAGAGTGAGAATTCAAAGCTCTATTACAGCATTCAAAGAACTTTGTGCCATATTCTTGTATTTTTAGGCTTACATGAAGTTAGCTTCTGAGTAGCAAAGATCTCAAAATGTAGAAGTTTAGTGGTTCATTTATTTCTTCCTATGTATTAAATCCACTGTACAATATTCTTGGGTTAGAGCAGCAAATAAAACTGTCACCCTCATGGTGCTTATGTTTTAGAGAGAGGACAAACCGAATACAAACTGCCAAAATATATGTGGAGCTGTTACTTGGAAAAAAGAAAAATAAAGCAGGATATATGAGTGATACATGGTAGTAGGTAAGTGTGGTTTTATTAATTGGAATGTATTAGCCATCACTTGGGTGTGCAAGCTATGAGTATTGGCTTTTGAAAGAATGTTTAGTGCCATTTGGGGCAAATGATATAAAGAACTCTGAAAATAATGAAATGAAAAAAATGGGCAAAAGCTCTGACAAAGTATTTAAAAGGTGAGAAGTAATGAAACATTTAACACAATTTAAATACAACATAGGTTTTAGGGATCTTCTGGAAAAAAATGGCATTTCTTCATCTTAAAATATCTTATATGTGTATTTACTTCATGTGTTACCTTTTTTTTTTGAGACAGTGTCTCATAAAGTACTTCAGGCTGGGTTTGAACTCACTATGTAGCCCAGGCTAGCCTTGAACTCCCGGCAATCCTCCTGCCTCAGCCTCCCTTGTGCTGGGATTGCAGGCGTGCACCACCACACCCGATTTCCACCTGAGCTAAATCCCCAGCTTCCAGGTGTTACTTTTGTGATTAGAAGGAAAAAAAGTTACAAAAAAATACTTTTAAAACTATAGTTTAAACTGGGTGTGTGGTGGCTCATGCCTGTAATCCCAGGACTCAGGAGGCTGAGGCAGGTGGATCACTGTGAATTGAAGGCCAGCCTGTACCACATAGTGAGTTCAAGGCTAGCCTGAACTAGGTAGTGAAACCATGTCTTGAAAAACAAAACAAAACAAATCAAAAAACCCTATAGTTTAGAGTTGGACCGGGTAGTACACATGTAGTTCCAGCTACTGGCCAGGCTATGAGAGACTGAGGCAGGAGGATCATTTGAACCCAGGAGTTTGAGGCCAGGGTGGACAACACAGCAAGGCCTGATCTCAAAAAATAAGAGCTATGGTTTATGTCAAAGTATTGTTCTTTGTGTTATAGGTGGCACTATTAACTAGATATGAGAATTTAGTTTTTTATCAGTATTGGTAAGCTGAAGTAAACTTGCATCTGACTTTCTTGTTTTTAGGGGAATGTGTTTGTAAGTTGGTTTATGGCCGTGTTACAGAGGAGATCTTTAACTGTAGTATAATGATAAAACCAACTGGCTAATCACTGTATTTTGTGGGTTTTATGTGCTCATCTCTCAGAGAATGGGGTTACCAAGGGCTATGTACAAAATGTAACTGCTTAGTACGAAATGAGGCTTGTAATAAAGTTAACTACCCCCCCGCCATGGGGATTGAACCCAACACTTTTCCTCTAAGCTGTATCCCTAGCCCTTTTTTGAAATTTTTAAAAATTTGAGACTGTCTTGCTGAGTTGCCCAGGCTGGGCTCCAACTTGTGATCCTTCTGCTTCTACCTCCCAAAATGCTAGGATTATAGGTGTGTACCACCATGTCCAGCAAACTACTTTTACTATCTGTAATATGCAGTAAAAGTTGTATTTATGAAGAGCAAAACACTCTTCAGGCCAGGTGTGGTGGTGCACACCTGTAATCTCAATATTTGGGAGGCTGAGGCAGGAGGATTACTGTGAGTTTGAGGCTAGCCTGGGCTACATAGCAAGGCTTTGTCTTAGAAAGAAAAAAATCCCCTCCAAAAACCCAAACACACAAACCAAACCAAACCACACTTTAAGCTGGTAAGAAAATTTGAAGAAATTCAAAATTGTTTTCCAGTATCCATCCAGTATTCCCTTACATGAGAAACCCAAAATAAAGAACAAAATAAAATAGATAATAAGAAGTAGGGAGGGCCAGGGATGTAGCTCAGTGACACTGCACCTGCCTCGTAAGCGCAGGGTCCTGAGTTTGATCCCCGGTACCAAGAAAAGTAGGGAGATGTGCGTTTCTCAGAGAGGAAGGGGATCAAGGAATGGAGGAGGGAGCAGGGAAAGAGGGGAGGGAAGGGGTCAGAAAAGGAATTGAGATTTGTGCATGGGTCAACTCCACACAAGGAATAAACATGTACGTACTACACGTAAATACTGAGAATCATGAGAAAGGATTGTAAAACGTGAAAGTTTCGGGCCAGGGATTTAGCTCAGTGGTTTCGCCGCCTGCTGCGCAAGCACAGGGACCAAGTTCGATCCCCAGTACCAAAACCAACAAACAAAAAAACTTTTTCTTTTCAAGTTGTATATTTCAAATACAAAATTTAAAAATTCGAGGTTGTAAATAGTAAATGTTAATATTTACTTCCTGTAATCACGACCCTGTTATCTATATTGACATACTTATTCCAAAGAAAAGTGAGTATTTGATTCAAACTGCTGTGTTCTGATAGGCCTGTACCGCGTCTTGTAAAGTTCTCCCTTTTTTTCAAGTGAATTACCGACAAGACCTGAAATGGACGTTTAAAATGGCACAGCCTTTGCACAGACATGCACCACACGCCGCCATTGTTATTTCATTGGCATACTTTTTCAAGGGAAATAAGATTTACTAACCATGCTCATCCTGCAGTTTCAGTTACTCTTTGCTTCCTGTTTTTAGCAGTTGCCTGGAACTGTTAGAGCAGCTGGCTTTCACTCTTTGGGGGAGGGTGATGGTAGTGGTGAAGGGAACTGTCTGTTTTGGCTGTGAAATATTTTTAAAACTTGAAACTATCTTTTTACATGCTTGACAATTAATTTCATTTGTTAACTCTTCAGGCGAGCCTACTTGGGAGGCTGGATTTTTTTTTTTACCCCCAGCTATTGGGGATTGAGCCTGGGGTCTACCACTGAGCTACCTCCTCTGCTCTTTTAATTTTTTTTTGAGACAGGGTCTAAGTTGCTTAGCCTGACCTTGAACTTTTTTTTTTTGGTACTGGAGATCAAACTGAGGACCTTGTGCTTGCAAGGCAGGCGTGGTGACACTGAGCTAAATCCCTAGCCCTTGAACTTTTTTTTTAAAGCAAAACGTTTATTGGTACATTTTAGATATACATAAAAATAAATCATAGGGATTTGCACCTGTACATGATATATCCTGTCTCTTCTTTTATTCCCACTTGCCCCTCCCCTTGTCCTCCCTTCCCTTTCCTATATACAAAAGCTTTTGTTTCCATTTTTCCTTCTATTTTCACTTTATTTTCTTGTCCCACCCTTCCTTTCCCCCTCCCTTGTTCCCCTTCCCATTTGAACATTTTCTTCCCATTTCCCAATATCTGTTATACGTTTTAGTCCTTATTTCCACTTGCAGTTTCTCACACCAGAGAAACAATGCTATTTACCTAGAAATGTCTCAGGCTTATCGTTTTTTTTTTTTTTTTTGGTACTGGGCATTGAACTCTGGTCCTTGCGCTTGTGCAGCAGGCGGTGAAATCACTGAGCTAAATCCCTGGCCCAGGCTTATCCTTCTTTATGGCAGAGTAGTTCTCCATTGTAGAAAAAATCCACATCTTGGGCCAGGGATTTAGCTCAGTGGCCCTGCACCTGCCTCACAAGTAAAAGGACCTAAGTTAGGTTCCCGGCATGGGGTGGTGGTGGAGGGAGCGCACACCCATATCTTTATCCATTTGTTGGTTGATGGACATTTGGGCTGTTTCCAAGATTTAGCTATTAAAGACTGTGCCGCTATAAACGTCGGTGTGCATATATCACTGTGGTATGATGATTTTAATTCTTTCAGGAAGATGCCAAGAAGGGGAATAGCTGGGTCAAATGGAGCCTCTAGTTTTAGTTTTTTGAGGTATCTCCACACTGATTTCCACAGTGATTGCACCAGTCCATACTCCCACTAACAGTGGAGAAGGGTTCCTTTTTCTCCACAGCCTCTCCAGGATTTGTTATTGGTTGATTTCTTGACAATAGCCATTCTTTCTGCAGTGAGATGGAATCTCAGCGTTGTTTTTCTTTTCTTTTCTTTTTTTTTTTTTTTCCATACCCGCGATTGAACTCAGGACCTTGCGCTTTCGAGATGGGTGGTGGGAACCCCTGAGCTAAATCCCCGGCCATCAGCGTTGTTTTTAACTTGCATCTCTCAGTGATCACTAATGTTGTACATTTTTCCATATATTTATTTGCTGTTTCTACTTCTTCATCTGAGAAGTGTCTATTCATTTCAGATATCCGTTTTTGGATTAGGTCTTTAAATTTGGGAGCTCTGATTTTTTTTTTGAGTCCTTTATATATTCTAGATAGTGGTCCTTTGTCTGAGGAATAGCTAGTAAAATTTTTTTCCCCACACTGGGTTGTCTTTTCACTCTTTTGGTGGTTTCTCTTGCTTTGCAAAAGCTTTTTAATAAGATGAGATCCCAGTTGTTGATTCTTTGTGATAGTTCCTGTGTGACTGAGGTTTTGTTCATAAAGTTTGCCTACACTAGTGTCTTCAAGAATTCTACCTGTTTTCCTCTAGATTAAGTGTTTCTGTTTTAATATTTAGATCTTTCATCCATATTAATTTTAGCTTAGTGCATGGTTAAAGATAATGAGTCTAGTTTCAGTCTTCGCCATGTAGAAAGCCAGTTTTTCCAGCACCATTTATTAAAGAGGGTGTCTGTCTTGCAGTGAAGGTGTTTGGCTCTTTTGTCAAAGATGAGGTGGCTGAGTGTGTCTGGAGTTGTTTCTTTCTGCATCTTCTAATCTGTTTCATTGATCCTCAGGTCTGTTTTGTTTTTTCTCTCTCCTAGCATGCTGGGTTTTTTTTTTTTGGTACTGGGGATCGAACTTGGGACCTTTTACTTGTGAGGCAGGCATATGCTGTTTTTATCACAGTAGCTTTGTAGTATAATTTCAAGTCAGAGATTGTGATGCCCCCGGCTTGCCTTTGTTGGCCAGAATTGCCTTTGCTATTCTAGGTCTCAGGCCTTGAACTTTTTTTTTGTTTGTTTGTTTTGTTACCTTTCGATTGTGCGGCAGGCACCGGGACCACTGAGCTAAATCCTGGGCCCAAGGCCTTGAACTTTTGATCCTCCTTTCTCAGCCTCTGAGTAGCTGGATTTATACAAGTGCACCACTGGACCACTGCATCTGGCTCAGGTTGGATATTTTGTCCTGAAACAAAGAATTATTCTAACTGTGCCACCACTGTACAGAAGGAGCCAAATTTTGAGCTTTTTATTCAGTAATAGTCAATGCTGTACCTTACAAAAAATATTATTAAAGCTAATAAATGAATAATGGTATATTACTGTGTATCTGTCTCTATTGGCCAGATGATAAAAGAATCATTTTAACAATTCTCTCCCTGTGAAATATAGTAGACTTTTTTTTTATCTGGGGAGAAGTGAGATACATCCCAAGACCTTGGATATCTGTATCTGAAACTGAGATAATATCAAAGTCTGTAGGGATTTAGCTCAATGATTACCCCGCCTACCTCACAAGCAGAAGGTCCCAAGTTCGATCCCCGGTACCAAAAAGAAGTCTGTATATACTACATTTTTCTTACATATACATATACATATGTGAATTTAATGCCATTTTTTAAAAAAATGCGGTGCTAGAAATTAAACTTAGGGCTTTGCACATTTAAGCACGCACTGTTCCCCTGAGCTACATCCCTAGCTGGCCAGCTACACACCCTTATCACCCTCTGTGCTGTTATCTTTTCAGTTTGAGGTGCATCAGTGAAACTAGCATAGATTTCTTTTTTCTTCATAATTTAGACAGATTTGTTCTCACTGTAGATCTTTTTTTTTTTCTCACTGTAGATCTTAATAACTTTAGCATAGGATTTTTTTCTTATTAAATCAAGAATTTTCACCTTTCCATTTAAATGAAGCACTTTAAAGCTTTTCTTTGCATATCTGAATTGCTACCAGCATCACTACTCTTGTGCTTTGGGGCTGTTATTGTAAAATAGGGGTTAGTTGAACACAGACACTGTGCTACTGTGACAATAGATTGGATAACCAAGGAGGCTGCTGAAGGGCTAAGAGGCAGGTAGAAAATATAGTGTTGGATATTCTGGACAAAGGAATGGTTTCCATCCACAGTGGGATGGAGTGGGATGTGATTTCATTATGCTACTTACAGTGCCTTGAAATTTAACATTTATGAATTGTTCTTGAAATTTTTCATTTAATTTTTTGGACTATGTTGGCTGTGAGTAACTCAAACCAAGGAAAACAAAAGCACAGATAAGAAGAAATTACTTTAAAGCATCAGATAGCCAGGAATAGTGGTGCATGCCTGTAATCCCAGCACTCGGGAGGCTGAGGCAGGAGGATTGCCTTGGGGTACATTGTGAATTCAAGGCCACCCTGAACTACGCAGTGAGACCCTGTCTCAGCCTCTCCCCAAAAAAGGATTAGATAGGCTGATTTGGGTCGTTCTGTGGATAGAGTTCAAAAGTCTCACAAAGTAATATTAAGGAAAACTATCATGAATTATTGAAGGTGATTTAAGACAGTCTGACCCATGTATCTTCTGTAGACTTCATAGACTTTATGGTAGATTTTCTCTCATATTAATGATATTATGGTTATTTTATCATTTGTTTCTAGTTGTAGTTGAATAAAGTTCTGTGACTTTTGTTGAGACTCTGTAACTTGAATTTTGTTTTGTTTTGGTACCAGGGATTGAACTCAGGACCTTGCGCTTGCAAGGCAGGTGCAGCGCCAGTGAGCTGAATCCACGGCCTGTAACTTGAGTTTTTTGGTTGTTTTTTTTTTTTTTGGTACCAGGGATCAAACTCAGGTCATTGCACTTGCAGGGCAGGCGGCAGAACCACTGAGCTACTAAGTCCCTGGCCCCTGTAACTTGAGTTTTTAAAATAAAATGTTTTTGGTTTAGTTCATCAGTGGCTCAATTAAGTACTTTGAAATTTTTGTATAAATAACTTATGCAAAATAATAGCCTCTGACTCTTTTTACGTTTTTAATTTTGAGACAGAATCTTGCTAAGTTGGCCAGGCTGGCCTTGAGTTTGCAGTTCTCCTGTCTCATCCTCTCAGTTCTGGATGTGGCCACCATGCCTGGCTCACACTTTGCCTTTTGATGGGAAATTATGATCTATTAACATTTAAAGTAATTACAGAAAAAGGAGGGCATACTCTTTGCATTTTGTTGTTTCTTGTATGCCTGTATCTTTTGACCCTCATTTTTTCCGTTACTGCCTTTTGGGGTGCTGGGGAGTGACTCTTGCGTTCTAGGTGAGCACTCTATGACTGAGTTGTACTTACAGCCTTAGGGAACTATTTTGATCCCCTTCTCATCCACAAGTTTTGATGAACTATTGTGTCTTGAATTTGATCCACTTCAAAATAATTTAAATTTTTCCTTTGATTTCCTCGTTGACTCTTGAGTTATATAGAAGTCAGTTATTTAGTTTTCAAATATTTGGGTATTTTCGACATATCTTTCTGTTATTCTAATCTAATTCAGTTGATAACAGTGAGCATCAATGAGCATACTTTGTAAGATTGGTGCTACTCATCTTTCTGTTATTGTGACAGAATAACTAAGACAAACCACTAAAAGGAGGAAAGATTTATTTTGATTTATCTTGATTTTCAGAGATTTCAATCCATGATCCACAGCTCCATTACTTTGGGCTTGAGGCAAGGCAGAACTTCCTGGTGGTTGGAGGCCAAGAGAGGGGAGGGGAAGAGGCCTTGGGCAAGATATACCCCGTTCAGGACCAATGAGCTACTGCTTCCAACTAGCCCTACCCAATAAGCCATTCAATTAGGAGGCCATCAATGGATTAATCCATTGATGAGACCTCAGAGTCCAGTCAGTTTCCCAAAACCCCACCCCTGAATATTGCTTCATTAGGAATCAAACCTTCAACATGTGAGCCCTTGAGGGACATCTAGACCCAAACTATAACAAGTAGATTGCTTTTGATTTTTTTTTTTTTTGCTTTTGAAATTTTTGAGACATGTTTCATGGGCTAGAACATGATCTATTTTGGTAAATATTCTTTGTGCATGTGAAAAGAATGTAAATTCTATAGTTTTGAGTGGACTATTCTATAAATGTCGGTTGGTCAAGTTGGTTAAGGGTGTTGATGAAGTCTTCTCTCTTTTTTTTTTTTTTTGGTGCCGGGGATCAAACTTGGTCCTTGCACTTGTGCAGCAGGCAGCGAAACCACTGAGCTAAATCCCCGGCCCTTCTCTATCTTTAACTGTTATTCTGTCTCCTGTTCCTGAGTTATTGAGAGATTACTGAGGTCTACAGCTAAAATCATGGATTTGTCTCTTGAAGTTCTCTCAGTTTTTGCTTTGTGTGTTTTAAAGTTCCTTTTTTTTTTTTAAAGCTCTTTTATTAGGTACATAAACATTTTAGGGTTATTATGTCCTCTTGCTAAATTGGACTATTTATCATGAAATTGGCATTTTTATCTCTGGTAATATTTTTTGATATGAAGTATACTTTGTTGCCTCCCCCCCTTTGTGATATTGGGGAATGAACCTGGGGCTTTACACTGAGCTACATCCCCAGGCCTTTATTTTTTTATTTTGAGGCAAGGTCTCGACCAAGTCCCTGAGTTGCTCAGGCTGGGTTCAGACTTGCTATCTTCCTGCCTCAGTCTCCTAGAGTTCTGGGATTACAGGTATGCACCACCCTGCCTGGCAACTTTGCCTAATATTAATAAAATCATCCCAGCTTTGTTGTGATTAGAATTAGTGACACACATATGTCCTCATTTTCAAAGTGGGTTTCTTATAGGCAGGATATGGTTGCATCTTGCTTTTGAAAAATTCAATCTCTGGTAATCTCAAGGCTTTTTGTTGTATTTAGATATTTTAAATTTAATGTGATTATTTATATGATTCATTAATATTCTACCACCTCATTATGGTTTCTGTTTGTTCTATCTGTTCTTTATTTCCTTTTTTAAATCCTTTCTTTTGAGTTGATTATTTTTTGTTTCCAATTCTCCTTTTTAATGTCTTATCAGGTGTAACTTAGGTTATTTTATTTATTTTTTTGAGTGTGTATAGTCTTTACCTTGTCACAGTCTGCCTTCGAGTAATATTATTCTATTTGATGTGGGTTTTTTTGGGGGGGGGTACCAGAGATCGAACTCAGGACCTTGCACTTGTTAGGCAGGCACAGTGCCACTGTGCTAAATCCCCAGCCCTGATGTGTATTTTAAGAATCCAAAGGGCCGGGGATTTAGCTCAGTGGTGCCGCCACCTGCCTTCCAAGTGCAAGGTCCCAAGTTCGAGCCCTGGTACCAAAAAAAAAAAAAAAAAGAATCTAAAATAGTTGTGTACTTATATTTTTCTCCTACCCACCTTCTTTTTGTTTGTTTTATTTTTTGTTTTTTGAGACAGGGTCTCACTGTATAGTTCCAGCTGGCCTTGAACTCACTGTGTAGTCTAGGCTGGCCTCAAATTCACTGTGATACTCTTGCCTCGGCCTCCTGAGTGCTGGGATCACAGGCATGTGCCACCACATCCATCACCTACCATAGCACTTTGAGCTGGTGTTTTTAGTATTTTCTCCTCAGCACTTTTTTTTTAATGAATTGGTTACAATTTTGTGTACTGTTCCTGTTTTGTGTGCTTGGGATTTGCTCATATCTTGGATCTATGGGTTCATAGTTTTCATTGACTATGGAAAATTTTTACCATTTCTTTAAATACTGTTTCCATCTTCTCTTTTCCTTTTCTTTTATGGACTCTGTTATATGTTGTACAACTCACTGATATGATGTCATTATTTGTCTTTTTTCTATTTTATTTTGTATAGTGGTATACATGTTCACAGATTTTTTTTGATTTTTTTTCAATATCTAATCTGCTGTTAATCCTATCTAGTGTATTTTTCATTTCAGATATTATAGTTGTCATTTCTAGACATTTGATTTGGTCTGTTTTATCTTTCACGTCTGTACTTAATTCAGTCTTCTAGTTTTTGAATATATGAACTAGTTCAACTATAAATTATGCAGTTGTATGGTGTGGTATTGAATTATGTATTATGCATTGAATTATAATGTCTAATGTCTGAGTACTAATTCTGTCATCTGTGCCATTTATTGGTTTCTTTCAATTGATTTTTCTCTTCATTGTGGCTCCTATTTTGCAGCTTTTTTGAATATTATTATTTTTTTGTTTGTTTTGTTTTTGGTACTGGGGATTGAACTCGGGTCCTTGCACTTGCGGGGCAGGCGGCAGAACCACTGAGCTAGATCCCTGGCCCTTGAATATTATTTTTTATTGGATTCCAGATATAAATTTTACCTTGCAGGGTGCTTGGATATTTTTGTATTAGTATAACTGTTTGTGAGTACTGATTTTTTTCCTCCTGGTACTGGGGAATCGAACTCAGGACCTTGTGGTTTCCAGGCAGGCACAGTGCCACTGAGTTACATCCCCGGCCCTGAGTATTGTTTTGTTTTTTTTTTTGTACCAGGGTTCGAACTCGGGTCCTTGCACCTGCGCAGCAGGCGGCGAAACCACTGAACTAAATCCCAGGCCCGTAAAATTTACTTTGATAGAGTGTAACACGTCATTAGCAGTTTTTTTTGTGTGTGTATTTGTTTTTTTCTTTTGGTACTGGGGATCAAACTCAAGACCTTGTGCTTGCGAGAAAGGGGGCAGAACCACTGAGCTAAATCCCTGGCCGAGTATTGGTTTTTAACATGGTGAAATTAATTGGAGATATTTTGGTCCTTTCTGGTTTTGCTTTTAACTTGTTTCAGGAGTAGTGTTTACATAATTTCTTTCTATTACGGTACAGACAGAAAACCTTTTAGGACCCAGTGCTGTGTAAGTGATGTGGTTTTGCATTCTGGCTGATTGGGTCAGAATCCATTTCCAGCTTTGGTGAGGTTTGGGGATTGTTTCTTTTAATCCTTTGGCTGGTTTTTGCTCTTGTTTGGTTTTGGCCTCAAGTGGTTTTGTAACCCGCAGGTGCTGATCATGACCAATGTTCACTTGAAGACTTCAGGGTTCATCCTCTGCAGATCTTTATTTTTTAAATTAATTTTGTGGGGTGCTGGGGATTGAATCCAGGGCCTTACATATGCTAGATGTGCACTCTACCACTCAGATACACCCATAGCACAAATTTTGTTTACAATTTTTTTTTCTTTTTTTTTGTTACCAGGGATTGAACTCAGGACCTTGCCCTTGTGAGGCAGGCGGCAGCACCACTGAGCTAAATCCCTGGCCCTGTTTGTTTTAATTTTTGAGACAAGGTCTTGCTATGTAGTTCAGGCTGGCCTTCAACTCACTAGGTAGCCAGGTTGGCCTCAAACTCACAGTGATCCTCCTGCCTCAGCCTCCAGAGTGCTGGGATTACAGGTGTGCACCACCATGCCTGGCTCATTTTTCATTCTTACTTATATTTATGTAAGACATAGTCATGATTCAAAATAACACATTATTAAGGTTTAAATGTAATTCTTTTTTTTAAATTTTTATTTATTTATTTATTTATTTTAAATGTAATTCTTTACTTTGGAATATTGCGGGTTTTTTTGTTTGTTTAATTTGTTTTGGTTTCTTTATAAAAAACAAAAATCAAAATTATCCTCATATACATATTATAGTATCTGTATGTAGATATTAGAGGTTAGTATCTATAGTATATGTAAGTATAGTGTATGTATATAGTAGAGCATATATAGAATATATCAGATGTAGTATATCTGTTACAAAATCTAACAAGTAGCCGGAAATTTAGCTGAGTGGTTCCAGCGGCTACCTCGAAAGCACAAGGTCCAGAGTTCGATCCCTGGTACCAGAAAAAAAAAAACCTAGCAAGTAACTTCTCAAATTAATTTTATAGTTTAATAAAATTTTCATCAGAATTCTTTTTAAGTGTAGTACTTTTGTTCTGTAACCTGTGTTTGAAAATCTAGATTATTTAAATATTACAAACCTGTAATTTACCCTAAAGAATTGGAAACTGGGGCCGTCAAGTACATTGTATATGGATGTTCACAGCAGTACTATTCATCGTGGTGAAAAAGTGGATTATAGCCTGAATATCTATCAGTGGAGGAATGGATAAAACAAATAGTGTTGTTATATGTACAGTGGAATATTCAGCCATAAAAAATTAAAGGGACACGTGGTGCAATGTGAATGAACCTCAGAAATGTGTAGTGAAAATGTCACATGTAGTATTTCAGTTTATAGGAAATATCCAAAGTAGTTAAATCCATAGAAACAAAGCTCAGGTTGGTAGTTGCCTAGAGTTGAGGGAGAAACTGCTTAATCGGTAAAGGTTTGTACTTTTTTTTTTTTCCGGTACTGGAGATCGAACTTGAGACCTTGTGCTTGTGAGGCAGGCGGTGGAACCACTGAGCTAAATCCCTGGCCCAAGGTTTATACTTTAGAGTGGTGGAGCGTTTTTTTTTTTTTTTTTTTTTGGTACCAGGGATCGAACTCGGGTCCTTGCGCTTGCACAGCAGGCAGCGAAACCACTGAGCTAAATCCCCAGCCCAAGCCATTTTGAAACTGTATAGTGTTGGGAAGGCCACACATTATGAATAAACTAAAGGCCACTGGTGTGTTCATTTTAGTCATTGATATTCTTATGTGAACTTCACTTTACTAAATAATTATTTTTTAAATACAAGCTTGGTTTATTTAAAAATTGACTTAATATCAAACAATATTGGCATTTTCCAGATGGGAAATAAATTATGTTCCAGATTTTTTTTTTTTTTTTTTACCAGAATTGGTACTTCAATAAAATTTTAACAAATCCCAGGGATGAGGATGTAGTATTGTTGTAGGGCACCCGTCTAACATGCAGGAAGCCCTGGGTTTGACCCCAGCACATAAAAAAAAAAAAGTTTACAGATGAAAACTTCAAAAACAAAAGTAAAACCTAAGAATAGCCTCATTGTCAGAGTACTTTAAAGCAAAGACATTCAGCTCCCCACCCATTCTAGGTGTTTATCTTAATGAGATGAAATGTTTTATTTCTTCTAATCCTTAATCTTTAGTTTTAGCTGAAAAAGTTTACAGAAAAATATAAAAACATAATTAGAAATCAAGTATCCATTACTTACATTTATGTCATCATTCAGTTTATTATGTTAATTAGATTTTAAAAATTTGCTTACTTTGCCCATTTTCATAACATGCATTAACTTAATATTGCATGATGTCAGTCCCTTTTCTAGAACATAGGATTAAAATTAATGATTACTGGTATCCATGCTGAATAATTTGGAAGTAATATGTATGAGCCTTCTGGATAGAATTTACCATATGAAAATTATTTTCCTAAATTCACATGGTTTTAGCCAGGCATGGTGTGCACACCTGTAATCCCAGCACTTGGGAGGCTGAGGCAGGAGAATCACTGCAAGTTTGAGGCCAGCCTAGGCTATATAGTGAGTTCAAGGCCAGCCTGAACTACAAAGTGAGACCCTGTCTCAGAAAACCAAAAAAACCCAGCACCAAGAAATTCACAGTTTAGAAGTATATTTTCAGTATTTAACATATTACTCAGTATATTTTGATAAGTATTAATTATTTATTAGGTATATTAAGACAATCAGATATTAGTACACTGATGCCAATCTCACACTACTAAATTGCTGATTTTTGTTTTCTAGAATTCAGCATACAATTAAAATGACAACCTCCTGGAGTGATCGATTACAGAATGCTGCAGATATGCCTGCTAATATGGATAAGCATGCCCTGAAAAAGTATCGACGAGAAGCCTATCATCGGTAAGCATTTAATCTAATCTGCAGAATACCTTTCTGTTGTGGGGACTTATTCTCATTCTACAGGTAATGGAATTAATGTACAGAGAAGTTAAATAATTTACCTCAGATCATATAGTTAGTATGTGATCAAAGTCTGACTTTAACTACTAGCACAGTATTCTGTATTGCTTCAGAGTGGTGTTTTGGGGTACTGCAGATGAGACCTCGGCCTCATGTAGGGTAGGTAAGTGCTATATCACTGAGCTACATAACCAGCCTCCGTATTCCTCACACCTCCTGATATAAATCCTTCAGAGAAGAAAGTGTTCAGCTCCTAGGAAGTTGTACCAATATTAGGGTGAAGTTTTCTTTTTCTTTTTGGGGTGGGGCTACCCTGTGTTAGCCTGTCTGGCCTTAAACTCCCAGGTTTAACTGACCCTCCTACCTCACCTGTCTAGTAGCTGGGACTCCAGGTGCACCATACCCAGCTGAGAATGAAATTCTTTTTTTTTTTTTTGTACCGGGGATTGAACTCAGGACCTATGAGGCAGGCGCAGTGCCACTGAGCTACATCCCTGGCCCAGAGAATGAATTTTTAAATTGACAGTTATATAAACTGATCATAATTTTAAGTTTTAAAAATTATGTCTGCTCCATAATGTGTGTTAGATTGAGTATAACTCCAAATATTAGCAAAGTTTTCTTGTTTTGGTTTTAATTTTTATTATGTATTTGTTTACTTTATTTATTTATTTGTTGTTTGAGACAGAGTCTTGCTATGTACTTACTTAAACTGTGTAGCCCAGGTTGGCCTCAAACTCTCTGTAATCCTCCTGTCGCAGCCTCTTGAATTGTGGGATTACACACGTGTGCCACTATGCCTAGCTCTCTTGTTTTGATTTTAAAATTTATCTAAATAATTTTTCCTTTAAGTCTGCCGCTCACATCTCACGGGTGTGGGTACATGGGCTGCAGTGTGGATGTCTGTGTGTGTGTGTCTGGGTGTGTATGGGAGTCCCTTGGAAGGGACTTTCTGCAGATACTGTAAATATAAGTACCATTTTAATAAAGCATGTAAAATAAGCCAAAATAAGCTTGACTTGGATTTTATATGCAAAACTGTAAGCCAGTGCATTATGATACGGTAATAAGATTGTGCATTTGATTCAAGATGAGGAAAACTCTTGGAAATGAAAAGCAGACGCTGATTAACCAAATTGTACACATTGAACCACATTCAGTGTAACTTTAGGAAGAAATTCCACTTTTGTGGAACATTCTTAAGAGATCTGAGATTATTCAGGTAAGAGTTGATATATAAAAGCGTACATATTTTTACTTTATATTTTGATGTCAACTGAGTATATTAGAAATAATAGCACTCCAGGCACTAGTTGTGAAACAAAACAGTAAAGGATACTATACTGATGAATATTAAATTCTTCCCTTATTACTTTGGAAAGGTCCTTACTAAAAGCCCTAAATATGTCAATCATGATTTTATCATGACCATGTTATTTCTTGATTGAGGACAAGTCACACCAAAAAAGCAATTTTATTTAAGTCATCAGTTAAACAAAAGACTTCTTTTTAATATAAAATATATCAAACCCATCAAAGAAAGGGCAACTTTGAACTGCAACAATAAGCTAAAGTATGTAAAATACTACATTCTATTTAATCTTGTAGTGTTTTATGGGAAATTATCTTTGGTCAAATCTTGGATGGAGAATGTTTGTGAAGAGTTAGAGTGTTGGGAATGCTTTGTGTTTTTATGTATTTTCTTTAAAAATTTGTTAAAGTACATGTCCTCTGTAGTAAACTGATATATATATGTATATTTATGAATTATTTGAGCCTATAGTTCAATATAAACCTGTACTTGTTAATAGAGAAACCCTAAATATTTATAGGGTAAAAATGATGTGGTCTGTTAAGAAAAATGAGTAATTTTGTGTTTTGGACTTCAAATAAACTGTTCTGTAGATTAAAAAAAAATTTCCTTTTAAAGTTTAAATTGTAATTTCTTTCTATAGATTCAACTTAATGTCTGCTGCTACATTAAATAGCTAAGATACTTGGAAGTAATACATTTAGAAATCATATGTTTTTAGACAAGAATTAGAATTTTGCAATTTTAGTGAATTTATAGGATAGAAAGATAGGAGCTGTGCTAGATCCTTCTCTGCTTCTCACTCCAGGAATACCAGGAATGAGAGGAAATGCTAGTATATTAGCAGTGCTAAAATAATTCCTGACTCTAGGAAGTCTTAAGTCTTTTTTTTTTTTTCCCATTAAGTTTATTGGTACATTTTCGGTATACAATACAGTTACATTCATCATTGGGATCTTGTACCTGTACATGATATATCTTGGTTCTTATTTTTCCCCTTCCCCTGCCCTCCCTTCACCCCCTCCACCCTTTAATATTTACAAAGACTTTGTTTCCATTTTTTCTTTTTCTCATATTTTTTTCTTTTCCCTTCTTTCCTTTCCCCTACCCCTCCCACTTCCCCTACTCCTTTAGGCCTTTTCTTCCTATTTCATAAATATGTTATGAAATGATAAAGACAACCAAGTCAAAGAAAGTCAACTTGAGTCACGCTGAAAATACCGAATCAGCCCACTGCAGACAGGCAGGTCTGCAGACAGGCAGGTCTGCAGACAGGGTCCCGAGGTCATGAAGGCAAACTCTTAGCTGCACATCCCACATAAATGAAAAGAAAGTTAACACTTCAACATACAATGTCACAGGATAGACATTTCTATTCCAGAAGGTACAAAGAGGGGGATAAAAAGGAATGGGAACAAAGCAAGACCAAAATCCAGCAAGGATTAATCCAGCAAACATTAAATCCTGTAGTTCCATTGTCCAGTATCCCATGCAATCTGTGGCAAGTTGTGAACTCCAAAGGGCTTGAGTGGCTCCGCCCCCTACAGCACTTCTGGTGGTTGTAGCTCCCATGGCTAGTCTCTTTGGCCAGCTTTGCTCATTAGGAAGTCTAAGTCTTAAGACAGTGTATAAATGCTTAACTCTTTCTAGGGTAGAGGAAAAAAAGAAATTAATATTACTTTAAAAAATCTTACTTGGAATGATTAAACTAATTTATACAGGTAAGTTTTTATAAGCAGACACAAAAATAATTCTGATTCCAATTCCACTTCTGTGTAGAAAAGTTAGATCAGAATTAGGTATGTTTTTAAAAGAAAAGAAAAAAATAAATTAGGTAACATTTTATTGTTTCAGTATTAATTTTTGAAGAAAGTAATTTGGTATTGAGCCATAGTTAGTTTATAAATGGTTTTTGTTTTTTGGTGGTTTTTTTTTTGGTACCAGGGATCGAGCTCAGGTCCTTGCACTTGTGGGGCAGGCGGCGGAACCACTGAGCTAAATCCCCGGCCCTGTGATTGTCTTCTTTGTGTGAGACATGTTGGCATGTGGCATGGCAATTAAAGTGTAAAATACAGTTTATGTGTACCTGTGTAAATAAAGCACAACATGCACACTGAGAAATATTCTATATTTTCTGTCCAATTATTTGGTTAGTTTTATGTTATAAAGTATACATTTGGTTAGGATGTAACATTTGTAGAATTAGAAACGAGCCTGAATTACCCAATAGAGAGAGATCACCTAGTAAACATTAGGTTTCTAGAAAACATCATCTAGTAAACATTCTAATTATGTTTAATATGTCATAGCTTGAATGCATTTGTTACTCACTTGGAATGATATTTCCTGGAAGATTTTAGACAGGCCACATACTGCACATTCTTCATGTAGTAGAGTGCAATCTGAACCATAGAAATGATAGAAAAAGTATCAAGGGTTTAAATTTTTAGGTCATTTCAAAATGTTTTTTAATATAAAAAATGGGATAGTTGTACTCATGTAAACATTTGTTTTCTTAAAAGTTATATATTTTAAATTGACAAAAATGTGTATACATTTATGACTTTAAACTTAAAAATATACTTTGGATTGGCCAAATAAAGGTAACAGTCATACCATTTTTGTGGTAAGAACACTTAAAATTTGCTTTAGTAAATAAGGTAGATAATACATTGTTATTAAGTGTAGTCACCGTGTTGACAATAGATTTCTCGAATTTATTCCCTTAACACCAACCCTCCCCCCTCCCCCCTCCCCCTGCCCACTTGAGACTGGATTTTGACTAAGGGCCTTTGCACTGAGCCACGTCCCCAGGCCTCTTTATTTTTTTATTTTGAGACAGGGTTTCACTAAGTTGCCCAAGTTGGGCTTGAACTTGCTGATCCTCCTGCCCCGGTCTTCCAGAGTGCTGGGATTGCAAGTGTGTGCTGCTGCACCTGACTGTTGTTTGCCTTTGTTAACTAAATAATTTAAGTAGAAACCATTTAGAAGAGATTTATTTCAGTTTTCTAGTTAAGTCAATTTGTATTGTTTCCAGGCCTTTTTTTTTGGTACTGGGGATCGAACTCTGGACCTTGCCCTTGCAAGACAGGCAATGGAACCACTGAGCTAAATCCTCGGCCCTTTGTTTCCAGGACTTTTTGTTAGACATTTGAGTTGATAATTTTTCTTTGGCTAAATTAGGCTGTAATGATCATTATCATAAACTGTGCATTGTATGTGATGGTTTCAAATTTTCTTTTAGAAGATACTAAATATTTTTAAGTAAATGCACAACAGACTTATAGATTTTTTCTTTCTTTTGTGTTCAACTTTATATGTTTTGTCAGTACATATACTTATCACACCTTCATCCTTTTTCTTTCCCTTCCCTTTCCTCCTTCCCCTCTCCCTCCATCCCTAGATCTCCTTATCTGCAAAAGGTCTACCTCCCTGTTTCCTATCATCTTTTATTTTGTTTTAAAAATTATTTATACTTTGGGTTTCTCATATAAGAGAAAACATGCAATATTTATCTATGTCTGATTTATTTTACTCACCATTATTGTCTCAGGTGCATTCATTTTTCCACAAAGGACTCACACTCATCTTTTTTATGGCAGAGTAGTACTCCATTGCATGTATATACCACATTTTCTTTTACCCATTCATCTGTTGATGAACATAAAGGCCATTTCGAAGATTTAGCTATTGTGAGTTGTCCTGCTATATAAACACGGGTATGCATGTATCACTATAATATGGGTATAATGTCTTAAGAACTATGGCCAGGCATGGTGGCGTATGCCTATAATCCTAGCACTCCGAAGGCTGAGGCAGGAGAATCGCCATACATTCGAGGCCAGGCTGGGCTGCATAGTGAGTTCAAGGACAGCCTGAACTACATAGGAAGACCATGTCTCAAACAGCAACAAAATGATTAGTCTTCTAAATTTCAGTATGGAAATGATGATGTGTCATTATTAAGAAACTCACCTTCCAAATGAATATATGACTGTTGTTCCTCCTTCATTTCCTTGTTCAGTGCTCTGGGCTGAAGGTAATCATCAGGCCACACCCTTCATTGGAATATGTTTTGCTATATAGTCAGAAGATAGTCTGAGCTTCTTAGATGTCATAGTGACTTGAAGGAGGCAAGTTAGAAAATTATTTAAGCAGTTCCTTGTTGAACACTGAGAAGCTTATAGTGATCAGTACAGATCAGAATTTATATTTACCGAATCCAAGAATGGAACAATTAGATTTTTCATCAACGCTCCACTTTGACTGTGCCCAGGATGCAGAAAACAGGTATTTGTTTTCTCTCTTTAAAGTTTTGATTGTTACAGTACAGCAAAATTTTTGTAAGATAGTAAATTGACTTTATGAACATTGTTTATGAATTCAGTGTTTTTTATCATGTTGAACTGAAAATTCATAAGTAATCAGGCTTATGTATTTTTGTTAGCCAGTCTTTTACGTTATTTTATAAGATAATGGAGGGGCCAGGGATTTAGCTCAGTGCCACTGTGCCTGCCTCACAAGCACAAGGTCCTGAATTTGATCCCTGGTACCAAAAAAAAAAAAAAAAGATAATAGAATTGTCATTAAAGTTTTTAAAAACAATGGTATATTTATCTGAAATGACTTATCAGAAGTTATATTTTTCATTGACATTTGTGTCTCCAAAGTCATACCAGTCATAATGGTTTCTTCTCAAATTAAATTTGTTATGTATTTAAAGAATAAAAATTGTTTACAAATATAAAACAATTTTGTAGTACTTACAGTTTGGCATACTAGATTTTGAAATTTTTTTAAACCTTAAATCAATAGCAAATATATCAGTTTTTTGTGTTGAGAGCCATAGAGCTCTAGTTTTTTTTTTTGGTTTTGGTACGGGGGATCAAACTCTGGACCTTGCGCTTGCAAGGCAGGCGGTGGAACCACTGAGATAAATCCCTGGCCCTAGAGCTCTAGTTATTTATAAAATATACAATCATAAATTATTATCAGTCTACTTTGCTGTAGAACACTAGAACCATTCCTCTTATGTAGTTATATCTTGGTACCCATTATCCACCCTCCCTCTGTCCCCCTGCACCCTCCCCTTTCCTGTGCCTGCCTTCTGGTGACCACTAGTATTTCCCCCCTTCCTCCTTCACTTTCTCCTCTTCTTCCTTTTCATGTTTTGATGGTGGGGATTGAACCCAGGCAAAGAGCTCTTCCACTCTACCGCAGTCCCACCCCTTGCTATTTTGTCTTGAGATAGTATCTCCCTCAGCTTTCCAGGCTGGACTTGAACTTGTGATCTTCCTGCCTCAGCCTTCTGAGTAGCTGGAATTACATATATATTACCACCACTCCTGACTTACACTGTACTCTCTTCTATGAGATTAACATTTTTTTAGCTTTCACATTGGTGAGAAGATGCAGTATTTGTCTTTCTTTGCCTAATTTTTCAGCTTTTTAGTTGTATTATTAAGCCAAATAAACTGTCATTTTGAGATGGGATTAAACTCAAATGAGTAAATTTTTAACATTTTAATAGCTATTTTGTAAGTTGAAAATCACATGGGAAAAAAATAGGTCCCCAGGAATGCTGAGGAGCCATGTTCTCTAAGTAATACATAGATGAGATATATCTTGTTAAAATAAGAAGAGTGAGGTGAAGCAGCTAAATCTGTTGAATGTTTTCTGTTAGTATATTATTCTAATGCTTTGATTAGTGTTTCACATTCCTGCGGACTGACAAGGATTCAGAGACTGGTAAGGTATTTTAGGTTATTTCTCCCAAATATTTTATCAATGGAATTCTATTTAGCAGTGAAAAGAAGTGAATGTTGATATACATAATGATTTTGATATGCCTCAAAACAATTATGTTGAGTTAAAGCCAGTCTGAAAACCTTACATGCTGTATATTTCCATTTCTATAATATTCTTGAAATGACAAAATTGCGTAGTTGAGAACAGAGTATTGGGTGCTAGGGGTTAGGCATTGGGAAAGTAGAGGAAGTGTGGGTATAGCTGAAAACCAGTAGCACAGGAAGTCCTGTGACAGAACTCTTTTGTATCTCTCATCTATACACACACACTGACACAAGTGCACGTAAAATTAGTGAAAGCTGAATAAACTTAGTGAATTGCATCAACATAAATTTCCTGGTTGTGATATTGTACTATATTTACATAAGATGTTCCCATTGGGAGAAACTGGGTAGAGGGCACGTAGGATTCTTTTTTTTTTTTTTTTTTTCTTTTTTTTGAGACAGGGCCTCACTATGTAATTCAGGCTGGCCTTGAACTCACTATGTAGCCCACACTGGCCTCAAACTTGTGGCTATCCTCCTGCCTAAGCTTCCTGAGTGCTGGGATTATAGATGTGCACCATCATGCCTGGCTTTATGTTTTTATGTGTCACTAATTTTTCTGTATACTGTCATTTAGTTGTATCAATATATCACAGTTTATTCATTTTCTGTTCATGAACTTAGATTTTTTTCTTCAGTTTTTATTTATTTATTTATTTATTTTTGGTACCAGAGATTGAACTCAGGACCTCGTGCTTGTGAGGAGGGCGCCGGAACCACTGAGCTAAAGCCCCAGCCCTCAGTTTTGATTTATTAAGTATAAAGTTGCTATAGATTGAGATGAAGCATTTGTAAGTCACACAAAGGAAAACATTTATCCAGACTATAGTTCTAAGAACTTTAGAACTAAGCAGTATGAAAAGAACTCATTTAAGAAATGGTCAGGGCTGGGGTGTAACTCAGTGGTGGGGCACTTGCCTAGCAGCTGCACAGTTCTGGGTTCCAGCCCTGCACCACAAAAACAGAACAAAGTCAACCCTGACAAGCCACTGCAGGGTGGTGATGGGGAACCTTTCAGAGCTTGAGCGACACAGAGAGCTCGCCATGGCATGCATGCCATAGGGTCGCCCCATGGCTGTAGGGGATATATGTGTGGCATGAAAACACATTTAACATCGTTAACCATGAGTGATGTGCAAATTAAATCCATGGCCCATATGCCTATTGCACTGGATAAAATAAAAATAATGACAATTTCGGGTAGTGTCAAGGAAATGAAACAACATACATGATTGGTGGAAAGGCAGAAAGGCACTGCTGCTCTGGAGCACGACTGGCAGTTTCTTACAGAGGCCTCATTGTGTGATCCAGCCAGCCCACTCCCCATTACCTGTTCTAGGGGGATGAAGACTTACACGTACAACCTGGGGGACACCCGTGACATGCTGATGGACCGAGGAGTCTGCCTCTAAATGCCACCTCTGGGCTGGGCCTGTGGTACAGTGGCACAGTGCCCACCTTGCATGCTTCAGCCCCAGCACTGCTAAAAATCCCAATTAATATCTAGTATAATTTGATTTAGATGATATTCTCAAAAAGACAAAACTGTAGTGATGGAGAACAGAATAATTGGGTTCTAGGAGTTGGTAGAGGAGGGGAAATACAACTACAAAAGAATAGTTGGAGAGTTTTTTTGGGCTGATGGAACTGTTTTGATTCCAGAGTATGGTAGTTATTATGTTAATCTATAAATGGGTTAAAATTCATAGAAATGCATACTCAAAAGTGCCACTATTATTATACTTTAATTTTGAGAAAAATAAAAGTAATGCTGCTGTAAACATTCTTGAACATATCTTTTTGTGGATATAGACTCTCCTTTCTCTTGATTTCTAGCATTCCTAGGGATGAAATCCTGGGCCACAGTATAAACATGTATTCAGAGATGGAGCAAAATGGTTTTCCCAAGCAGTTGCTTAGGTTTACAATTCCACCTACAGTGTATGAGAGCATTGTTACCAACATTTTAATAATAGTATATTTAAAAGCTGTTCTGGTTCATATGTAGTGGCATCTCCTTCTGGTTTTAATTGGTGGTTTCCTGATGAATAATTAAGCTGAATACTTTTTTGTATGTTAACTAGCTATTTGGAGACCCTTTTTTTGTGACTTGTGTATTCACGTTGTTTTCCAGGTATGATACCTTTTTTTCTTAATGATTTGTGGGAAATTGTGTATCTGTCTTTATATTTTAATGTTTTATTGGGATATAATTCAAGTATTATAAAGTAGAATTATACAATGCAGTAGTTTTTAGAATACTGACAAAAGTTATGCAGCAATGGTTCCTACATCATTCCAGACATTTCCATTCTCCCAAGAAGAAACCCAGTACTCTTGTATTAGCTTCTGGTAACCACTGTCTGTCTCTGTGGACTTCCCTACTCTGTACATTCCATATCAATGTAATCACACAGTGTGGCTTTCTGTGTCTGACTTCTTTTACTTAGCACAATGTTTTCAAGGCTTCATTTTATTATGTTTCAGTTCTTCATTACATATTTTCCTAGTCTGTGTTTGCTTTCCACCTTCAGTAACCTTTTGGTGAACAGGTGCTTAAAATGTTTTTCTTTTTTTTTGACATAAAATTCATATAGGGCCGGGGATGTAGCTCAGTGGTTCTGCTGCCTGTCTTGCAAGTGCAAGGTCCTGAGTTCAATCCCTGGTACCAAAAAAAAATTAAATAAATAAAATAAAATTCATATACCCCCAAAGTTATCATTGTAAAATGTACAACTCAGTGAGTTCAGTATATTAATGAAATTCTACAGCCGTCACCACTAATTCTAGAACATTTTCATCAATCCAAAAAGGAACCTGTTGCCCCTAGGAATAATTCTCCATTCCCTTTTTCCATCACCCCTTGGCAACAACCATTAATCTACTTTCTCTATGTATGGAATTGCCTGTTCTGAACACTTCCTGTAAATGGAACGTTTAATACATAGCCTTTTCTTTCTGGCTTCTTTCATTTAGAATGCTTTTAAGATTTATCCATGTTGTACTGTGAATCAGTACTTGATTGCTTTTAATGGCTGAATAATATTCTACTGTATGGATATACCATTCATCCATTTTTTCCATTCATTATGTAACATTTGAGTTTCCATTTGGGGGCAGTTAGCAATATGCCACTCATGAAAATTGTGCATATTTCCTGTGGATGTTTCTTTTGGTATATGTCTAGGGGTGCAATTTGCTGGGTTATGGGTAATTTTATGTTTAAGTTAATGATAATTGCCAAACTGTTTTCCAATGCAGACACATTATTGTACATTGCCTCTAGCAGTGTATGAAGGTTCTAGTTTCTCCACATTCTCACACACTTGCTGTGTCTTTTGATTATAGCCATACGTGTGTCTGAAGTGTATCTTATTGTTTGATTTGCATTTCTCTTGTGACTAATGATATTGATCTTTTCATGTTCTTAATACCTTTGTATATTTTTACAGTACTGGGTATTGAACTCAGGGCCTTGCTCATCTCATGCTAGGCAAGTGCTCTACAAGGAGCTACATTTTCTGTGCGTGTGTGTGTGCGTGCGTGTGTGTGTGTGTGTGTGTGTGTGTGTGTGAGATTCTTTTTTCTTTTTTTTTTTGGTACCAGGGATTGAACTCTGGACCTTGCACTTGTGAGGTAGGCGGCGGAACCACTGAGCTAAATCCCCAGCCCTAGTGATTGTTTCTTAATGGTGCTGGGGATTGAACCCAGGGCCTCATGCATGCTAGGCAAGTGCTCTACTACTGAACTACACCCCCCAGCATTTTTTACTTTGAGACCAAGTTTTACTGAGTTTCCCAAGGTGGCCTCAGACCTCCAGTCCTTTGATCTCAGCCTCCTGAGTAGCCTATAGCAGTGTGGCACTTCACCCGGTTTGGTTTGCTCATTTCTTAATTGGGTTGTTTGTCATTTTATTGTTGAGTTGTGAAAGTTCTTTATACATTCAGAATACTAGATCTTTATTAAATATATAACTTTCAAATATTTTCTCTGATTTGATAGATTGATTTTTCACTTTCTTGGTTAGTGTCCTTTGAAGTTAGTGTCCTATGAAGTTTTTTTTTTTTTTTGGTACCTGGGATCAAACTCGGGTCCTTGTGCTTGCGCAGTAGGCAGTGAAACCACTGAGCTAAATCCCTGGCCCCCTTTTTTTTGTGGTTTATTTTTAAATTTTATTTTATTTTTTATAAATGTATGAATTTGTACTGTGTTTATATATATATATTTTTTTGCGGGGGGGGGTACCAGGGATCGAACTTGGGACCTTGCGCTTGCGAGGCAGGCGCTGGAACCACTGAGCTAAATCCCCGGCCCTTCCTATGAAGTTTTTAATACTGACGAAGTACAATTTATCTGTCTTATTTTGTTGCTTATGCAACAAATGGTTTTTAAGAAACCATTTTTTAAAATCCCCATTCACAATGATTTACACCCATGCTTTCTTCTGAGTTTTAATGGCTTTAGATCTTATACCTAGTTTTTTTGTTTGTTTTGTGGTACTGGGGGTTGAACTGAGGAGCTTGTACATGCTTGGCAGATTCTCTACCAATAAGGTATATCCCCAGCCAAACGTTTAGTTTTTACAGTCTTGTTACTTTTTGTGTATGATGCAAGGTGTAGGGGTCCAGATTCATTCTTTTCCATGTGATTGTCCAGTTGTCTCAGAATTATTTGTGGAAAAGACTGTTCTTTCCACATTGAATGGTCTTGGTACTTTCATCAAGAGTCACTATGATTATAGATACATGGGTTTATTTCTGGACTTTCAGTTGCATTCCTTTGATCTATTTGTTCTTATGTCAGTACCCTACAGTCCTGTTTACAGCTTTTTTTTTGAGTTTTGAAATTGTGGATGAGTCCTTCACTTTGTTCTTTTGTATCAGGATTTTGGCTATTTTGGGGCCAATGTATATACATATGAATTTTAGGATCAACTTGTCAATTTCCATAAGAAAAAGCTAGCTGGAATTTTGTTAGGGATTTTATTGACTTTATATACATCAATTTGAAGAGTATTGCAACCTTCACAACATTGTTTTCTGATCCATGACTGTGGGATTCCTTTTCGTATATTTAGCCCTTTAACCTCAATAGTATTTGTAGTGCTCAGAGTACAGGTATTAGATTTATTTATTAAATTTTTATTTATTTATTTATTTATTGGTACTGGGGATCGAACTTGGGACCTTGCGCTTGCGAGGCAGGCGGTGGAACCACTGAGCTAAATCCCCGCCATTGATTGATTGATTGATTGATTGATTTGTACCAGGGATCGAACTCAGGACCTTGAGCTTGCGAGGCAGGTGCTGGAACCACTGAGCTAAATCCCTAGCCCTTTAGATTTATTTTTAAAAATTTATTTCTAAATACTTTACTTTTCTTGGTAATCTAGTAAATGAAAATTTTTTTCTTTCTTTCCTTCATTTTTTTTGCAGTATTGCTGATTGAACCCAGTGCCTTTGCACTAAGCCACATGGTCAGCACCCCTACCCCCCTTTTTTATTTTTTGTTTTGAAATAGGGTCTTGCCACATTACTGAGTGGCCTAGGCTGAACTCCAACATTATGGTTTTCCTGCCTCAGGCACCATGGCCAGTTTATAGCTACTGTTTTTGAGTGGGCCACTTCTACGAGTTTTTGAGTTCCTTAAAAATCAGGTAAAGATGGGGGCTAGGGATTTAACTCAGTGGCACCGTGCCCACCTTGCAAGCACAAGGCCCTGAGTTCATTCCCTGGTACTGGGGGAAAAAAATCAGGGAAAGTCATCTTTTTCTCTGTAATACTGGTACCTGGTACATAGACATTTAGTACATATTTGTTGAATGTATTTGTGCAGTTAGAAAGATTTAATCATCTTCAGAGAGTGCCTTGTATTTTGCACCAGAAACTCTCATGTGTACCTTCTGTTGAAGTGAGTTTTGTTTTCTTGTCTTTGCCCAGTAGCAAACTCTTAAAATAGTGATTACGTTTATTTCCACCCTACTGAGCTTGATGCCACAGCTGAAAATCCAGGAACTCCATGGGAAGTTGGCAGCCATAAGGATTAGATCATTTTTTTCATGTTCAGTTTGTATTCTTGTATTTACGGAGTTTGATTTGATGTCAGTGGACGTCCTTCATTTTATATAAAATTTGAGATTTGGATTTTTAAAAAATTATTTTTAAAGAGATGTATTGGTGAGATAATTTGGTTACTTTTCCTGTTCCCTCAGCTCCAAGGAAGTTGCAGTACTTCCTTGAATGCTAGAGATGACAGACAACCCTACCAGATAGTATCTCTGGTCTGTGTGTTAAAAATCTGAAGTTTGGGTTAAGTAAGTTATTTAAACTTCCAAATCCAGAAAAGCTGAGGAGCTGGAATTCAGATCGAGTTTTCTGGTGCTCATTACCTTCCATTACACCTTACTTTACTTTGAATTTACAGAGTTTAATACAGCTTCTAATTACTTGATGACTAAACATTTTAATAACTAAAGAAACCTTTATGGCAAGATATGGGTAATGTTTAAAGAGATGAAGCCTTTTTCTTTTTAAGGAGTAGAAGCAATATATATTGTATATTGCATATATATATATATGTTTACATTTGAATTACTTGCCGTGTCATTGTTCTCAGACTGCAGCAGTCTTGTTTGTTCCTTCCCTGGTTGCCTAATCCCTGTGCATTATGCTGGTCAGAAGCCAGGGATGTTGCAGATGTTTTTGTTTTAAATTTCAGTTTGCTTTGAGATTTGGGATTAACCTTTAGAGTGTTCTGAATTTATCTCCTATTTTTCAAAGATCTGTAAATATCTTTACACATGAGGTAAAAATTTCAGCCCATTGAGTAAAATATTTGTGAATATAAATGTTTTCCTTAACAGCAGTTAATAAAATCAGAAAAAAAGATTTTAAGGTGGAAATAACTTTTCTCATGTAATATGAGTAGCATGTAAATACTTCATTTTCTGTAGTTCATATTTATTTTCTGAAGGAGGAAATAAACTGATAACTAAAACATTAATAATTTATTCTGTTTTCTTCCCCCCAGAGTAAACAGAAAACAATTTTGACTGACTAGGGCTGCTAGGTTCCGTGAAACTCGCATTGTTTGTGTTCTGTTGGAGGGCCTCATTAGGGGGTACATTTGCCTTTTCTGCTTTCCAGTTGTTATTCCTGTCTCCTGTGGGGACTTGCTGTTTGGACTCTGTCCTTTAACTGGCCAGTTTTAAACAGGTCAGGCCATTAATTATTTTTTTTTCCATTAGTAGGTTTTCAAGTATTTAAAGCTGAGGATATTGGTCACTGATATCGCCTAGTTAGGGGCGGGCATTGTGCCCACATTTGTTGGGCCTCTCAGGGCCTGAGTTCTCTGTGCTTTAACAAATGAGCTACAGTTCTCAGGAGATCAGTGGAGCTTGTTTGTTGATGCTGTATTCTTATCCAGAGGAAGTAGATTCTTAAGAATGTCTAAGGAAGGGTGAGTTATTATTCTTTCTTATTTTCTTAGTGAAGTGGTGTCATCTCTGTGAATTGGGAAATTAATAAGCAATGTTGGCTGTTTGAGAGTGGATGTGGAGGCAGAGATTGAAAGAAATCCAACCCAAATCTTACAGTGGTTTACATAAATCTTCTGTAAAGTTACTATTACTGTTTTGAAAGACAGTATTCAGGATGGATAATTATAATAGGAAGTTAGTAAGATGAAAACACCCTGTACGCAATTGTAAACTCTTTTTGTTTTTAAAGTTATGTTTATAAAGATTGAACACTAATAGTGGTGGTTTACCAAAGACTTGAGTGAAGTTTTAAAATTCAAAGGCATTCAAATGTGAGATAATAGTGTGAAAGATTTAATGAAAAGCAGCCCATGGTTTTATTTCTCTTTGGGCAGTGCAGGCAAAAAAAAAATTATTTGTTCCTCTTTGCCTTCAATATAAAATACTTGTGTTATATTTTTGTTGTTTTTATGTATTTTCTCTTGTGCTTCAGAGTCTGAATTATTGGTGATTTTCTTTTCTGTGACCACTATAATAAGTGACCAGTAAATGACTACATAGTGTTGATTATTTAATTTCTAGTCTTCAAACATAGATTTGGTTTAGAGAGATATTCCCTTTGATTAAATGGGACATAAATCCCTCAAAAGAAACTAAAAACACAGTAAAATTTTAATTTTAATTTTTCTAATTTGTCATACGAGAAAGTGGTACCAGAGCTTTGTGCTTATGATTTATTTTAATATAATCATACATTGATTATGGGCAAAATAAAATTGGCTCACTTGACTGCTGTTCTTAAACCTTACTGAATAAAGAGAATAACCAGGGGATAAGTAATTTAGTATTATTTTTAGATATCTCATGACATCACTTGAACTTTGAGTTTTCTTTTAAATGTCAAAATTTTGAAAAGATTGTCTCTTTAAGTTTTTATGGTTTTTTTGCCATAAATGAAACTTTATTCTTTAATTTCATTTACAAGCTACCAAATATTATGTGTAATACACAGTGCTGAACACTTACATGGCTGTAGTCATGGAAGACTCCAGACAGGTTTTTTATGTTTTCTTTCCTTCCAGAACAGATTATAAATCTGAAGTTGTTAAGCAGTTTTTATAAAGATTGTCACACATGCAGGTATATTAATCAGTTTTGTATACATGGTTGTTTATAAAGTTAGTTTATAGACGTAAAGTGTATTACATTTCTGGATGAAGTTAAATATGGGGGAAACTAATTAGTGTTAACCTTTCCCCTGTGGCTTTACCACAGAGGCATTACTACTGCACAGTTCTTTGGAATATCCAGAATAGTTTCTTTCTGTTTTAAAATTTATTTTTTATTTTGAGACAAGGCCTCACTAAAGTCACTAAATTGTCCAGGCTGAGCTCAAACTTGTGATCCTCCTGCCTCAGGCATGTGCCACCATGCCCTCCAGAATAGTTTCTAGAAAAATTACCTTGAGATACAAGGTCTTGGATAATAAGAGATGACTGCACAGTTACAGAGAACTGCATAAACAAAGCCACAGATCACATTTAGGACACATAAGATCAAACTGATTATGGCAAAATGGAGAGAGGTTTAAAACTCCTTGAAGATTCAAGAATTTGTAATTTATTGGTTTGGTAAGGGTGAGCAATGACTGAAGGTGAACTTGGGCTTTAGGATAGTGCTTCTGAAACTGTCTGTGACAGAGGCCTAGTTTTAAAAAATATTTTCCATTCTGTTTCAGATTGATTGTAAGATAGAATAAAATTAACTATAAAAAAATGAAGACACATAAGATGTAAGCATGCACTCTTATATTAAATGTTTTACCAGTTCTGCATCTGGCTGCTTGCTGTGCAATAAGCCAGTTAAGTCAAGCAACAAGGTGTCGCGTTGAGGAAGGTGACTCTTCAAAAAGCTAGCTCTAAAAGAAGATGGAGAACTCTTGTTCAAAGTCCATCTTGCTGGGAAGATGGTTTAGGAGTGGTTTATATTCCAGACTAGTGGACACCTTTTCATTTTGGATGGGCCAGAAAGTACTGCAATGCTTTTCAGTTCTGCAGATCTCAGAAACAAGTTATTTCCTTGGGCTGTTGTCACTGATTAGTTTGCCTTTGTGCAGCTATTACGCAGTGAATGGGCTAGACAGTTTAGCTGCCCCCAGGCCCTCTCGCTGATGCCAAATTCAAGACAAGAGTAAAGAAAAAAAAATATTGTGGCAATTATTGTGGAAGATGCAATTATTATGGAAGACCTGATTATTATGGAAGACAGGTTAGGTGAGTTTCACTAGCTCTCAATGCTTGGCTTCACATTCAACAAATAAAATTTCTCTATTAAATTGGTATAAATGTTTCAGAATATTTGAAATTTCTGTTTGAGTCATGTCAAGGATGACTGAAAAATGTTCATAGACCAGCATTGGTCTATGGACCACATTTTGAGTAGCAGTACTTTAAAACAACTTAGGGGCCGGGGATTTAGCTCAGTGGTTCCACTGCCTGCTTTGCAAGCGCAAGATCCTGAGTTTGATCCCTGGTACCAGAAAAACACAAAACAAAAACAAAACAATTAACTTAGTATTAGTGTGAGGGCAGAGAAACTGGGAGATAATTTCTGGAGAATTAATTATGACCCCAACAAGTTTTTAGTGTGAATAGAATTGAAGAGCTGGATTCCAGAAATATTTGGAAATTTAAATGAAGGCACATGAGATGGATGGATGCAGTTTTAAACTTGAATGGGAAAATGAGTGCTAATAGCACAAACAGGAAATTATTTATAAAAAGGTACTAAATTAGGTTTTCAGAAAAAATCTACATTAAAGCATTTTTCTATTAAGTGAAAATACACATGTATACTGAGACTTAAATCTGTTGGTTCATAATTTCAGTTTGCCCAGTCAAAAAGCACTTGTAACTTTTTCTTTTCTTGATTGTAGCAAAGTTTGAATGTATAATGTTGCAAACCCATAATGAGAACAAATGGCCGAGAAGATTCTGCACTTGAATTCTTAGTCTCATTTGTTGTTGCAGTAACTGTTGTTGGGCACTTGGCCAGGAAATTGTGACTCCTAAGCAAAGGGAGGAGTTACAGATAAAGTTCACCATTGCCAAAGAAATTCTATTCCAAATGGATTTGTGTGGAGCAACAGTGATATCCAGTGACAAGCTAAATTAGACACAGAGATGTTTTCTCCAACACTGTCTCTGAAGAGCCATGCGATTGAGGAGCCTGGTTCAGACTAAACAATCCTTGAAGTTAGGTTAAAATCACACAGAAAAAAAAGTATCCTGGGGATTTTAAGAATTTTGTTATGTGACTTCAAGAAGTAGTTGACTTAGATAGTTCACAGTTTGCAAAACAGCAACCAGTGACAGATGAGGTAATTCTGCTTTGAATTGTGAATTAAATCTCAAAACCATTAAGGGTTTGTTATTTATAAAATGTCAAATACAGTAAATTGCATGTTTATATTAAGTGTGAGACTATTAGATCCCTTTTCTTAAGGCACCTTATATTAATGGTTTTATTTCTTATGATTAATTTCTATATTTGCAGTTTCTACAAACTTCATGCCTAACCCAGTTGGATATGATAATAAATGCTGTTATACTTGTCTTTGTATTGAAGTCTGTGTTTAGTTTTATAGTATTCCTATCTCCTAGACCTTGTTTTTTGTTAATGCTCAAGTCTAACTTGCAAATGATTTATTAGTATGTAGGAATTTCTGGCTAATAATTGTGTTTTACAATTGGATGCTTAGTTTAGCCATGCTTTCTAGGATGGCAACTTTGTGCTTATTTTAAAGCAAGATTTGGAAAGTTAATTTCACAGATATATTCAGACTCTTAAACATGAGAGTGAACAGTGTGTTCTACTGGTTAATAATTTAGAAAAGTGACACAGTAAACTGGCACTGGCAAATTTACAGTCATGGTCCTGGGACCGGTAGAAATTTTTGGGTTCTTCAAGCAGATAAATCTTTTGTTTTGAAATAATGTGGTGGGGAAATGAACTAGTCTTTTGGTTTGATAATATAGCTTTTAGTTGAAATAGCATCTAACACTATTTGTTAAAGCCTTGGTGTGTTCATTAGTTTTAGACCAAGAGGTTAGTTTCTTTTGAATGCTATTTCTTGAATACTGTACATGTTATTTCAGGTTTATGGTTGCCTGTAAGTGAAGTCACAACCTACTTTCAGCAGTTGGGTGTTTATTGTCTTTGTAAACCTTAGTACGTATTGACAGTAACTGTATTTAGGTTATTGCAGTTCTATATAATACAGCAGTTCCATTTTGTTATAGCTTTGCTTATTCACTTTAGGTATTCATACAGCAAATTTGATGTCATTCTATATTGCTCCTCTCTCCATATTTTGTAGTTTAAATTAAAGGAGATATGAAAATGGAGGCAAAGTTTTTTGTTTTGTTTCATAAACATAATAGAATTGAATGAAGGACTAAGATTAGAGTGGTTCTTTCTTTCTTTTTTTTTTTTTGTACCAGGGATCAAACTCGGGACCTTGCGCTTGCAAGGCAGGCAGCGGAACCACTGAGCTACATCCCAGGCCCCAATTTCTTTTTTTTTTCCCTTTCCTGTGGAAACAGGGATCGAACTGAGGACCTTGCGCTTGCCAGGCAGACACTGGAACCACTGAGCTAAACCTCCAGCCCTGGTTATTTCCTTTTTAAGTTCAAGAATTCCTTCTGTGATTAGAGTAATTGTTTTGAATAAAAATGAAAATATGAAGACTATTTGGTGGAAGATCTTCATAGAAAAACACCTTATTTCCTAATTTTAAGCACTTACACTCTTTTAGCTTTCGCAGCCCTCTGATGGACAACTTCTGTGGTGTATGTCACAGAATGTTCACCTGCATTGTAGTAGACGTTCAATTAATGTGTTGATTAAATGGTTAATATGTTAAATCAGAAAGGAAAGAGAAGGGCCGGGGATTTAGCTCAGTGGTTCCACCGCCTGCCTCTCAAGCACAAGGTCCCGATTTAGATCTCTGGTACCCAAAAAAAAAAAAAAAAAGGGAAAGAGAAGTATGATTTGATGGATATTTAGCAATGATTATCTTGGTACAAACTAATTTTCCTATTCTGAAGTGTGTCATTCTCAATTTACATAGTTTGTGAAGGTGCGTTGTGATCTTTAAAAAATATATATGATTTGAAGGCGAGGGATTTAGCTCAGTGGCACTGCGTCTGCCTCTCAAGTGCAAAGTCCTGAGTTCGATTCCCAGTACCAAAAAGTATATATATATATATATATATGATTTGATAGGTTTTTCATGGTAGTACAGACTTAATCTATTCTGTACCAGAAAACCACTTTGGTAAACTACTTTGCTGGGCCTATTGATAGTTTCTTTCTACCTTTATCACTGATTGACATTTAACATTTTTTTTTTTCCCTTATGATTTTAGCTGTGATTGAAACTAGTGAGCATCTTCTGTAGACATCAAGCTATTTCTTCTTGATTTCATATCTCTCTCATATTGTATCATGAGGAAAAAGAAAAATCTTCCCCAATCTATTCCTGCCTGTACGACCGTAGAATATTTTAGGCATCTCAGCTGTTAGGGCTCTGATTAAGAATTTGATCCAGTTGGCCCCCTTGCCTGAATTGCTGGTCTGTTTGAAAAGCCTAAGCTTCAGTAGTAACTTCTAGTTTCTGGAGTTGGAACCACTACAATATTTTGTGTTTTCAAAAAGATTCATGTAACTGGAAACATTGATAATAGATACTTTCATCCATAAAAACATGATGAAGTGGTGGAAGGAACATGGTGATACTTTGGAGATGGGAGGTTTTTTTTAAGAGAAGTTTTAGTAGGTATCATTTATCCTTTAGTCCCCTTTATCTTTCAGCTATTACTACTCTTTTTCTCCTCTGTCATTCAGTATTAACCCAAGATAAAATAAGTACTGATTTTCTAGAAGACCAGGTGTTTTTAGGAAAGTATAAATATTTTATATAACTTCCCTCTCAGGAACTAGCAGTTTTATGGAGTTAAATCTAGTGAGCATAGCAGTTAAGCCTAGGAGATAACAAATGATTTTCATATTTTTCAGAGAAAAAGAGATTATACAGTTTTGAATTCAAGGGCCTATTGATTTTAAGTCCTCTGTCTATTTTAAGCAAATATTTGAAATTTTGTCTTCATTTAAAGTTGATGCATACATTCTGTGATGAAAGGAATAAATATATGAATTGGTGATTTTTTTAAAATGGGGGTTCTTGCTATGTTGTCTAGGCTGCACTGCACTTCTGAGCTCAAGAGATCCTCCTACCTCAGCCTCCCAAGTAACTGGGACTACAGGTACACATGACAATGCCTGGCAGTGAAGTGTTTTTATAAAGTTACTGGGCCGAGGATTTAGCTCAGTGGTTCCACTGCCTGCCTCACAAGCAGAAGGATCCAAGTTCGATCCCCAGTTCCAAAAAAATTTTTTTTAAATAAAAAATAAATAAAAAGTTACTACCTAGATCAGTGTTTTCTAAACTCTTTGATTATTCTGTCAGTTAGACAATAGAACATTGATCCTATATGTGCTTATTATAAGTTACCTGTATCATAATCTTTATTATAATATAAAACATGTACAAATGAGACAGTTTTAGGTGATGAAGTAAATGCCAGTAAAAGATGTAATTTTTTTCCATTGTATCCCAGTAGGGTTTTCTGTATCCCCTGGTGCAGTTACTCTTTCCAAACCATTGACCTGAATCATTGACTGGGGGAGCCCAGGCTAAACAGCTCTCCCTAGCCCAGAAATGAGGATTGAACCTGGGGCCTTCACACTTAGCTACATCCCCAGCCCTTTTTCTGTTTTTGAGGCAAGGTCTTGCTAAGTTGACTAGGCTGTGCTCGAACTTGCTGTCTTCCTGCCTAAGCCTCCCAGAGTGCTGGGATAATAGGCATGCTCTACCACCCCACCTTCCTAAGCATCATTTTATTTTTAACAAGTTACTTAAGTGATTATGACTTTTGTTTGTTTGTTTTTTTGTTGTTTTGTTTTTTGGTACGGGGATCAAATTTGGGACCTTGCGCTTGCTAGGCAGGCGGCGGAACCACTGAGCTAAATCCCCGGCACTAAGTGATTATGATTTTGATACACACAAAAGTTTGAGATCCGCTGATCTGCACTATTCTCATTTCCCACAGTTACTTATGAAATGAAGGGACAAAAAGCTTTGGTAATAAGAGAGGATAGCCATCTAGTTTTAATTTTGGCTATCAGGCTAAGGATCAGATAGAAAGGATATCTTTAGTTTCCAAGATAATTAAAACTTACCCCAAAAGACATTCATGGTGGTTGTTATTATATTATGATATGTTCAGCTTCCTCTGTGTTTTCATAGTGATAGTTCCAAAATTTGAGTCTTTTTATTTGTTCAAAGTTGGATAATTTATTCTTGCCTGTAGGATGAAGTCCAGGTTCCCTAATCTGACATATTAAGTCTTTATGGTTTTGGTGCCCACTAACCTTTTTAACATCATAACTTTTGTCGTTCCTTGCACCATTCCTGTTCCCCTAGAAAACCTGCAAAAACAAATAGGAAAAACAAAACTAAAGAAAGCTCCTCAGCTCAGCCACAGTGAATGATTCATAGTTCATTGTAAGCTTTTTCCTTGTTTGGTTTTTCTGCCTGCATTGCCCTTCAACTTTTGTCATACTGGAAAACTGCTTGACAAGAGTCAGCTCAAACATCTTTCCTGACCCCTCTAAACATTCCTTGTTATTTTATAGCACTTATAGAATTGCTGTACCTACTTACTTACAAGTCTCCCTCTTGGTAGGCTGAGTTCCTCAAGGAACATTTAAGTTAAAATGTTAAGTTTCATGAGAGTAAGTAATTTTGTTCAATGCCTGGTACATGGTAGACATCAATAACATTTGTTGAATTTGTGATTTGGGTTGACTGTAAATGAATGTGATAAATGAATTGTAAATGAATAAGTGAGTGAATTGTAAAATCTCAAAAATAAGCTCATTTTAAGTGATAGGCTTTGAGAAAGGAGTGCCATGAAATCTTGAGTACATATGTATTTTTGTGTAATATCTGAGTTCATTTATGCACAAGAAGACGTTGAATAAATTTTATTATGAATCTTTAAATTTTTATTTTATTGGTAATCTTATTAGAGTTTTGGGGGTTTTTTGTTTGTTTGGTACCGGGGATTGAACTCAGGACCTTGTGCTTGCCAGGCAGGCTCTGTGCAACTGAATCTTGTTAGAGGTTTTTTTTTTTTTTTTTGGTACCGGGGATCTAACTCTGGTCCTTGCGCTTGCGCAGCAGGCAGCAAAACCGCTGAGCTAAATCCCTGCCCCTAGAGTTTTTATCAAAAGGACAAAATAACAAGTCTTGGCAAAGGGGTATAGAAAAGGGAACCCATGAACACTATGTAACCACAGTGGAAAACAGTGTAAAGGTTCCTAAGGAAATTAAAAATACAAACCAGCAATCCCTCTTATAGTTGTATACCCAAGGGAAATGAAGCCACCACCTTGTAAAAGTATCTGCTCTCAAGGGGCTGGGATTTAGCTTAATGGTGTGGGCACATGCCTGGCAAGCCAAGGGTCCTGAGTTTGATCCCCGGTACCAAAAAAAAAAAAAAATCTACTCTCCTATGTTCATTGCAGCATTATTCACAATGGTCAAGATACAGAAACAACTGAAGTATCTTATCTGTGGATGATTAAAGAAATTGTAACACAGACATAGGAATATTATTTAGCCTTAAAGAAGAAGAGTCTGCTATTTGCAATGTGAATGAACCTAGAAAACATTATGCTAAGTGAAATGAGCTAGACATAGAAAAGTATGCATGATCTAATTTATATGTAGAATTATAAACAAAAATGCCTAAAAATAAAGTAAAAGCGGTGGTTGTGGGAAGGAATGGGAAGATGTTGATCCAAGGGTAATAGTTCCAGTTATGTAGGATGACTTTGTACACCATGAATATTATAGATAATAATGCAGAAGACTGGTAATTTACCCAGAGAGTAGACTTTAGGTACTCTAACTACAAAAGGAGGAAGGAAGGAAGGGAAAAAAAGGAAGAGGAAAAACTGTATGGTATGTTAGTTGGCTAGACTCTAGTAATCACTATATGTATGTATGTCAAGGTAAGTGTATCAGAACTCATGTTAGATCCCTTTATATAAAAAGATCAGTTGGAAAAATAAATCTAGAAGAAGAGCCAAATAACTTTATTAAACTTCAGACTTTTTTGTAGTGTTAATTATGGTATCACTTTTACTCTTTTTTTTTTTTTTTCCATAGGGTGTTTGTGAACCGAAGTTTAGCCATGGAAAAAATAAAGTGTTTTGGTTTTGATATGGATTATACCCTTGCTGGTGAGTAGCAATTTTTAATTGCTTTATGAACTTCTATTTTTGGTATAACATAGTGGGTCTCCTGTAGGCAATTCAGTAAATATTTATCATACAGTTGGCTGGCAAAACTGTATTTCAACCATTTTTATTGAGATTTATGAATATTGAAATTATCTGACATGCTTGAGATTTGGTTCATGAGCTTACAGGTAAGTAGAACAAGTCCTAAATTATTTTATTTTAGAGATCCTCTAAGAAGCTACGTGGTGGGCTGGGGATTTAGCTCAGTGGTTTTGCTGCCTGCTGCGCAAGCGCAAGGACCCAAGTTCGATCTCCGGTACCAAAAAAAAAAAAAGTACGTGGTAAAATTATACATTAATGTATTTTTGTATGTTTAGCTTTTACTCCATTAAGCTGTTCTTCAGTGATAAAAATTATCAGAACTTATTAAGTAAAATATTTGCACTGTGGTGAAGATAATTGTTTAAGAGGTACTAAAGGGCTGGGGATTTAGCTCAGTGGTTCTGCCACCTGCCTTGAAAGTGTAAGGACCTGAGTTCAATCCCTGGTACCAAAAAAAAAAAGGTACTAGAGAGATCAAATTAACCGCATGGATGTATGCATTCACACACATACACAGATGTAGTTATGACACTCAGAAAAGAATCTCTTAGAAATTTTTTATTTTTTTAAGCCAGGGTCTTGCTAGGTAGTCCAGGCTGGCCTTGAACTCACTACTATAGTCCAGGCTGACCTCAAATTCATGGATCCTCCTGCCTCCAGCCTCAACTTCTCAAGGGCTGGGGTTGCAGGCATATACCACTATACCAAGTAAAAATCGTCTTTAAAAATTTTTGGCTTACCAGGTGTGTTGGTGCATGCCAGGAATCTCAGCTCCCTGGGAGGCTTAAGGCAGGAGGGTTCTAAATTGAAGGCCAGCCTGGGCAATTTAGTGAGACCCTGTCTCAAACATAAATGAGAGAGGGCCGGGGATTTACCTCAGTGGTCGCTGCCTGCCTCGCAAGCGCAGGGACCCGAGTTCCATCCCTGGTACGGAAAAAAAAAAAAAGAACCCTCTTTTTCAAATTACATAAATGTCAATTTGATGTTCAATTTAGCTACAAATATAAATATTATAAATACACAAAAGTAAACACATGCAAAAACTTGCCACATAGACATAATCATGATTTTTTTTTTAACCAAACAAGTAATTTCTTAAAAATGTACAGAGTGGCTGGGAATGTAGCTCAGTGGCACAGTGCCTGCCTGGCTGCCTGGCAGATGTGAGGCCCTGAGTTTGATTCCCAGTACACAAAGAAAAAAAAAATTATATCTCCTTAGATTTGAATTTTTCTTTTTCCTCTATAATCTGTCCATAATCTGTTTTTCTGTTGCCTTTCAGCACTTTTAACTCTTCTGTAATTTATGAGTAGGACACAGATAACTTTTAGGAGTGCTTGTCAGAAAATAGGTGAAACCGTTATACTTTCTCAATGTAGGTCTTTCTGTTCCAATGGGAAGAAAATCCTGTAATCCAGAATTCTAGGGTTGAGGTTGTAGCTCAGTGCTAGAGCACTTGCCTAGTATGTGAGTACTTGGGTTCAATTCCCAGTGCCTCTCCCCTGCAAAAAAACCAACCCCACCCCCCCAAAAAAAACCCCCAAAGAATTGCACCCCTCTAGAGAAAGGAATAGCAAGATAATTCGGCAACTAAAAAAGATATCCGAAACAGAAATAGAAGTTATTAAGTTGGTTATTAAAACAATCCCATTATAGTGAAATAGTTGATTTATTAACAGTAAATGTGTCTACACCGTGCCTGGCATGTTGTTACTTGAGCTTTTTTCTTTCTTTCTTTCTTTTTCTGGTACCAGCGATCGAACTCGGGTCCTTGCGCTTGCAAGTCAGGCGGTGAAACCACTGAGCTAAATCCCTGGCCCTACCATGTTGTTACTGAGCATTAAGATGATTATATATTCTCACAGGAAAATGAATTTTAAAAACTTGTTCCTGGGCATGGTGGGATATACCTGTAATCCTAGTACTCTGGGAAGCTGAGGCAGGAGGACTGCAAGTTTGAGTTTAGCCTGGGCAAAAAACTGGGCAGGGTGTGTGTGGCTGAGGATGTGGCTTATTGTGGAAGGCCCTGGGTTCAATCCCCAGGACCACAAAAATAAAACAAAACAAAAAGAAACTTGCTTACTGGAAAATTTATGAATCTTAGTCTTCAAATTACTAATGCCTTAGCATTTCTTCTTCTTATTTGCCTTTTTGATTTTTTTATAATGATCACTTTTAGTGCTTTCTCCCAAACTTTAACATCCTTTATGTATATATAATAATAACTGTAAACATTTATTAAGTGCATTTTTATATGTCAGGCCCTGTTCTAAGTGCTTCACATGGATTATCTCATTTATTATAGGATTATTTTATTCACATCTGTTTATTTATTTATTTATTTTTTTGGTACTGAGCATCAAACTCGGGACCTTGCGCTTGCAAGGCAGGTGCCAGAACCACTGAGCTAAATCCCTGGCCCCTTATTCACATCTGTTATCTCGTTTATTATTTACAGAAACCTTCTAAGGTAGATTCTACTTTTATCTCTATTTTATACACAACACTGAGACATTAAGCAGTTTGTCCAAGAATATTCTAAAGCTAAAACCAAGATTTTCACTGAAGCATGCATGTATATATATAGGGATATATAGTTTAAATTATCATTTTGAATAACTGTTTATAAGATACAATTTCAAAGTAATAAGTTCTTTAAATCCACCCTTAAACAAACCAGGACTTAATCATTTAAAGAGGCAAAGTCCTTTAGCCCCTGTGAAGAAGTTACACATTATTCCAATAATTCTGTGTTGTTTGTGCCAAACATCGTTCAGGCATTATCTTCAGACTATGTAGAAAAACAAGTTTATTGACTTTGTACTATCACCGTTTTCCAGAATGGTAGTCATAAAATGTATTTGTGAATAATTTTCCATTGTTTAAAAGACAGAGAAACCATACCCTTGAAGTAATAAGACTTTCATCAGAAAATGTGCCATGAGATACAGGGACAAGGCTAAAGGAACTTTGGTTTGTTGGTATGTTTTCAACTTTGAGTATTTGGGATAGATATCCTTATAATAAGTGCAATTGCCTCACAGATAAGTTCTTAGAAAGGGTCTGGGTTCTTTATAAAGTAGTCTCAGTGCAGTTCTGACATTTTTTTATGTCAGTTGCAGCTTTGGTTTATGTGCTTATCTTCCCATTAACCTGTGAGTTGCTCAAGGGCAAGGGCTATTTCTCATTTTTAGCTATGTTTGGCATGAAGCCTGGCATACAGTATATGTCAGTAAATATTTGTTGACTAACAATTTGGATGCAGTTTTAGTAAATTCGTTTCTGAATCAATTATGAGACATATACTAATTATTCAAATGAAATCTAAATATGAACATTTAAAAAAACTTAATGAATTTTATTGAGGAAAAAGTTACATAAAATGAAATACATGAATTTTACACACACAGATTGAGTTTTACAAATGTAATCCTGTGTAACTACCACCACAATCAAGATACAGAATATTATGCATTTATGATAAAAAAACTTTCCAGAAAAATTGGAATAGCCGGTCTCTACCTCAATCTGATAAAAGCCATCTATGAAAAACCAACAGCCAGTGTCATACTAAATGGTCAAAAACTGAAATCCTTCACACTAAAATCAGGAACAAGAAAAGGATGTCCACTATCACCACCCCTGTTCAATATAGTTTTGGAGACATTAGCCACAGCAATTAGACAAGAGAAAGAAATAAAGATAGGAAATGAAGTCAGATTGTCATTATTTGCGGATGACATGATACTCTATATAGAAAGACTCCAAGAACTCCACCAAGAATCTTCTAGATTTAAGAAGCAAATTCAGTAGAGTAGCTGGATACAAGGTCAACACACAAAAATCAATAGCTTTCCTCTGCACAAAAAACAGACTCACTGAGAGAAATAGGGCAATCAGTTCCTTTCACAATAACATCCAAATAACTGAAATACCGAGGAATCAACCTAACAAAAGAAATCAAAGACCTCTACTCTGAAAACTGTAGCACTCTGAAAAAAGAGATGGAAGAGGATATCAAAAAATGGAAAGACATGGTAGGAAGAATCAACGTAGTGAAAATGGCCATACTTCCAAAACTGTTATATAGATTCAATGCAATTCCAATTGAAATTCCAGCAGCATACTTCACAGACCTGGAGAAAACAATCTAAAAATTCATTTGGCACAAAAAAAGACCTAGAACAGCAAAAGCAATACTAGACAATAAAGACAAGGTAGGGGTTATCACAATCACCAACTTAAACTATACTACAAAGCTACTGTGATTAAAAAACAGCATGGTACTGGCAAAGAAACAGACCTGAGGACCAGTGGAACAGATTAGAAGATGCAGAAACAACACCAGACACACTCAGCCACCTCATCTTCGACAAAGGAGCCAAACACCCTCACTGGAGGAAAGGTAGCCTCTTTAATAAATGGTGCTGGAAAAATTGGGTTTCAACTTGTCAAAGATTAAAATTAGACCTATATCTCTCACCATGCACTATACTTAAAATTGAAATGGATTAAAGATCTAAATACTAAAACAAACAAACTGGATGGAAGAGAGGTTAGGTAGAACTCTTGAAGACATTGGTGTAGGAAAAGATTTTATGAACAAAACCTCAGTTGCCCATGAGGTAGCACAATCAACAAGTGTAATGTCTTCTTATTAAAAATCTTCTGTACAGTGAGAGAAACCACCAGCAGTGTGCAGAGACAGCCCACAATGTGGGAAAAAATTTTCACCAGCTGTCCCTCAGACAAAGGTCTGCTATCTAGAATATATAAAGAACTTTAAAAAGTCAGACCTCCCAAATTTAAAGATCCAATTCCAAAAATGGGCATCTGAAATGAACAGACATTTCTTAGACAAAGAAGTAAAAATAGCAAATAAACATGAAAAAATGTTCAACATCACTGGTCATTCGAGAGATGCAAATGAAAACAACACTGAGATTCCATCTCACCCCAGAAAGAATGACTGCTATCATGAAATCAACCAATAACAAATGCTGGCAGGGCTGTGGGGAAAGAAGAACCCTGCTCCACTGCTGGTGGGAGTGTAGACTGGTGCAACCACTGTGGAAATCAGTATGGAGATACCTGAAAGAACTAGGATTGGAACCATTTGACCCAGCTATTCCACTGCTGGGGATCTTCCCCAAAGAATTAAAAGAATCATACCACAGTGATATATGTGCACCCTTATTTATAGGAGCACAATTTGTGATAGCTAAAACTTGGAAGCAACCCAATTGCCCATCAACTGGAGACTGGGTAAAGAAAATGTGTGTTTTTTTTTTTAATAGAATGGAGTACTACTCAGCCATAAAGAATGAGAAACGAGACATTTATAGCTAAATGAATGCACATTGAGGCGATACTCTTAAGTGAAATAAACAGGACACACCTGTAAATACCGAATAGTTTCTCTAGTGTGAGAAACTGAAAGTTTAAATAAGGACTAAAGCGTGTAATAGATAATGTGAAATAGGAAGAAAAGGTGCAAAAGGGAGAGGGAAATGGGAGGGGTAGGGGAAAAGAAAGAAGGGAATGAAATTAATATGAGAAAAAGAAAAAAATGGAAACAGTCTTTGTAGATACGGAGGAGTGGAGGGGTTGAAGGGAGGGCAGGGGAAGGGGGAAAAATTGAGAACCAAGATGGATTATGTAAAGGTGCAAATTTCCAATGATGAATGTCCTTACATTGTATACCTTAAATGTACCAATAAAATTAATTTTTAAAAAGATGCAGAATATTTCTGTCAATCCACAGTGTTCCCTCAGTGCTCTTTGAGATCAGTTCCCCCCTCCGCCCCAACCTTTGGCCCTATGGCTTTTTGTCACTGCAGATTAATTTTGCCTTTTCCAGAATTTCATTTAAATGGAATCATATAGTATATACGGTTTAAAGTCTGGCTTCTTTTGCTCAGTATAACGCTTTTGTGATTTATTCATGTTTTGCCTATCAGTTAAGTGGTTTATTTTAAATTTTTTATCTCTAACATTAAAAAAAACGTTTTTAGGGCCGGGAATTTAGCTCAGTGGTTCCGCCGCCTGCCTCACAAGCACAAGATCCCGTGTTTGAGCCCTGGTACCGAAAAACAAAACAAAACTTTTATAAAATTTGAAATAATTTTAGACCTAGTAAAACACTGTAAAACCAAGTTGTTTTCTTCTCTTCTATGGTAATATTTTGCTTGATCAATGTAAAATTATAAAAACTGAGGAATTAACATTAGTACAGTACTGTTAATTGAACTGTAGACTTTGTTCTGTTTTTATTAGATTTTCCACTAATGTTCTTTTCCCATTCCATAATCTAATCAAGAATCCCACACTGCATTTAGTTCAGATAAGTGTCTTCTTAGTCTCCTCTAGTCAGTGAGAATTCCTAAATCTTTCTATGTTCTTTTATTGCTTTGACACTTTTTAAAAGAGTACTGGTTAGGTATTTTGTGGAATGTTCCATGATTTGGGTATGTCTGATGTTTTCTCCTGAATACATTGAGTATTATATGTATGTATTTGCAAAGAGTATCATAGATATAGTGAACCCTTCTCAGAACAGATTAGTCAGTATGTGGTATTGATGGGTCTTACTTACAGTGATATGAACCAGTTTAAACTCTCCTCTCTCCCCAAGTATGAGTATACCAGAATATTCATTTATTGTTGGTGGGTATTTGTGTTGCTTCCAGCTTGGTATTATCAGAGATAAAACTACCATGAACATTGGTATTCAATTTTTTTTGGTACTGGGGATTGAACTTGGGACGTTGCACTTGCGAGGCAGGCGCTGGAACCACTGAGTTAAATCCCCGGCCCCAGGATTCAGTTTTTTTTGTAAATGTACATTTTCATTTCTTCTAGGTGAAACCCTAGGAGTGGACTTGGTAGGTTATTATTTACCTTATAAAAAACAAAAAAATGTGGTTTTTCAGAATTGTCGTACTTTTTTTGGTACTGGGGATGGAACTCAGGTCCTTGTGCTTGCGAGGCAGGCAGTGGAACCACTGAGCTAAATCCCCGGCCCTTTTGATACTATTTTATTTTATTTTATTTTTTTAAAAGTTAAATAAATTTTTATTTAAGGAATGTCACATGTGATTCCTTCAGTACTCATCAAGGTCACTTTAATGAAGTTGTCTTCAAAATAGCCCTTTTTCAAAGAAATGATGCTTAATCCAGTCATCCTATCTGCCTGAAATTCTTTGATACTATTTTAAATTCCAACCAGCAATCTTTGAAAATTGTGGTTGTCTCACTTCTCACAAATGCCTTGGTAGTGTCAGTTCTTTTATGTTCAGCCATCCTAGTAAATATGTGGTGTTATCTGTGATTTGGCTTTGTATTTTCTTGATACCTAGTAATGTTGAAAATCTTCAGTTATTTATTTGTTGGCTACTTGCTTTTCTTTTATGAAGTGCCCATTTAGATGGCACTTTTAAAATTTGGGTAGTCTCTTCATTGTTGAATGGTAGGGGAGTTCTTTATATATTTGGAATACTTATCCTTTGTCAGATTTTATATATGTTGAGCATATATAGTGAATATATTAACTGTGTGTGTGTGTGTGTGTATGTTGACATTCTGTTCCCTTGATCTATGCAAATATCATGTGGTCTTGATTATGGTAAGTTTCTAGTTAATTTTGAAGCCAGATGGGTTTAGTCCTCAAACTATTCTTTTTTATAATTGTTTTGGTAGGCTGGATCCTTTATATTTCTCTATAAGTCTTAGAATTATTTTATCAGTTTTTCAAAAGAGCCACTGGGATTTTACATTAGGATTGTCTTACTCTTTAAATCAATTTGTTGGAAAATTGATATTTTAACTGGATTGAGTTTTTCAGTCCACAAAGTATCTTCACCATTTACCTCATCATCTTCAGTGCCTCTAAATGTTTTGTGATTTTTTTGTTGTGAAGGTCTTAGGTCTATTTTGTTAAATTTGTTAAATATTTTATATCTTTTATGTAGTTGCAAGTGGTATTTTAAATTTTCATTTTCTATTTTTTGTTGCCAACATTTAGAAATACAGCTCATTTTTGTTATGTCATTTGTGCTGTCTCCTGCTTTTTCATTGACTCTGATCAATCTTATTTTATTCTTTGTATCATCTAGTAGCTGTTGGAATGATTTTTCAGGGTCCCTTGCTATTTTTAAGAAATCTTTTCATTGTTGCTAACTGCAAACCCGTCTTCTATATCTGATATCCTGTCCTCACATTGGCTCATTCTGCCGAGTATATTTTCAGTGGAAGTTTTAATGTCCTAGATACCTGTTTGAATCTGTTTTATGGAATCCAGTTCTTTCTTATGTTAGGTGTTCATAGTTTCCATCATTTTCCTAAGCTCCTTTATTATTATTTTTTTATCTGTATCTGCTCTAGAGTCACTAACCACATCTTTCATTCAGGTAACTATCTCTGTAGTTATCTGAGAAATTATTTCTGATTTAATTTTTCCTAGAGCCTCATTCATCTGTTTTACTTCTGCTGTTGCCGCCTCAGAGAGTCCAGGTTGGTGGCTTTCGAATTGTTCCACCTCATTGCCCTTTGGGTTTGCCTTTGGTGAGCTGGAAGTCTTAGGTTAAAAAAAAAAGAAATGACTACTTTTAGGGCTGGGGATTTAGCTCAGTGGTGCCTCGCCTGCCTTGGAAGCCCAAGGTCCTGAGTTTGATCTCTGTACCAAAAAAAAAAAAAAAAAGAAAGAAAAAAATGATGACTTCTGAGAGCTATCTTCCAGCTGTAGCTGGCTTTTGGGTTTTGAGTCTGTTGTAAGATTCTACCACTTCTTTATTGGGGATGAGAAGTTGCTGCTTATTTGGCCTAGCCCCTGCTTCTTTGGCAGTGGCCTATAGTATTGTTTATGACCCTTAGGCAATCTCAGTCTTGGTGTACCAGGAAGAGCAACTGATTAGAATTACATCATCTTGACTAAAGTAGTATAGTCAGCAGTAACAGTAGCATCAAAGCCTAGAAAATATCAAACTGTGGTAGCTTAATTTGCAACTGTTAACCTATGAACTAGATTTGTGGTTATATAACAAAATCTAAGTTGGATCCCTAGTACCAACCCCCCCCCCACACAAAATCTAAAACAAACCAGAAGATTGTATACAGTAAATGTGCCCTCAGTATGGTGATTTTACCCTCAAAGGAGAAAATTTAAAAGGGGTTGGGGGGAAAATGGAGAAATAGAAGAAGAGGAAGAGATTTGAAGCAAGGCTGGAGGCCTAAGAAAGATTATGTGAATTTTGGGAAACTGGTGAAGACAGGAGGGAAAGAGAGAAGGAAGAAATAAAAACAAAAACAGAACAACAACAAAAAATTAGAAACAATGTTCACACATGTGAAAACAAGAACAAACAGTCAAGAAACAACAACAGGGCCGGGGATTTAGCTCAGTGGTTCCACTGGCTGCCTCGCAAGCGCAAGGTCCCAAGTTCAAGATCTCTGGTATCAAAAAAAAAAAGAAACGATAAAAACAAGAAGAAAAAAGTCCACTTCAAGGGATTTCTCTGCTGTTGCTGGTAGATAGAGTGGGCAGACAGAGTCCAGATCCATGCTAAATAGTCCCAGCGAGGCAGTTGTAGCTTTACAGTGGGATAGTGGATAATACCAGCAAGCCTAAACCTTTAGTTCTACTCAAGTTAAGGCTGGTTTCTGGCTGTCAGGCTGGAACCGGATTTGTTTAGCCTGCAACATTCTATGGGTCTCCTGTCTGCTTCAACTCGGCTCCTTGACCTTCTGCTGACTTGAAGTTGGTACTGCCTCATCCTGACACTGGGATCCACTAGATGGAGCCAGCAGCTGCTGTGAGTTCTGAGCTCATTTGGGCCCTCTCCAAGTTGGCCATGGGCCAACTGCCCTCTTCTGGGCCCACTCACTCACCGGCCACTGCAGTCGGCTCTGTTCTCTTCTGTGTTTCACTGGTGCATTTCTCTGTGGAGGCCTCTGGGGTCACCAGTAGTCACCCTGTGTCTGCAGCTTCCAGCCCCCTGTCCCACTTGGTGAGTCAGGGCTCAGAGAGAGCTCCACTTGCCACCTCTTTCTTCTGCATTGAGGCCTCTCTCTTCACTCTCCCCTTGGGCTTCAGTTCTCACTTCAGATCCTGGCTGGGTCCTAGGGACCCACGTCCTTCCTTCTCTTCTTCACATCACTATATTCCAGCATCTGGACACCAAATCTTGGAGACTGATTCTGTGCTACTTAGTACTCCGCCATCTTCCTGGAAGTGCACGATTCACTGTTTTGATTGGACGGTATCTGGAAAATGAAATGCATCACTGAGGTTAGGGTGCCTGTGCCTTCCAGGACTCACAGGGAGATGACAGCACTTGGAGGTGGCCCTGGGAGAACGGGTGGTCACACAGGGAGTGGGTGCCCGCACTAAGCTGCTTTCTGCACTGTTTGACCTTGTATAAAATATACTTTGTATATTGGTATTGCTAAATTCATTTACTATTTATAGAGTTCTTAGAACTTTTCACATAAGATTGTATTGTCTTCAAATTATTCTTTTCAATCATTACACCTTTAGATTTTATTTTATTAAGAAACTTTTCTTCCTGGGCTTATTGCACTAAAACCTTGTTTGACTGAAATAGTATTAAAAAAGGGGTTGAGACCGAACCTTCTGTGTGTGGTTTTGATCTTGGGGTCAAAATGTTCAATTTTTCACTATTGAGTATGTTGATTTAGGTAATTTTTACATACTTTTTATTAGGTTGAGGAAGTTTCTTTATATTCTTAGTTTTCCAGGAATTTTATTTTTAACGTGAATAGTGGGTGCTGAATCTCATCAAACATTTTCCCAGCTCTGTTGAGATGGTCATGTAGTTTTTATTAGTCTTTTTAAATGGTGAATTACACTAATTGGTTTCTGAACATTAAACTAATGTTGCATTCCTAGAAGAATTCTACTCCATCATATACTTTTATATTTTGGTGGATTTGATTTGCTGCTATTTTGTTGAAGATTGTATCATATTCATAAGGGATAGTGATTTATAATTTTCTTTTCATGTCTAATTTTTAGTTTTAGAGTAACGCTGGTCTTATAATAATTGGAAACCATTTTCTTCTCCTGTTTTTGAAAGTTTGGGTAGGATTAATATTTTTTTCTTAGATCGACTGTTGTAGAGAAGCCATCTGGGGCCAAGAGTTGCTTTTATGGGAAGGTTAGAGTTCTTAGTTTTCCTTATATCAGTTTTGATAATTTGTGTCCATTTCATCTAAGTTTTAAAAATTACTGGCATAAAGTTGTTTGTAATGTTCTTTTTGTAGCTGGATGTGGTGATCCATGCCAGTAACCCCAGCACTCCAGGAGGCAGAGAAGGGAGTGTCACAAGCTTAACCCAGCCTGGACAACTTTTAGTGAAACCCTGGCTCAAAATAAAAGTAAAAGAAAGGCCGGGGATGTAGCTCAGTGGTTCTGCTGCCTGCCTCGCAGGCGCAAGGTCCTGAGTTTGATCCCTGGTACCAAAAAAAAGAAAAGAAAAATAAAGGCCTAGGATTTAGCTTAGTGTGAAGGCCCTGAGTTCAATCCCCAGTACCACCAACAAAACAAAAACCCAACCAAAGGAACAACAAAAACAAAGCTCTTTTGATATCTCTCTGTGACATCCTCTGTCTCTGTGTCTCTGTCCCTCCCTCATTTGTTCCCTTTTCTCCCTTTTAGAAACAGGGTTCTGCTTTGCTCCAAGCTTGTCTTAGACTTTGGGGCTCAGGTGATACTCCTGCCTCAACTCAGCCTCCTGAGTAGGGATTTCAGGTTCATGCCACTTTACCCACTTTGTATCATTTTTTTCTTTACCAATTTAGTTAAAGGCTTACCAATTTTTTTAAAAGAAATTTCCCCACAAAGAGCCCACTTTTGGTTTCAGTAATTTTCTCATGTATACTTTGTGTATAGAGCCAAACTGTTCCGTTTTGGAAGGTGCAGCCCTGCACGTAACTAAGCATGCACTTTACCTTGAGGTACACCCTGAGCCCTCATGCTGTTCTGCAGGGTTTTTTGATCATTTTGATCACCTACTGGGAACGAATATAAGTTACCTAGTACTGATTAATCTGGTGACTATCATCAGGGAGGAATGAAGGCACAAACATAAGAGAGGGGGTGCTAAATAGGGTAGAAAAGAATACCGGAAGAGTTGAAGTAAGAGATGCGTATCTGTTAAACAAGCTTCACTGATACAGAGTTAAGGGGAAAAGCTTAGAGAAGGTTTTATGGGGGAATAAAATAGCATGAGGACTTATTTGAATTTTAATGATTAAGGAGATTTAATTAAAAATTTAGTCAGTACTGTTTATTATAATAAATAGCTACCTTCTTTGTGTACTGCTTTTCCTAACAGAGAAGACATTTATTAAGCTTTCTATTAGAGCGAATTTTATCTGAAATGAATGACAAGACTGCTTTTTTTAGCCATTTGGTCTGCTAAATACCATAAAGTGGGTAGCTTATAAACAGAATGTTATTCTCACATTTTCTCAAGGCTTGGAAGTTCAGGATCAAGGCAGATTTGGTCTTTGATGTGGGCCTCTTTCTGGATCACAGACAGCACCCTATGGCTGTGTCCCCTTATGGGGGCACTGAGCCTTTGTGACCCGATCACCTACTGACGACTACTGCATTGGTGACTGAGTTCAGATAGGGATTTGGAGGCAGATAGGCATTCAGACCATAGCACATGCTACAAAACTAAACTGTGGATTCAGTACAATACAGAGTTGTTATTTATAGCGTAGATGGTTCACTGTTTTCAAAGTTGGAGTGTAGTTAGACTGACAAGTTGCCCTGAGCCTGGGATTGGTACTTCTGAAGCACAGGTGTGGGACAGCAAGTCCATGTTGGCTCTGATGATTATTGGCTCATGGTGTATGAACCTCAGCACACTGTAAATTTGCCTAAATTTGTTCTGAGGAAATAGTTGTGTAGGTCTTTTGAGACCAGGGCCTCATTATGCAGCTCAGGCTGGCCTTGAACTCACTGTATAGCCCAGGCTGGCCTTGAACCATGGTGATCCTCCTGCCTCAGCCTCCTGAGTGCTGAGATTTCAGGCGTGCGCCACCATGCCCAGCTTATGTAGGGTTTTTGAAAGTTTCTTTTTTCTCTCTTGTTTTCAAATGTGGGAAATATATATAACATTTTCATGGAAAGGATAGGGGATAGAATTTTTAATTTTTTAAATTTTTTTTATTTTTTGTATTAAATTCTTTTATGGGTACATTGTAGGTGTACAACACAATTACATTTCTCATTGGGAATTGTACCTTTATATAATGCATCTTGGTTCTTATTTTTTCCCCATTCCTAGCCCCCCCTTCACGCCCTCCACCCTTCCCTATTTACAAAGATTTTATTTCCATTTTTTCCATTTCTCATCATTTTTTTCCTTTCCTTTCTTTCCTTTCCCCTGCCCCTCCCACTGCCCCTATCCCTTTGGACCTTTTCTTCCTATTTTACATTATCGATTATTCATTCTAATCATTGGTACATTTTAGGTATACAATATAATGACATTCATCATTGGAAATTTGCACCTTTACATAGTCTCTCTTGGTTCTTATTTTTCACCCTTGCCCAGCCCTCCCTTCAACCCCTCCATTCCTCCCTATTTACAAAGATTTTGTTCCTATTTTTCCATTTTCTCATATCAATCCCATTCCCTTCTATCCTTTCCCCTAGCCCTCCCACTTCCTTCCCCTTTGCCCCTTTTCTTCCTATTTCACATTACCTATTATACATTTAGTCCTTATTTACACTTTCAGTTTCTCACACCAGAGAAACTATTCGGTATTTACACATGTGTGTCCTATTTATTTCACTTAAGAGTATCGCCTCAATGTGCATCCACTTAGCTATAAATGTCTCTAATTTCTCATTTTTTATGGCTGAGTAGTACTCCATTTTATAAAAAAACCACATTTTCTTTATCCAGTCTCCAGTTGATGGGCATTTGGGCTGTTTCCAAGTTTTAGCTATTACAAACTGCACTGCTGTGAACATGGGTGCACATATATCACTGTGGTATGATTCTTTTAATTTTGGCGGGAAGATCCCCAGCAGTGGAATAGCGGGGTCAGATGGGACTTCCAGTCCTAGTTCTTTGAGGTATCTCCATACTGATTTCCACAGTGGTTGCACCAGTCTACACTCCTACCAGCAGTGGAGCAGGGTTCCTCTTTCCCCACAGCCCCGCCAGCATTTGTTATTGGTTAATTTCATGATAGCAGCCATTCTTTCTGGAGTGAAGTGGAATCTCAGTGTTGTTTTCATTTGCATCTCTCGAATGACCAGGGATAGAATTTAATTTTGGAGAATTAAACTGTTTTCATAAATACAAAACAGCTCTGTTTTACTCTAGAAAATGGCCATAGAAGACCTCTTTTTTTTTTTTTTTTTTTTGGTACCGGGGATCGAACTCGGGTCCCTGCGCTTGCACAGCAGGCGGCGAAACCACTGAGCTAAATCCCTGGCCCAGAAGACCTCTTTTTGAGGGGAGAGGTAGGTAGCATGGTTGGGTTTTGACTTTGCAGGTTTTTTGTGGTTCATATTGATAGATAAGAAAATCTACTTTGAATAATCCTGGTCTTTCAAGAAGCCTGTTCTTTATGCCAGGTGCTGGGATTGTAGAATTAGTGGTTAATAATATTTTTTTCTTTGAATAATTATTTAAATTTTTATCCTGTCACTAGTAAATGAGGAAGATAATTGAAGCAAGAATGCATGTGTGAACTCTAGGAGTCCACACATTGTTAAGGGGTGTGTGTCTTTATGTGCCTATATATACATGTATAGATTCTAAACTTGTCATTTCCTAAAAGTCAATTATATCGACCTTTGGTAGAATGATGTTACTATTAATAGAAGGAGGGAGTGGGTTGGTTATTGACAGAAATATTCTCATCTCATTTGAATGCCAGTCTAATAGCCTCAAAAAATTTTCAGAGTGTTCCTTCATCATCAACTATGCATTTTTAATGTTCACAGGATTCTAAGATGGACATTTTTATGTAAGAGAAAAACAAAAGGCAAAAACTTGTTTATTAATATAATTACTCTTAAATTATCTTAGATTTAGTACCTATAGAATGCCAGTATTAGTGGATTATGTTTTATATAGAAAGTAATGTTGCCTGTTCACCCCCCCCCACACACACACACATTGGGGAATGAACCCAGGGCCTTCACACTGTACTACATCCCTACTATCCCTTCTTTAAAAAGTTTTGAGATAGAATCTAAGTTACTGAATTACCCAGGTAGGGCTGAAACATGATCTTCCTGCCTCAGCCTCACACAGTGCTGAGATTACCAGCACATGACTACCAAACCCTACCACCAGTTCCTCTTTTACCCCAAATTACTTTATGTGACTTTGTTCATGGTACTTTGAATTTTGAGTTCCTCTGCAAATGTGTTTGCTTTTGTTCCTTGGTATCTATGGGGAATTGGTTTTAGGACACTTCACCTTAGTTAGATACCAGAATCTGAGGATGTTCAGATCTCTTATAAAAAAGATAAAAGTCTGTCCATCTTGAGTACAGATGGAACCATTGTAGGCCTAACTACAGAGTATAGATCAACAACAGCATAGCATTTCCACACCTCATCCCCAAATATATTTGATCTGCAGTTGGTTGAATCCATGGGTGGTGGGACCAGCCATGGGAGGTTTACATTACTCAGTTTTATAATATTATACCCAGAAATCTATTTCTCAGTTTTCATATGAAACACTGTTTTCTGAATAAATTAATAACATACAAAGTACCTGTCACCACTTCATGGGTACAGATCACCATCTGACAGACTGCTTATCTGTAAAACGTGGTTTCTTTAATAAGCAAAGAAGCAGAAAGCTGGCCATGGCCAGGATGTGTGGCTCAGTGGGAGCACTTGGCTAGCATGCGTGAGTTCCTGAGCTCTAGCACCAGCGCCCCCCCCCCCCCCAGCTATTTAGCATCTGTCCGATGAGTGAAAGTAATCTGGGTGTAGGATTGTTTTTTTAAGAAATAGCCAGAATAGGGCTGGGGATTTAACTCAGTGGCACCACCACCTGGCTGGTAAGCACAAGGTCCTGAGTTTGATCCCCGGCCCTGCCCAACAGCCAGAACAGTCCTTTCTGTATTGGATAAGACTCACACACTCTGACCTTACGCCCCACCTTATTTTTACCTCTAGGCTATTGTTTGGAGGAAAAAAAAGAATGTGTGTGTAGACCTGGATTTGGGCCCCCCCTCTGCCTTGAACTAGCTCTTGGTCATCAGTATGTTACTTTACCTCCCTAGGTCTTAGCCTCTTCATTTAATTAAAGACGATGATGTGGTAGGGATAAAATGTTGGTATAATATTTTAAAGAAATAGCAGGATATAAAATGATTAGTGTGATGAAAGTAGTTCTGGTCCTCTGATTGTTGACACTGAAATATTAAGACTGAATTTGAGCTCTAAAGGAAAAATCTAAGAACTAAGAAGAAAATAGCAAAATTAATCTTATTACTAATCCCATATGTTGTAAAAACACCTGGAATGCTAGGGAGCTAGCAGTGAAATGTTTTTAAACACTCTTTTCTTGAATTAGAAGTTAAAGTCCATCTCTCAGCTGCTTTTAATGGCCAGGTATTTTGGCTTTAGAGTATGTTTTTATGGAAAGAAACCGGTGTTCAACAGTGTCATGCTTAAGAAAACGGATTGAACAGGTCCTCATTTAAATTTCTTTATTTTTTAAATTTTTATTTATTTATTTTTTTGGTACTCGGGATCGAACTTGTGACCTTGCACTTGTGAAGCAGGTGGCAGAACCACTGAGCTAAATCCCTGGCCCTATATATATATATATACATACACACACACATACATACACACACATATATATATACACACACATATATATATATATATATACACACACATATATATATATATTTTTTTGGGGGGGGGTACTGGGGATTGAACTCTGGTCCTTGCGCTTGCGCAGCAGGTAGCGAAACCATTGAGCTAAGTCCCCGGCCCCCCAATATATTTTTTAAAATAAAAACATCTTTGGTTTGAAAATATATTTGATTTTTGCCCTCCTCTACGTTCTGGCCATGTCATTAGCCATTAGGGATAAAATTCATTTATCTCAAATCTAAGCGCCTTTTGTTGCCTCTGAAGTGTGGAGAGAGACATCAGAATTATTGAGAGCACCAGGAAGAGATGAAGAGAAACCAGACATTGGTGTTGGCAAGCCAGAGGGTGATCTGGTGCATGCTGGCCAGAGCATGCCAGCCCTTTGATTACAGCCCCTCCTAAATGCATAGTAGAGGCGCTTTGATCTTGTTTTATTGTTATGGGAGTGGACTCAGCTTGTGTGACATTTAAATGAGCATTTTTCATGATGTGTTTACTTTGACTAGAGACCAGGGCACTCATCATATTTCTGTCAGCTGTCATATATCCTAGGTAAACTTAGTGGTATCAGAGGCATTTACAGGAGTAAGAAAAGGCAAATCTGAAGTGAGAAGAGTTAGGCAGTATTGCTGTACTGTCGCTGTAGATAGCTCATGCAGGAACACTTTTTTTCTCCCCCTCTCTTTTCTTGGTATTAAAATTTGCCATTTTTCAACCATTCTTAATTTTTTTGAAGTCCTCTTCTGTGTCTTTAAGAGGTGTGATCAATACGAGGTATGATCAGAAATCCAGTGAATACTGTTAACTTCCATGTAGATATCCTCCTCCATATAGTCATCTTAAGAAAAACTTATTCTAATATCATTGTCATTTCTTAGATATTTTAGGGATTCTTTTTAAAAGTTCTATAACTACATGTTTACAGTGTGTAATTACTGTATTCATTGTGGAGAGTTGGTACATGTATATAACACATCTTAATTCTTTTTTTTTTGGTACTGGGGCTCAAACTCAGGTCCTTGCGCTTGCGGGGCAGCAGGCGGCAGAACCACTGAGCTAAACTCCTGGCTCTCTTCTTTTTTTTTTTTTTTAAAGTTTGATTCCTGGGTTGCTGCTTGTAAATTGCTTATGGCGAGTAGGTTTATTGCCAGTATTCAGAACCCTTAGAATATGACTACTTCTCAGAAGCATCTTCCAGGTGTAGCTGGCTTCTGGGTTTTGAGTCTGTTGCAGAATCCTACCTCTTCAATTTATTGGGGATGAGAAGTTTCTGCCTACTTGGCCCAGCTGCCAGTCCTTTAGCACTGGCCTGTAGGTTTTTCTTTCTTTTTTGGGGGGGTGGGTACCAGGGATCGAACTCCGGACCTTGCACTTACGAGGCAGGCGACGGAACTACTGAGCTAAATCCCTGGTCTCTTTTTCTTTTTCTGAAAGGCCCTTAGGCAATCTCAGTCTTAGTATACCAGGAGGAACAACTGATTAGCACAATTATGTCACCTTGGCTAAAGTAGTAATATAATAATCAACAATAACAATAGCATCAAATACACCCTAGAGGGCTGGGGATTTAGCTCACTGGCATCCAGGGCACCTACCTCAAAAGCACAAGGTCCTGAGTTCAATCTCTGGTACTGGGAAAAAACAAAATACAGCCTAGAAAATGACATACTATAGCCCTTAATATGGCAATTTTACCCTTAAGGGAGAAGATTTAAAAGGGGTTAAGGGGTAAAAAACAGAAATGGAAGAAGAGAAAGATCAGAAGCAAGGCTGGAGGACAAACTTTAGGAAACTGGTGAAGAAGACAAGTGGGAAAGAGAAAAGGAAAAAATAAAAACAATAGAACAACAACAAAAACCTAGAAACTGTGCTCCATCAATCAAGAAGAAAAGAACTAGAAAGGAGGAAAAAAAGAGAAAAGAGAAAAAAAACCCCAAAAACGTCCAGTTCAAGGCATGTATGTCTCTGCTGTCACTGTTAGGCAGTGTGGGCAGATAGTCTAGAGCCAAATTGATTAATCCCAGCAAGCTAGCTGCAGCTTCATGGTGGGGTAATGGATAATCCCAGCCAGCCTGCCCCTGTAGTTCCTCTGACGTTCAGGCCGGTTTCTGGCTATGAGGCTGGAACTGGATTCCTTGAGCCTACAGCAGTCTGTGTGTCTCCTGCCAGCTTGAACTCTACTCCCTGACCTCCTACTGACTTGAACTCGGCACCCACACTGAGACACTGGAAGTCACCAGATGGAGTCTACCTGCAGCTGTTCTGAGTTCCAAGCTCATTTGGCCCCTCTCCAAGATGGCTATCCAGCCAATCAGCCTCTCCTGGGTGAGGTCTGAATCTGGATAACTCACCAGTTGCTGCAGTCCAGTGCACTGGTGCGTTTCTCCATGGAGGCCTCTGGGATTGCCAGCAGTCACCATGCATCTGCAGGTTCGGCCCACCATTCCCTTGAGGAGAGTCTGGGCTCTGGGAGAGGGTGCTGCTTGGTACCTCCCTCCTCTTTGTTAAAGTCTCTCTTTACTTTCCCTGTAGACTTCAGATCTTGCATCAGATCCTTCCTGGGTCCCAGGGACCCACTTCCCTCCTCTTCCTCCTCAAGCTGCTGAATTCCAGTGTCAGGACACCGAATCTCGGAGAGGCTCACCACTATCTTCCTGGAAGTCTCTTATGGGTTTTTTTTGGGTACTGGGGATCGAACTCAGGACCTTGTGCTTGCACAGCAGGCGGTGAAACCACTGAGCTAAATCCCCGGCTCTCATGTATGTTTTTAATAGGAATTATTTATAAGTTGCATCTCATAACATATTTTGAGAGTTTTCATTTCAACACTAGTTTTTTATTTCTATTACTTTGAAGTAGTTGTGCTTTAGAGAAAACTTATTTTCTCTAAAGAAAATAAAGAATAATTTCAGCTGTCTTTTCACTCCTCCCTGCTCTCCCTCCTTCCCTTTCCTTTCTTCTTTCCTTCCTTTTCCTTTTTCTTCCAGTGCCAGGGATTCAACCCAGGACCTGTCGAATGCTAGGCAAATAAATACTCTGTCACTGAGCTGTATCCCCTAAATTACTAAATCTAGTGATCTTTATGTAAAAATACTTACCTTGTTTCTTTTACTGAACCATGTTTTTAAAAAACAAACTCCACCTGCCTCACAAGCGTAAGGACCCAAGTTTGAGCCCTGGTACAAAAAAAAAAAGTCAAAAACTAAAAAACACAGGGATTTTTGTTGTTTTGTTTTTGTTTTTGAGACAAGGTTTCACTATGTAGTTGGCCTTGAACTCACTATGTACCCCAGGCTGGCCTCAAACTTCCAGTGATCCTCCTGTCTCAGCCTCCCGGGTGCTGAGATTATAGGGGCATGCCGTCATTGTGCGCAGCTAAACTGAGCTATTTTTGGTATTGTCCCTGATTTAATTTTTTTCCTTTGGCTCATCACATTACCTGTGTGTTGTTCTGAATTCTTAAGAATGTTTATACATGACATTACTAAACCAGTACTTCACTACCACAAGATCAGTGCTTTTAATACAACTAGTTTTTTCATCGAGACTTGATAATCTTGTGTAATTAAAATATTTCTGAGCAATTTTTAACTTGGAAAGTTATTATAACTTATTGCTGATTTTATTATTTTTATTATTTATTTATTTATTTATTTTTGGTACCAGGGATTGAACTCCGGTCCTTGCGCTTGCGCAGCAGGCGGCTAAACCACTGAGCTAAATCCCCGGCCCCTTATTGCTGATTTTAAAAAACTTCTTGTATTGGATAGGCCCCTACCTGAGGAAGATATTTAAGCAGTAAAATTAAAGGACTATCTGAATAATTTATAAAGTAATTGTGTATGTGCTGTACATGATTCCTGCATATCATTATGCTGTTTATCTATTTTGCAGTGCTAGGGATTGAACCCAGAGCTTCATGCATGCTAGGCAAGCAGTCTACTGCTGAGCTACACTCCCAACCTGTACTTGTGCTATTTAAAATATTTTGTGCATGATCTATATTTAAACTGTATGATTTGATAGCATTTATTAAATTGGGGGACAATAATCTAGGGAGGGAGATGAAACAAGAAACCAAGTAGCGATAATGTTAAAGCTTGAGTGATGAGTTTAAAACCATTTACTTAAGTTCTCTACTTTTGTATGTGTGATTACCAATATCCTTAATAGAATTAAATTTAAAAATCAGGACTGGGTATGGTGGTTCATACCTGTAATCCCAGCTACTCAAGAGTCAGACAGGCTCCCACAGGTTCTGAGGCCAGTCTGAACAATTTGACAAGGCTTTGTCTCAAAAAAGATGGGGGTTATAGCTCAGTAGTTGAACACTTACATAGCATGCTTGAGCCCAAGTTCAATCCTGGGTACCTAAAAAACAAAAAACCCCTAACAGGTGGGCCAGGCAGGGTGGCTCACACCTGCTGTGATCCCAGCTACATGGATAGCTGAGGCAGGAGGATGGTGTGATCAAGACCATGCCAGGCAACATAGAGATCCCTTGTCTCAAAAAACAAACAAAAAATGCAAAATAATTGGGTGGAAGAAATGGATAAAATGCCAGTGAAATGGTTTTCCTCCCTTTTGGTGCTGGTGATCAAATGAAATGATTTTTGTTTTCAAAAAGGGCATTTAGGGCTGGGGATGTAGCTCAGTGGTTCTGCCGCCAGCCTCGCAAGCGCAAGGTCCCGAGTTTGATCCCCAGTACCTGGGGGGAGGGGAAGCTATGAAAAAGGGCATTTATATTATAAGGTCTTTTTGTCTTTTCATTTCTTTCTTTCTTTCTTTTTTCGTACTGGGGATCGAACTTGGGTCCTTGCCCTTGCACAGCAGGCGGTGAAACCACTGAGCTAAATCCCCGGCCTGTCTTTTCATTTCTGTTTGAGATATTATAGTCTTTATTATTTTTCTGTCTTTATTATTTTAACTGTTCTTTTTCTTAAAACTCAGGATTCCTTGTAATAACCCCCACAGGAAATGAAGTACTATTCTTACAATCACAGAATACTTTTGAGATGGTCCCTTTGTGTTAGAAAAGAACTTAAAAGGAAATAATATTCCAGTGCATTATCTCAGTTGTGCATAAAAATTCTTTGTATTAGTTGAAATAAACACCATTAAGACTTACTTTTGATGTATTTTTATTACATATAAAATATTATAGATTTATAAATGTGTATATATTAACATATACATTTTAGGTAGTCCTGTTATATTTATGAGCCTATCCTTGGTGCCCAAGCTTTGGTTACCTTCATGTCAAGTCTGTAGTCTACTTAAAGCTTTCATTAATATTAATCTCTCTGAGCTGGGGATTGAGCTCAGTGGCACCGCACCTGCCCTGCCAAGGGCAAGGTCCTGAGTTCACTCCTGGTACCAAAAAAAAAAAAAAAGTGAAGCAGATTTTTTTTTTTTTTTTTTAACCGGGGATCGAACTCGGGTCCTTGAGCTTGCGAGCCAGGCAGTGGAACCACTGAGCTAAATCCCCAGCCCTGAAGCAGATTTTTTTGTGGACAAATGGCATATAATATTAGTTGCATCAATAAAATTACTAAGATGTTCTTTTCTCCATTAGTGTCATGAGCTGTTTTCAACATGGGTAAACTTGTTTTCAGAATAGTTCTAACATAATAATAAATACGTTGGCTTCATTATGTCTTTCGCCTTTCAAGTTCTCCGACTGTCTGCTCTACATGGGGGCAGTGCCAGTGAGGAAAGGACAAGTGATAATTGAATCAAGCTCTGTGGCAGAGATTTAGGTTTAACCCTCCAGATGCTGGATGCCTGCTGGCTCTGGGAGCATTGCAAAAAGGGACCAAATCAGGGAAACAGAAGCAAGTTCTTCTTATCTTTCCTAAGTTTTTAATTGCTCCTCAATTTTTCCATAGGATGAATAGACTATTACCTAGGATACTTTATGGTTATTAAAGAGTGAGTTTATTTCTATCTAGATTTCCATTTCATTGAAATAGAATAACCTGTGTAGAAGCATGTGACCTAGCACATATAGGTTAGAGGTACATATCGTTGGCCTACAGACTCAACTCAGTCATTAGACCATAGTTTGTTTCAAAAAGTATATATTTGTTTGCTTGTTTCATTGGGTCAGTATTTAAAATTGAGAGGTAACAGATAAAAATCTAGGTTGGCTGTGGTCACACAAAAGCCAGCAATTCCCCACAGGGAAGTCAGCTGCAGTTGGGTGGCCACATCCGTGTGCATCCTTACTTAGCACACTTCACACATCGTGGTCTGGCAAAGGTGTGGAACATACTCACTGAGCCTGAATCTCAGTGTTTGTCAGGTGAAGTTTGTAACACCTTGAGACATTTGCTAAAAAATGAGTCATCCGCAGCCAGGGATTTAGCTCAGTGGTACCGCCGCCTGCCTGCCTTGCAAGAGGAAGGACCTGAGTTCAATCCCCAGTACCAAAAAAAAAAAGATGAGTCATCCATATAAGCCTGAATAAATTATATAGTTCTTAGGAGAAGACCTCGTGGGCTGAATTAATTGGCCCCTTTTCTGTCCCTTTATATACATTCTTAGTCAAATTATGTTACTGATCTTCTAAAACTTATAAATATCTAACTGTATAATATATCCCCTTACCGTACCATGAGCCATGCACTCCCAGGTTAAGGATTGTTAGTTATCCCGTACCTGGGTAGGTATCCAAGTGTTTGTTTAACTTCAGTGCAGGCATTTGAGTGCTGTAATGTGTTTTATTTTTGGAAAAAGAATGTATTAGCTACTGGGATACCTCAGTTGCCCAATGGCCTCAAGCTTGAACTTTCCACTACTTGAAGAGCAAAGCGCAAAAAAATCTGCTCAGCATTATAACTCTACTCCTAGTCAACAGAAAACCCCACTTGAAAAGACCTGTACGGCTCAGAGTGAGTCTTTGGTCACGCATCATGTCTCGCCAAGAGTACAAAGGGTGATGCTTCACTCTGAGCACTGTCCTTGCCCACACACCACAAAGTGCTTCTGTAATTTTTGGGCCTCAGAAGCAAGTATTTGGTTTTCCATCATTTCTTACTGGGAGAAATATGTTTAGTTCTCACACTTTTTGGTGCTTGAACACAAATTTGGAACAAATTGAGTTCAACAATTGAGAATCTCACTGTGTTTCTATTCTTTATCACAAGCAGCTCCTTTAAACAGGATTTTTTTTTTTTTTGGTACCAGGGATCAAACTCGGGTCCTTGTGCTTGCAAGGCAAGCAGTGGAACCACTGAGCTAAATCTCCAGCTTTAAACAGGATTTTATTTATTTTATTTTATTTTTTTGGTACCAGGGATCAAACTCGGGTCCTTGTGCTTGCGTGGCAGGTGGTGGAACCACTGAGTTAAATCTCCGGCCCTTTAAACAGGATTTTAAAAAGCTATTATCTCAAAAATTTCCAGTTTTTTAGTCTTAAATTGAAAACAAGATGTACAAGTTCTCAGAAATTTTTTGAGTTAGGTAATTTTTTCCTCTTACTTAAAAATAAACATCTCTTCTAATATTCTTTGGTCATGGTTGTTTTATGGTACTCTAGGGATCAAACCCAGGGTCTTTGCACTGAGTTATATCCTTAGTGTCGCACACCCCCCACCTCTGTCCCCATCTTTAAATTTTGAGATGGCCTCATAAGTTGGCCCAGGCTGGGCTGGAACTTTTTTTTTTTTTTGCAGTACTGGGGATTGAACTCAGGACCTTACACTTGCCAGGCAGGCACAGTGCCCCTTGAGCTACATCCTTGGCCCTTTTTCCTCTTTCTTTTTCTTCTCTTTTTTTTTTTTGGTACTGGGAATTGAACTCGGGTCTTTGCACCTGCGAGGCAGGTGGCAGGCGGTGGAACCACTGAGCCAAGTTCCCGGCCCTCTTTTTATTTTTCTGAAACAGTGTCTCACTGTGTAGTTCATGCTGGCCTTGAACTCACTGTGTAACCCAGGCTGGTCTTGAACTCGAAGTAATCCTCCTGCCTCAGCCTCCTAGAGTGCTGGGATTACAGGTGTGCACCAGCAGGCATGGCTATTGTTAGCATTTTTAAAAACAAACCTCTCGTGGTAGCCAGAGATTTAGCTTAATGGCATGGGTGCCTGCCTGGTAAGCGCGAGGTCCTGAGTTTGATCCTGGTACCAAAAAAACACAAAAACACAAAAACCCTCTCAGGTATTTAATTTTGCCTTTGCAAGAACTGAAATATTGACAGTCCTTCAAACTTCACTTATTTATTTACATGTTTAATCATTTTGGGGTTCATTTTGTTTTATATTACTGAAAGTTTTGCATAATGTTAAGTTTTTTAAGTACAGTAAGAGTCTTAAATTTTCAGTATTTTTTTTAGGTCATTTGTGGATTTTTTTTAGGCTAGTGATAAAATTTTAGCTCATGAGCCAGGAGCTCACCTATAATGCATACCTATATATTGCATAGTCATAATCTCAGCACTGGGAGGCTAAGGCAGGAGGATTATAAGTTTGAGCTCAGCCTAGGCACCTTAGCACATTAGTGAGACTCTGTCTCAAAATAAAAAATGAGAAGGGCTATGGATGTAGCTCAGTGCAAAGGTCATTATGTGCAGTCCCCAGTACGGGGGTGGAGGGGAGTGTGCCTGTGTATTTGTTGTTGTGTTAAGGTTTTTAGATAATTTTGGAAAGTGGAAAAAATGCTCTGGGATCTGTTTATATGGATTGGAATTGGAAGGATTTTACTTGACTTTTTTTTTTTTTAGTGAAAAATACACATTATTACCTTTTCTAGTTATAACCCCAGAGAACTGATTTTACATATACTAATAACTAGGGAACTTTGACCTTGATTTTAGGTACAGCATGAAAGCAAATGGCTATTCTTGGATGGTTACAGTCAATTTTTGTTTTTTCAGTGACTGTTAGTGGTTTCTCTTAGTTGTAATGGTTTTTAGAACTTTTAGACATTACATTTGATCATTTCTACTCCTCTATTGAGTACCATCTTTCTTTCACAGAAAGCCCAGGAGCTGGAGGATCCAATTACATATTTTCAAAAACTTAAATATATGTGGGGAAAATGACTCCATGTAAAATTAGTGCCTATCTTAAAATTGTCAGTGTAAGTATGTAGTACTGTATGTATCTTCAAGTCAGTTATTTTACTAGATTAGGTGCTTCTTTTAACTTTATGCAAGAGTAAGTATTGTAACTCTGTTTATGGAGAGCAAATGCTACTGGCAGAATTGAAACAAAGTTTCCTTCCATCCCACATTCAGACATCTGGTTAGATTCTCAGCAGCATGCAGTTGGTTCTGGTCCATATCAGAAGGGACAGACTTAGGTGTTGAAGGGGAGAGAACCTGGTATAAGTAGACTCACTTGGGTACTTGAAAGCAAGATGAGACCACTCTGGTTTGTTTTTGTAACCTTTATTTAACCCTTCTCCCTGGCCATGGTTCAGTGCAACGTACTTACCAGCTGTGTTGTTTCTGTCATACTAACCTGCAGTGTGCTGGAGAGAATAAACCCAGAAGGGAGCTTTTTGTCTGTCCTGTATTTCAGACTCAGGGTACCAGAAAAACAAATACTACACAATACTTAGGCTTATTTTCAGTGTTCTTGTTATGGCCAATTAGGCTAATTTTAGTGATGGTCAGTCTTTTTCATTGGAGGGCAGTGATAATTCCTGTAAATACCAGGTTCCAAATGGTAACCTCTCTCTCTCTTCAGCCCATCACAACACTTTTAAAACCAGCTCTTGTTTTTCTTTTTGTTTTGTGTTGTTTTCTTGCTTTGATTTTTCTTAACAGGAGAGCCAGTGTAACTCCTTCAGGACTGGAGTGGCACACACTGCATCAGCGTCTGCCTCATGTGAGTTCTTACTTTGGCAGCAGCACTCCGCTAGGCTGGAACCATCTAGAGGTTTGCCCATAAGTTGTACTAAAATCTATAAACTTGTACAGTGTGTCCTGGTGGCAAAGTTAAACAGTGCATGAGAATTCCAGAGTTCCCTGCAGAAAGTTTCTGCTTGTTCTAAAGGAACTTTCTCCAATAACATAGCTTCTCTTTTTTATGAACAACATCTACCTACACAAAACAAAGCCCACACCTTTCATCCCCACTACATGCGGTTATTTTTGCAAAGCTGTTTTTTCCCGTGCAGATTATGGGGTAAAGAATATCTTTCCTTAAATGCTTTCAATAGCTTCAACTTTCAAAGCCTTGGTTGTTCTCTTTGTAGTCGAGTTACATAACCTGAGAACACTGTGTGCTGTCCTAGTGGCTGAAAGCAGTCCCCTTTTTCAGACTCTGACCCTTAAGACAGTTTCTTCCTTTGTCTTTGGATATTGGGTAAGTTAGGGTAGGCCTGAGGAATTGCCTGGAAAATGAATGAGCGAGCAGTTAATGTGTACCTGCCTGAAGCCATTGGCTGGGTGTAGAAGCCTGGAAAGCCAGCTGTGAGAGTCAGCTGAGCTGTGCATCGCTCACCTGCTGCGGTTTGTAATAGACTTTGAGATTGGAGGCTTTGCACAGGCTGTGGAGAGGCACAGAGCTTCACAGACTGAGGTGAGGTGCTCTATGGCAGGTGTCTGAGGCTGATTTGTTTTTGGTACTGGGGATCAAACTTGGGACCTTGTGCTTGCAAGGCAGGCCTAAATACCCAGCCCTGTCTGAGGCTGGTTTTGAAGGGCCTGGTTGATTAAAAAAGGAATTTTACATTTTAATCTCTGTTTTTTAAGAAATGGTGACGCTTTGTAAGCTTCAGGAGTTTTTGTCACCACATTTGAACAGTGTGCTTATTCCAAGGGATACTTAGAATAAAACCTCTAAATTCAGGCTCTGTGCAGCTGCAGTTCTGCTTCTCAGAATTTGTGTTTTGTATAGCTCTCTAGTAGATGATTTCAGGGTATGGAAGTCTGTGTTGCTAAAATGATTATCCAGTAAGCTTATGAGAAGATGTCAGTGGCTTGTGGGTCTTAGTAATCTAGAGTTTGATGAAATACAGTGTTGTTAAAATGGAACTCGAGGGCCGGGGATCTAGCTCAGTGGTGCCACTGCCTGCCCTGCAGGTGCAAGGACCTGAGTTCGATCCCCGTACCAAAAAAAGAAAAAAAAAATGGAACTTGAACTTTCCTTGGTAAGTCCATTCCTACCTGAGTTTAGGGAAGTTTATTTTGGACTGTTTGAAAGAAATTGGAGGGAGAAGTGGTGTGTTTCAATATCCAAGCTTCAGTTTTAATGGCCTGTACAACCTAGAAATTTATAGCAGTGGTTGTATACCCCACCACAGTTTCGGATGGGACACAGAGGGACCTCAATTCTGCCTTCAGCTGATATTTGTACTTGTTGTGTAACTTGCGGTCAGCAAATGGGGAGGATACATCATATTTATGGGAAGTACCCTGAGGTCATCAAGAGAAAGGAATTTCTAGAAAATTACCTCGGTTGAACACTTGGGAAGTTCTGCCCTGTGAATAAATGTATTATAGCAAATGTACAGTGTTTTATTTTCTGCTATTCTAGGAATTGTGCTGGCAAAATGGGGACTTGAGTTTTTTCCCGTGTTTTTTTCACTAAACGTTTTGAACTGCTTTGAGATTTAGCCCAAATTGGTCTCATAGATGGAGGTTTCGGTTACTGATAATTCTTGTACTCTGTAATTACTTCAGTCATGAACAGGGAAAATTCCTGACCTAGGGTTAAGCTTTGCTGGAGGTGATTAGGGGCTTTTTGTCCCTCCTCTTAAGGAATGTCCAGCAACTTACCCTTCTGAAAAATTAATCATTGAAAACATTTTGTATGAGCCAGCTCTCATAAGAATGAGTATCGGCAGGTTACCCAAATCATTTAGCTATATTGGAATTTTTATTTCATTGAGTATTGTTTGAAATATGTGAGGCTTTGTTTAGGATTGAGAAATGAGTTATGGGAATTGTGTTAAGACGACATCACTTGCAGTTGGCTTGGGAGTATGGCAGTACAGGGAGAGATGTTAGTTTCTGTCTCTGCGTAACTCCTGTGTGTGTCACTGGGTGCCAGGCTTTCCTGGTCTCAGCTCCTCCTCTGTTACTGTGCGTAAACTGATAGTGCTTCCTTTACTACAGTGTATGTCACATAGATTTGGAAATTCCACATTTGAGACTTTAAGGGCCTTGGGGGCTCTTTGTTTTGTCTTGAGGGAGTGGAGATGGGATAGGTGGGGGACAAAGAATTGAGGGGAGGAAAGAAATATAGCCAGCTTTGAAAATGTTGTCCGGAGTTAGCATTCGCATTAAATTATTATAACCCCAAGACAACAAAAGAAACAAAGATAGCTTTGTTGTAAACAACACACAATACAGTTTATACAGTTTATGCATCATGTGATAAAGATAGAGTTTTTGGATATTGTTCTGATGAATGAAATTCAAGTATCTCTAAAGAACCTTAACAGTTTTTGTTTTTTAAATCTGAAAATATTTCTTTTTTGGTACCGGGGATCGGACTCAGGTTCTTGTGCTTGTGAGGCAGGTGGTGGAACCACTGAGCTAAATCCCCGGCCCTAAATCTGAAAACATTTTGAAAGTCCAACTTACTTTCTAAAAATCTCAATTTAATTAAAAAAAAAATCAGTATGTTACAAGTGGTTTTTTTTTTGGTACCGGGGATTGAACCTCAGGACCTTGCGCTTTCCAAGCAGGTAGTGGAACCACTGAGCTAAATCCCTGGTCCAAGTATGTTACAAGTTTTAAAGGTACAGAAGTACATGAAAGTCTCCTCCTTTCCTTTCCCTTTGACACTGCCCCACTCAGTTTAGCTGTTTCCTTCTTGGGAGGCAACCAGTATTACAGGTTTCTTTTATATATCTCTACAGGATGGCTTTTGGAAAGGGAAAGTTGAATTGTACTCATTAAAATACAGAATTAGCATTAACTTAAAAAGGCAGACTAATTAGGGCTGGGGATTTAGCTCAGTGGTTTCTCTGCCTGCTGCGCAAGCACAAGGACCCAAGTTCGATCCCTGTACAAAAAAAACAAAGAAAGAAAAGGCAGACTAATTATTGAAAAAATCAGTTTAAGCTATAGGTTAGTTAGAGATGTTAATAATAGACTATAATAACATAATAATAATAGTTACATTATTATGAGACTGACTATAAGAATAGGATGGAAGGGCTGGGGATTTAGCTCAGTGGCGCCACACCTGCTCTTGCAAGGGCAAGGTCCTGAGTTCAATCCCTGGTACTGGAAAAGAAAATAGGATGGATATATTTGCTTACTATAGGTCATTTGTTTATTGATAGGATCTTGCTAAGTCAGTAGGTTGCCAAGGCTGGGACTGAACTTGTGGTGCTCCTGCCTTAGCCTCCCAGAGTGGTAGGATTACAGGCTTGTGCCACCATGCCTGGCTATCTTATTTTTGTTTTGTTTTGTTTGTGGTACCGTGGATTGAACCCAGGACCTTGTGCTTGCAAAGCAGACAGGCGCATTGCCACTGAGCTAAATCTCCAGCCCATACCTTATTTTTAAGATGGCTTACTTACTCCAGAAACTGATGGAAGGTCGCTAACGTAAATATTTCATTTAAAAGAAGCATATTTCAAGGAATAGCATTTTCTTTATGATGAATTGCAGTAATAGGGTTTTTTCACTATGGAAAAGAGAAACCCCCGTAACCTGAAATCCATGTTACTTGACCTGTAACAAACTCAGTATGCTCCTTTCGCAGATAAGGAGATACATGGAATTGTTACACATAGTTGCTTACTCACCCTGCCATAATCACGTCTAATAAAATGAACCACAATTCTTTAATGTCTGATTGCCAGTTCACATTCAGATTTCTCTTAACTGCCTCAGACATACTTTTTTGTGGTTGGTTTGTAATAATACTTTGTAAAATCCAGTTTTGAAGGCTATAATGTTAGGGCTGATAGAAAAAGTTAATCTGACAAATACATGCTGATTGAAAGAATATAAAGCACCTAAAGCCAAATAGGAATTCCAAAAACAGACTTAAAAAAATATTTTGAAGATCCCTACATTAGTTGTGCACATCGGTGAAGACTTCAACAAAGAGACTTCTTGTACTTAGTTTGTTTACTTATATTCTCATAGTTAATAGCACAGCTGTGCATATTGGTAGTTTTTTTTTTCTTGCTGGTAGATTGTGAGAATGAAAGAAGAAAGGAGAAAGAAACTTATAGTGTGGGTTTCCTTAGAATGAAGGAACTATTCTGAAATGTTTGATAATTCTTGTTTCTACTGCTCTTGATATGGTATGACCTATTTCTACAGAGAGTTGAATTCTTAAGTTATTGGTGGGGGAGTAGTACAGAACATAGAGCTTAAGGGAAAAGAAGAAAAATGGCATATTGAAGAGGAAGGAGAAATTGGGAGTTGAAATTCATTCGCCTTCTCTTTCAATGAGCTATTCTTTCTGCTGACTGATAAGAACCTCCTCTTTGTGCAGTGTACAAGTCCCCGGAGTATGAATCCCTTGGCTTCGAGCTCACTGTGGAGAGATTAGTTTCTATTGGTTATCCCCAGGAGCTGCTCAGCTTTGCTTATGATTCTACATTCCCTACCAGGTAATTTTTCAACACTTTTTTGGATTAAGAACACTTCTCCTGTCCCCAAAATTATTAATTCTGAATTAATTCCTGTCCAGAAAAAGTATACATCAAATAATTCTTCTTCCTTTTTGGTTGGTGTTGATTATAAAATTACCATGAATTTTTCATATACACTGTGTCTTTTGTATTCTTAAATTGTATTCAGTTTATAACTTTTGAAAAAGACCACTTCATGGGTAAGGATATTTAAACCTGATGGGCGGCAATCACAGATGGTCCTGTCTGCTCTGCCTTTAACTATTAGAGAGCAATTACACGTTGTGCTCATTCATTTAACTTGGTAGTCAGAGCCTTCTTGGCAGTTTGCATATCTGGACTTGATAGGGAAGATTTAAAATTAAGAAAGATATTTAGTTGAAGGAATAGTCAAATGGTCCACATACAACATCTAATGAAGGGAAATACAGGCCAGCTCAGTTGTCCAAGGAAATTTAAAGACTGTGCTTTGGAATGGTACCAGTTCTTTTTAGAGGAATTATAGTTTGTACCTGTTTGATTAAACCCTTTTCCCCAATGGGAAACAATTGTGATTACTTAGCTGTGTGGAATAAATTTCTAGTTGCTCTGGGATTAGTTCTGAAGATTTTATTCACACACATTGGCTTCAGATTACATTATTTGGGGGTGTTCCTCAGTTGCTGGAAAGCTTGAATTAGATGAGGTTGGTTACTGCTTCTGTTAATGTGCGTTGTCCACGGTGTCTTTGTTTTCAGAGGGCTTGTCTTTGACACACTGTATGGGAATCTTCTGAAAGTTGATGCCTACGGGAACCTCTTGGTGTGTGCACACGGGTTTAACTTCATAAGAGGGTAAGTAAGAGGCCTCACCCTCTTCCTGGTGTCAGGCATGGGGGTGATGCTCCTCCCCAGGTGTAATATACTTTCCTGTTCTTCTGTCATTAAAGAGCCGTTCTGTGCGTGCGTGTGTCTGTGTGTGTGTGTGTGTGTGTGTGTGTGTGTGTCACAGGGTCTCACCATGTGGTCCAGGCTGGCCTCAAACTCAAGATGATCCTCCTGCTTTAGCCTCCCAAGTGCTGGGATTACAGGCCTTTGCCACTGCATCCAGCTAGAGGAACCATCCCTTAGGTCACAGTGGTTAATGTGTGTTAGGCACTTAGAAGCCAAAACTAACTTACAGACATAGGCAGCAGTTACATTTGTTTAAATTGTCTTCTAATTATAAGTATCCAATAAAGCTAATCTTTGTTTTGTTTTTGTTTTTTGGTACCAGGGATTGAACTCGGGACTGTGCGGTTGTGCGACAGGTACGGGAACCACTGAGCTAAATCCCTGGCCAATAAAGCTAATCTTAAAACTTGCTCAAAAAAGGGCCGGGGATTTAGCTCAGTGGTTCTGGCACCTGCCTCACAAGTGCAAGGTCCCGAGTTCGATCCCGGTACCCAAAAAAACCAAAACAAAACAAAAAAAAGAAATTTGCTCAAAAAGAACTGTAGTTGTTTAGACTTGTTTGAAATTCTGTTTTCTCTTTTTAATCCATTTCTCAGCTGCTCAAAAGAGATATGTACTTAACAGTACTGTACTTTGAAAATTTTTAAACTATAGCAATTAAGATATTTTAAAATAGCTAATACATAGGGGCCTAGTGGCACCAGGCTCAGTGGCACTGCGCCTGCCTTTCGAGTGTAAGGTCCTGAGTTCAATCCCTGGTACCACACACACACAAAAAAAGTGAATACATTGTTTTTTATGTTGTAATGAATAGTTCTAGATACTTTCAAGATTTAAAAAATTAAGACATAGAATTAAAAATGACTGAGGGTAAAGTTGAACATGGAAGTGTGTGCCTATAGTCCCAGCTACCACAGAAGGCTGAGGCAGGAGGATCTTTGAGGCCAGAGCCTGGACAACATAGCAAGATACCATCTGAAAAAAGAAAAGCAGGATAAACTTTTTAAAAGAAAAAAGGATAAGCTTTACTTTCATAAGTGGAATATTTCTGTTATCCACGTGGTTATATCACTTCCACTGTTTTTGAAGACCCATGAATATCAGGAATGGGAATTTAGGGGGCCGGGGATTTAGCTCAGTGGTTCTGGCGCCTGCCTCGCAAGCGCAAGGTCCCGAGTTCGATCCCTGGTACCAAAAAAAAAAAGGGAATGGGAATTTAAACACAAGGTGATTGCATATAGTACCAAGAACTGAAGCTCTTTTATATGCAAATATTCTCATTACTCAGAGCAGTAATGAAGATCATTCAGGGTTCTATTTTTGTCTGATAAGGGGTTTTTGTGTTAATGAGATAGAGAAGGAAGAAAAGCTGTTCAATAAATTGGTTTTATAACCAGTTTACTAACTTATATTCCTCTCTTCCCCAGTAAAGTCCCCAGATAGCTCCTTTGAAAATATATGTAATGGTGTTTCAAAGTAGATCATTTAAGAGAAGTGCAGAATCTGTCAGACTGGGCCTGAGCGCCATGTGGTCCTGAGTGAGAGTCCCAGGAAAAGCCAGAAGGGAGGGAGGGCCTCAGTGCACAGGGTGGGGAGCCAGCCCACCCACCGCCCCTCCTGCTCTGCTGATGGGTCGGGGCTTCATTTTGCAGGAGAAAAGTAAAGCATTATTTTGTAGATCACAGAAGATTAGCAATAATCTGTACTGTAACTATTTTCTTCCCAACTCCAGGTGTGGTGTTCCTTCTTGGTGATAAATTATCTCCCCTGGATTGATTTTTTTTTTTTTTTTACATATATACTAGCATCATCTGACATTTTAACAAAGTGCAGTTGCTAACTATAAGTCAGTTTTGTATTGTAACTGCCTAATAAATAATTGCAGACTCCTTCATGTAGAAGAATTGCTCTTCAATGATGGAGGGAACAGAATATATTTAGGAAGACAGTATCATCTGCTAAACCTAACTGAGGAAAATACTGTACATAGTATTCCTGTCCATCTTACTTTTCATTACAGAGTGTATGGGAAGGCTGCGGGATGAAATAGTCTACAAATTTTTTTTTTTTTGGTACCGGGGATCGAACTCGGGTCCTTGCGCTTGCAGGGCAGGCGGCGGAACCACTGAGCTAAATCCCCGGCCCTATAAATTTATTTTTTATTAGAAACTCTTACTTCAGAAGGATTACTTGATTACTAAGAGGTGACCAAGATGGGGCTAAATGACTTTACATGCCTAACTTGAGTTTGTGCCATTTGTGCTTAGTAAACTCAAGCAGGAATTTACCCAGCTCACTTTGAGTATTAACTTTAAATTTGGTTTCGGTTGCTTAGATTTGTTAATTTTCATACATTCTCTGTGAGAATTGTGCCTTTTCATATTTAAGTCTTCCTTCTCATTTCTCAGAAATACTTTTATTAATATGCCTCCTTTCTGGCGGTGTTAGGTTTCACTTTCCAAGCTCCTTGGCCTTTCCCAGCAACTTCTTTCTCTTTCCCTGGCTTTTTTTTCTTTTATACCCTGAATGTTCTGCACAGTTCTGTTCTCAGTTTCTTCTGTTCTAACCATTTTCATGGTTTCATCTGTTACATTTGGATAGATGATCCTAGTTATCTGTTGTCTGAATGTTTTAAATTCTTGACCTTTTTTCAGGTTGCCTACTAAAAAATCTGTTTATTTCAATCTTAGTGTAGCCAAAACAGAACTCCTCTTATATCTGTTTTCATATTTTTAGTAACAGTACCAACCACCTTTCAGAGATACCTTACCATAAGCATCTTCCTCTCTTACATCCTTCATCTGTCACATCTGATTAGTTGCCTGGTCTTACTCATTTTTCCTTGGGAATCTCTCTTGAATACATTTTTCCTTTATTTTACTTTGATACCACACTAGGACAGGGCCCGTTGTTCTCATCTGGACTGCTACATTACAACCAGAGTTCCCATTGCTCTGCATGAATTAGCTTTTTAATTACTCCAAAACTTAGTGGCTTGAAACAATGACTGTTTTATGTGCTTCAAAATTGTGAAAGTCAGCCAGGGAATTCTAGGTTGCTCAGCTGATCTCTCTGAGCTATTTCATGGGTCTGTGGTCAGCTGGCAGGCTGTTGGCTGTGTGCCTCATTTCTTAATGTCGCCCTTTGTCATCTTACAGACCATCTTACTGTCATTTGTATAGTGGTCTTGGGTCCCTGTGCTCTAGGAGAGAACAAGTCTTAATCCACAAGTGTCTTTAAAGACTGTTTGGATCCCATTTGTTGCTGTGCACACCTGTATTCAAGGATAGAAAAATAAACTGAGCTTCCAACGGGGCTGAGGATTTAGCTCAGTGGCACTGTGCCTGCCTCATGAGTGCAAGGTCCGGAGTTTGATCCCCAGTACGAAGTGGGGGAATGTATATATCACATTGTCTTTCTGCTGTTTATCCTAAAACTGCTACAAGTTGGTCTTTCCAGCTTAGTTCTGATGAGTTTACAGACTGCAAATAGCACCATCATGACACTGAATGAAGCAAAAGGACAACAGCATGGTCAGTCTCAACACATCTTCCCAGCTGTACTTTGCTCTTGCTCTCCTTTCTCTACCAGAAGTGGACTAGTCCTTGCACTTTGCCTTTAAGGTCTGGCTTATGGACATCACTTTCACGAATCCTAGGTTTTTCATTACCTCCTTGCGTTCATTTCTCTCTCCCTTTAAGTTGCCCATTTTCATAGCTCTTTGCAGCTTTCTTGTAGTAGTAATTTTTTTTTACCTTGTTACAGTTGTTTGTGTATGTGACTCATCTCTATCAGAGAGCTCTAAGGGCTAAAACCTGAGCTTCCTCATCATATAGCTCCCCATGATTAATATTTGGAATTCTGTCTTGCACAATATCCATCAACATATTTGAATGAAATTTTCAGTAATGAGTATTTCCCATAGTTATTATTTGGTATTTTGAATGTCAGCTAATTTTTAAAATTTTCTTTCAGGCCAGAAACTAGAGAGCAGTATCCAAACAAATTTATCCAACGAGATGACACTGAACGATTTTACATTCTGAATACACTATTCAATCTGCCAGGTAGATTCATTCTACACTTATATATACTGATACATTCCCTTCAGTCTGTGAGCATTTGTCTTTGCTCAAGGGAGGTAATGAATTATGTCTGAATTATTTCACATAGAGCTTATGAATATCTATTTTTCATTTTCCAGAGACCTACCTGTTGGCCTGCCTAGTAGATTTTTTTACTAATTGTCCCAGATATTCCAGGTATGTATATACAACAATTTCCTTTTTCCAGTTGGTTTTTTTAAATTAATGTACAGGGTTTTAGAGAACTGGCCATTGTAGGTCTTTTCTGCTTTTCTGAAGTGAATTTAGTGCTAGTGAGAGATGCCTCATTGCCAGCCTGAGAGATGGACAGCACCAGCAGCTCCATGCAGGCTCTCACCTCCCACACGCCCCTTCTTGCCAGTGTGCTGCAGCCATGCTTGGAAGGGACCACTTCTGATTGGCTTCTCCTGGGAGTGAAGACGCCAGCAGAGGTGCTAATTGTGACACCTGAGTGGGAGGTTTGTGTGATGATTATCTGTCCAAGCAGAGTTACACTGAAACCCCCAGCTCATCTCACAGCAGCTACCCAGGAGCCATTCAGGGACGGTAACTTAGTTTCCTTCCCAGGCCTGGCAGGGTTTCTTGGAGGAGTAAAGACTGTTACCTGAAATAAAAGTGTCTAAGTCTTTGACAGGTGATCCTCTCATTAGGGGAAATTCTGTAGTCTTTGGTGAAAGTGTAGCCATACTGCCAGAGTCTGCCAACTTATGTTAGGCTTTATTCAGTTGAAGACACTAAGTTTGGTGGAAAGCTGAGTCACGAAGCTTAGAAAACGGACAGTACTACCGGGGATTTAGCTCAGGTTCCACTGCCTGCCCTGCAAGCGCAAAGGCCCGAGTTTGATCCCCGGTACCAAAAAAAAAAGAAAATGGACAGTACCTTTATACTTAAGCACAACATCAGAAAAGTTAGGGTGCAAAGAACCTAAATGACAGACTTTTAAATTTCAATTGTTTCTTCAGTGAGAACCTGTTTGTACAAAGTGATGAAAGAACCTTGTGTTTTGAATTTTGGCCTTTTAGTTTCCATTCAGTATATTCTATCACATTGTATTCATTTGCAATTATTGTATTCCATTAAACCCTATGGCCGTTTTAGGTGGTCAGAAATGGATTTTCATTAGGGAGTAATTATTTTCCTAATTGGCCACAGCCTGTATACCCATGGGATGCGGAACCTTTGGGTCCCCAAGGCAGTTGTTGATTTTTATTTAATTCACCCTCTTTGGGGCCGGGGATGTAGCTCAGTGGTTCTGCCGCCTGCCTCACAAGCGCAAGGACCTGAGTTCAATCCCTGGTACCAAAAAAAGAAAAAAAAATTCACCCTCTTTTGGAATCCCTGTCATGTCCTTTTCATCTTTCTGTAGCTGCGAGACAGGATTTAAAGATGGGGACCTGTTTATGTCTTACCGGAGTATGTTCCAGGATGTCAGAGACGCTGTCGACTGGGTCCACTACAAGGTAGTATTACAAGCTGCTGCTTTAGCTGATCACTCTCTGCTGTGTATTTTATGATCCGATACTACCTTTCCAAGAGCAAATGGAGCACAACTTTTCTTGTGTTTAAAAAGGGTCAGAAGCAGGGAATGTTTGCTCCAGTGTTAGCTTTCTGAGGTACGTCTGTTCTTGTCTGGCCATCCTGGTGATCTTTCCTTAATGGTGAAGCTTGGGTTCTAGATTTTATTTAGTTTGTGTTATTCACACTTACTTAGAAACCATCTTAGTTTATGAGATTATACATGACATACTTTGTGAGTGGTGGTCCTTTATCATCCCCCTTGACTAATACTGGTTTGTTTGGGGTTTTTTGGTACCAGGAATCAAACTCCAGACCTTGCGCTTGTGAGGCAGGTGGCAGAACCAGAGCTAAATCCCCGGTCCTGCCCCTTGACTAATACTGTTAACTAGTTACTATTAAACTTATATTTACTATAATCTGAACTGAATAAAATATGCCTTTTAATTTCTAATTTAAAATGCAAACAGTTTTATATTTGAAGACATTTTGGGAGGGAGAGTTACTGCAAATCACATCTACCACTTTTTCCTGGCCTTTTCTAGTTTATCTTCTTTTCCATTTTGGTAAATACATAAATTCAAGGTACAGTGGTGCATGCCTGTAATCACAGCATTTGGAGGCTGAGGCAGATGGATTGGCATGCATTCAAGGCCACCCTCAGCTTCACAGTGAGTTCATAGTGAGCTTCATAGCTAAACTACAGGGCAAGACCTTATCTCAAAAAATCAAACACCACATAAATTCATTTGGGTTGATACTAAACACAAGTTTCTTTATAAACTAAATGTTAAAAACTAAATTTATTCTTTCTTAGTTCCTTTTTTTTCCTTCTTCCAGGGCTCTCTGAAGGAAAAGACAGTTGAAAACCTTGAGAAGTATGTAGTCAAAGATGTAAGTACTAAAGGGGAAAGCAGATCTGCATGATAGCTTATTTACCTATTAAGGAAGTGAATAACAAGCTCATACTTGGATGGGGGAAGATAGTCCTTTTTGTGGCATAGCATTTGCTAGGTGTGATCACCAGGAATTTCCAGCCAGAACATAGGGCTTAGTAGTAGTTCTTGTTGGTTGATAAGCAAGAAGGCCCAGTGTTTCATTCGTCCTTTTAGCTGCAGGAGTAACAGGAAGAGTTGCAGGGAGCACATCACCATGCCGTGGTGCAGTGTGAGGTAAACACTTACCTGCATTGTCAGGCATGAAGAAACCGAGCAAGAGGAGAATTAAGTATCTTACCCCAGGTCATACAGTGAGTGAGTAAAGCCAAGATTCACAACCAGATTGTAAGCACATGTATGCAGGTATTTTAAATGCCTTTAACCTCTCAACAGGGAATAAGGAAAGTTTGAAAATATCTTAAAAGTAGAAAACGTATGAATTTTTTAAAATTTATAGTTTAATAGTATTTAACCAGTGTGAGTTTTAAAATTTTCATAATTACAGATTCAGGAAAATCTTGCTATTAAGGGAAATTGAATATATGGGGACTCTTACTATTTTCATAAATTTTCTGCAAGTATAAAATTATTTCAAAACAAAAAGTAAACATACAATCCCAAGATATGTTTTTCTTTTTCTGGAATTGCAAAGTACTGTGGGTAAAGTTTTCTTGTTTACAGGACTCATATATCCTCTCTTCCCCTCACTGTTTCAAGAAAGAACCCTGAATGGGGAGATTCAGGAATTCTCCCGTGTGTGAAGGAAGCTATTTTTAATGGGAGAAGAAAAAGGTGCTGCTTTCTAAACAGATCAGGGTTAGAATTCCCTTATCTGCAGGTGGGCATGGGCATTTCTGGGTTCCCTCTGTAACTGTCCTCGTGTTCTACAAGATGCATTGTAAAGCCATTGTCAGCTGTGATTTCTGACATACCTAACTCACATTCCTCAGGAAATCACAAAGCAGTTTAAATTCTTTCCTGGGGCAGACATCATGAGGAAGGTAAATGCTGTTAATGACCATGGATTATTTCACATGTGAATCTGTGTGCTCTATGCACCGTGTACTTTATTCACGCACAGTGACAAGAGGGCTTGTAAGTGCAGAATTCTGAAACCAACCCATTTTTAAAGGGCTTACCTACCATATTCCTATTTCAGTGGACAAAAATCTAATGAGCACCTCACAGTATAAATATAAAAGTCTTTCTATTTTAGTGTTTTGTTCATCATACTACATTTCAGGGAAAACTGCCTTTGCTTCTGAGCCGGATGAAGGAAGTAGGCAAAGTATTTCTTGCCACCAACAGTGACTATAAGTATACAGACGTAAGTGCTTAATATTCATCTTTATGAATTATTAAGAGAAATTATTTTGGTCTCAAGTACAAAGATCATGAGAAGGATAGAAGTTCATTAATTGAAGGTAGTTTCTTGCCATTTCATTTTAAAAGCAGAGTAAAAAAAGCAGAGGGTTAAGAGCCATACCATAATCATTCTGATTTTTTCTAAATACTTTTTGACCATTTTCCCTGATTACAGTTGGCTACTTCCAGGCTTTCATTTGGGAGCTGTTTAAAGCATTTATGCTGATGAAAATGGCTTCTGTGCATCTTTGGGGGCATCTTAAAGACAAACTAGAAAAGTCATACTCTTTTGTTTTGCTTTTTTGGGGGGCGGGTACCGGGGATCGAACTCGGGACCTTCTGCTTGCGAGGCAGCAGTGGAACCACTGAGCTAAATCCCAGGCCCCCATACTCTTTATTCTACTTCCCTGCCATTGAAAGTCTTATACCAATAAATGGGGCAAAGATGTTTTGAGCCTTAGCCATCGAAATCTATGACTGTACTTTAAAAAAAATTTTTAACATATTTTTACCATGAAAAATGCATGTGCAAAAACTGATGTAACACCTTAACTTTATCTGAGATAATTACAAGTTAATAGTGATGAGAAGTTCTGCTTGCCCTAATTCTCTTTATGTAAAAAGCTTGGTAAGAGGTTATTTCCATGAGTCATTAGTTTTCTCTATGCTTTATTTCCCTTAACCCCCAGTGTGTGTTCCAGAAGTGGTGATATGAATGAATTTGTATAGAAACATCTGAAAGTATATATCCTCCTTAAGAAATATCAGAAGCCTTTTCTTTTTTGCTATGGTGAACCATTAATTTCTAGCCTCCACTGATAAGATTCTGTAAACCTTAGAGGAAACAAGAATGTAATGAAACCTATTGTTGAAAAAAAGACGTTTTATGAAAACCTTGTATAGCCCCGGGGATTTAGCTCAGTGGCTCCTTGCCTGCCTTGCAACCACAAGGTCCCGAGTTTGATCCTCAGTACCAAAAGAAAAGAAAACCTTGTATATAATTTTTTTAGGTGTCATGTGTCTTTTGCAAAAGTAGCATATAGAACTTATGTTGTACTTTTTGTTTTCCAGAAAATTATGACTTACCTGTTTGACTTCCCACATGGCCCCAAGGTACTTCTGTAACTTAGTAGACCATTGCTTTAATAATAGTGAATCCATTTAGCCATTTGGGAATATTTAGGGAAAGGAACTGGTCAGGACCTACCCAGAAAAATGCTAGCCTTTAAGCCTGTTGTCTGATCTTCATCAACTTTAGAAGTAATCCAGGAGCCTGAATTTCATATCCTAATTTTAGCAGTTTTACCACTTAGTAGACAGAAACAAAAAGGGAATCATGTCATATTAGCAGGATGGGATCAGAATTTTATGCCTACAAAGTTCTGTGCATAATTGTGTTTAAGAATGAAATGAATTTTCAACTTCAGGAAGCTACTTGGTGAAAGCAGCAGAAAATGTGTACTGATGTTGCTAGTAACTACTGCTGAGCTTTTTGCCAGGGGAGCAGTTAATGTTGGGAGTTAGCAGAGAGGCCTTCATTCCTACAGCATGGCTACGCTGTAGAGGGTAAAGGAATATCCATTACAGCCTAGTCACAGATTGAGAAAACTTTAGTCCTAGACTTGAGTGAACGTCAGCAAAGCCCTGTTTTGAGATCACCCAGAACTGCAGTGTGCTGTGCTTGTTCTTGTAGCTTGGAAGGCAGGTGCTGGTGGTTTCAGAGTGGGAATCATCTGAGGGTCTGCCTTCTGCAGCCACGTTGGTTACCTTGCTTGAGCCACCATTCAGAGAATGTAGCCAGGTTCACCTGCTGTAGTTGTAGTACAGATCAGACCCCACTCTCCATCTGTCCCCTAGGCATCTCTGCCTGTGTTCTGCACACTTCGGAGTGTGAGTGCACTGTCATGTGTTAAAGCGCAGTGACATATTACTGTGATTCTGTGGACAGATGGAATGGTTTGAAATGTAGCAACTGTTAGTCATTACTTAATACCTGCCTGCCCCCAAAAGGATATGGCTCAGATCTAGCCACAGTGCATTTCTTTAATAAAATGAGATTTTCTGGTTATACTTAGTACTTCTAAGTTCCTTGCTTTGAGAGTGAGAGTAAATATCAGTGTCTTAAGGTACAAAGAGTGATGTTTGGGCTTCTGCTGGTTTCCCTTTACCAGCCTGGGAGCTCCCATCGGCCATGGCAGTCCTATTTTGACCTGATCTTAGTGGATGCACGGAAACCGCTCTTTTTTGGAGAAGGCACAGTACTGCGTCAAGTGGACACTGTAAGTTGAGAGAGTGACTTGTTGGGTAGCACAATCTCCTTCACATTTCTCCTTTTTTCAGTTCCAGTCTCAAGAAAACAGGTATTTTTAAATTAATGGCCACATTTCTCTTTTTGTTTGGTTTTTATTTTTTTGGTACCTGGGATCGAACTTGGGACCTTGCTACATTTCTCTTTTGAAAGTAAGAGTTTGGGTCTTAACTGAGGTGGCCAGACAGACGACTAACTGAAAAGCATGAGTGACATTCATCTGGCTGCCTGGCTGAGTAGTGCTCTGGGTAGAGACCGTGACTGGATGATGCAGTATCTGTTACAGAGTCCACATTCTCTCCACTTAGAAAACTGGCAAGCTGAAGATTGGAACCTACACAGGCCCCCTGCAGCATGGCATTGTCTACTCAGGCGGTGAGTCACGGTCTACCTTTATAGCCCAGGTCTGCTCAGACCCCCGTGAAAACTGTGGTATCACCAGGATGCTCATGTAATGGTAGAGGATCTTAGTGATGTAACCTTTTTTTTTTGGTACCGGAAATCGAACTCGGGTCCTTGCGCTTGCACAGCAGGCACCGAAACCACTGAGCTAAATCCCTGGCCCTGTATGTAACTATTTTATATGTAAAATATACCAATAAACTTAAGGGGGGGGGAACCCCCAAAAACAAAAAAAACCCTGTGGTATGCTCTCAGCAGTGTGCCATTTGCTCTTCAGAATCTGAGATGTCACCTATTAAAATTGAGTTTTACTTTCATTAGAAGGATCAGTTACCTCCTCCTCTTACCTTTTCAAGGCTTTTTTTCTGCATTCTGGAATAGCTGGGGTGCTTCTTAAGGAGCCTGTATAGGCAGACATACTTACAATGTTAGGACTACAGAGAGTTGTGTACTGCCAACTTAATGGCAGATCGGTGATGAAAAATAACAGCTGTGGTATTTTAGTTACATTCACTAAAGTTGAGACATGTAATTGTGTTGCTCTTGGATTTGGTGATCAAAGCTCTGGTCAGCACAGTGAAGCTAAAGGCCTTGTCTTAGAGGCAGTAAAAAGAGTGGTGAGTATCACAAAATAAAATTAATCAGTATTGAGTAGTTATGGCACTTTGAATGTTGGCTTTAGTAGAGACATTCTTGTTTTCTTGTTTATTCCATTATTTCAGGCTCATCGGATACAATCTGTGATCTGTTGGGAGCCAAGGGCAAAGACATTTTATATATTGGAGATCACATTTTTGGAGATATTTTAAAATCAAAGAAACGGCAAGGGTGGCGAACTTTCTTGGTCATTCCTGAGCTTGCCCAGGAGCTACATGTCTGGACTGACAAGAGTTGTAAGGAGCCATTCCTCTGACTTTGTAAACCTTTGAAACAGCTAGTTTATGTCTGAGCAGCCAGCTGTGAGCCCACTGTCTTCTGATAAACCATGGGAGCTGATGTTGTCAAAAGGGAGGCCCTGAAATGGGGTATCTCCTTACTAGAATCTCAGATATTTTATAGAACTCCAGATTTGGATATGTAAGAGGTTATCTTGCTTAACTTCTTGAATTCCCAAGTACAGAATGTTGGTGTCCTGAGTTGTATTCCAGTGAGAGCCTGTAAAGGGCCTGCGTGTCCCTCTGGTGTGTTTCTCCAGCCACACTTAGTAGATGTGCTCTCTGCTTATAGTCTGCATCTGATTCTGGGGCAGTGATGGCTCTGAATATTAATTACCTTCTGGTATTTATCTATTCCTCTGAGGAGAAAATGAGCCCAAGGGCCAGGGATTTAGCTCAGTGGTTCCGTCACCTGCCTCACAAGCGCAAGGACCCGAGTTTGATCCCCAGTACCAAAAAAAAAAAAAAAAGAAAGAAAATGAGGCCAAATTGTATGCTTGGACTAAGCCAGTGTGCATGTGCAGTACATATACTATATTGAGTTAAGCTGTAGATATAGATATATAAAAGTTATTTGACACACAAGTTCTCCATCAAACTCTAGTATATCAGAGTGTGGTGAAAGTTACTTCAGAAACTTGGCCTGCCTTGAGCGGGGACCCTGCTGCACACTTAAAACCTGCATACTGTGACATAGGTTACAGAGACCCTGTGCCTGAGTTTCCTCAGATACAGCAGTGGTGCTAATATCTGCCTCATGAAGCTAGTGAGACTTCCCTGGGGCAGTATGGCTATAGGTAATAAAGAAAAGGGACGTGACAGCCCGAGGCACTTCTGAACTATGAAACACAAGAAAATGATTTGAGTGACTTCTCTCAGTTCTCTTAAGGATGGTAGATAGAAGGAAATTTGTTACAAATACTGGTTAATTCTCTTGGGAAATCATGCAGTATATGCTGGCTTTTGCTATTACTGCTGTCTGTATTATCAGTAAGATTTTCCGGCCAGTCCTTTTCCCATGTTTTCAGCTTTCCACCTATGAAGTTTTAGAAATCCAGTTGATTGGCTCTACTATTTCCTGGGCTTGTGACTCTGGACAAGTCACCTAATCCTCAGTCCTTCATTTAAAAGTAGGATTATCAACATTTGCTTTGGAAACTGAACTGGAGACACAGTAGCAATGGGCATCTTGCAAGCTCAGAATGAGCATGCAGCTGGAAGGGGAGTTGTAGCCAATGGTGGTTGAGTACTAGGGACAGGGAAAGGCAGTGAGAGAAGAAATTCTGGTGGTCATCTGCTGCCAGGCTCTACTAAGGGTACCAGTGGGTTTTCCTAGAGGAGGAAGAAGTCATTTATACACCTTCATGCAGCATGTTAGTGCTGAGCCATGTTTTAAAACTTGATTTATGTAAAACATTTTTCTTTCCTTTCCAAACCTCAACCAGCGCTTTTTGAAGAACTTCAGAGCTTGGATATTTTCTTGGCTGAACTCTACAAGTAAGTTTCCCATTCCAAAAAATTTCTTCCCTGAAAACCGTCTGCCTCTTCAGGAGTCATACAGGTGTAAGAAATATTGTGTAGCAATTTTCACTGGGTTTTCCCTCTTGTCTCCAGGCACCTTGACAGCAGTAGCAATGAGCGCCCAGACATTAGTTCCATCCAGAGACGTATTAAGGTATCTGAGTAGGATTTTGGAGGAAGCTGGGAAAACCAATTATTGACATGATTTCCGTATTTCTGATTTTATGGAGGGACTGGCATATAGCTGGTACCCAGTAAATATTTGCAGTGAACTGAGAACAATCTTGTTCTTTTTTAGAAAGTCACGCATGACATGGATATGTGCTATGGGATGATGGGGAGCCTGTTTCGCAGTGGCTCCCGGCAGACGCTCTTTGCCAGTCAAGTGATGCGCTATGCGGATCTCTACGCTGCATCTTTCATCAACCTGCTGTACTATCCGTTCAGCTACCTCTTCAGAGCTGCCCATGTCCTGGTGAGCAGTTATTTTGACAGCTACAGTGCACTTCTACGCCAGGTGCCCTGGCCCACACCTATAATCCCAATTATTTGGGAAGCTCAGGCAGGATTCTAAGTTCAAGGCCAGCCTGAGCAACTTAGCAAGACCCCCATCTCAGAAGGAGTTGGGGATGTAGCTCAGTAATAAAGTGCCCCTGAGTATGTTTAACTCCCAGTACTGCAATAAAAGTAATAAAAAATAAAACAACACTAAGATCAGGATCTGCAGTGTGGCTTTGTAGGGTGACACAAAGCCTGTGGACAGGTTATGTGGCTGCCCAAGGAATCTTTGAAAAAATATGAGCAAGATAGAAGCTTACGGACTATAACTTTAGTCTCTGAAGTCTACCAAATGTTACACTGAATGGAGAAAACTTTCCTCTTTGTCACTACTAATTAAAAGAAATGTGGCTTTTTAAAATTCCTATGTTGTGATACTGCCGTTTCAGTGCTGACTATGAAATAGAAAGTTAGGACCTCTCTCTTCTGCCTCACCAGTTTGTTTTGGGGATAGGAAGAAAGGCAGTTTTAGGTATGGTCTGTTTTTCTCATCTGATAGATCTATAAAGGAATATGGTTGAAAGAAGAAAAAAGAGCAAATTGCCAGAAGGGGAAAGAATGAGCCTCCTCCTCAATTTACTGCACAATTGATTAAAGTTAATTAGCATGGCCTATAATGGTTCCTGCTACCCAGTTCCACATTTCCCATATGTTGGGCAAGATAATGATTTTAGCTCTGGTCCATTAAGACATAATTCTGGGTGGCTGTGAAACAAAGGAGAAGTTAGGATTTGGGAGGAATGATTAAGGTTATTTCGCTCTACCTACCTTCTGAGTCCCCTGGCTTTGTTCTAGATGCCTCATGAGTCCACGGTGGAGCACACACACGTGGACATCAATGAGATGGAGTCCCCCCTCGCCACCCGCAACCGCACATCAGTGGATTTCAAAGACACTGACTACAAGCGGCACCAGCTGACCAGGTCCATCAGCGAGATTAAACCCCCCAACCTCTTCCCCCTGGCCCCCCAAGAAATCACCCACTGCCATGACGAAGATGATGATGAGGAAGAAGAAGAATGAGGAGGAAAATCCAAACCTGACCATCCATTAATCAAGCGCTGGAAGAACTCACTCACGGGAGCAAGGCTGTCCTTGTTTGGGTTCTCCCAGGGAGGGCGGGGGGCTCCATCAGAAGTACATCTGGAAAGTTTCTGAAGACTTTAAAGTTATCTAATCACAGAGAGATACTTCTTTCAGTTTTATGTATCTGTATTTTTTGTGTGGAATGGTTCAGAATCCCAATGGAGTCTGTACTGGAAGAAAGTAAGGGTCAAGGCGGGTTGAAGCGCACACAGATGGCTGTGTGGCCCGCGGCCATGTCTCTCTCGTCATCGGTGTTGTCTCGGTGTGCTAGGGTGGTGTGTGGCTTCGGGGTAGAGGGACGTGGGATGAGGGATTCACAAATGCTATTACTCCAAAATCCAACTTCTTCAGTGCTTCACACAGTATCGTATACCAGTGGAGAAATGCATTATTTCCATTATCAAGTGTAGTTTTCTGCTAAGGCCAAGTTTCTTTTCATAAGTTGAATATCCTCCCTGGCCTGGCAAGGCTGTGGCTCTGTCAGGGCCAGACTGGCTGGACTGCAAGGATTCTATCTTGAAGCAAAAACCCATCCTTTTTACATGTCTTTTAGGTTGTGATAGCACAAATGCTTGTTATCTAAAAACAACATTTTTCTCATCTGATAAATCTGTAAAAGAATACAGCTGAAAGAAGTCAAAAGGAGCAAACTGCCAGAAAGGGAAAGAATGAGCCGCCTCAATTTATTGCACAACTGAGTAAAATTAATTACTGTGGCCTATAATTACGGTTCCTGCTACCCAGTTCCACATTGCCCACACTGGGCAAAGGATAAGAGGGTGTTCTGAGCCAGACCTTACCACAGCAAAAGGCACAACCAGCTCACTTCAGAATCCTAAGTGGAATCACTTGTTTTTAACAAGAATGATTCAGCACACATTAGGGCTTTAGAACGGCCTCGCCAGTGAGGGAAAGTGGTTCTGACATTATATATTTTCTTACATTCTTACTGTCATGGATCAGCGGGAGGACAGACTAGCTGCTCTAGAATTCAATAAAGTAAAGTTTCTAATACTGACTTTGACCCCTTCTGTAGCACAACTGAGTAGTTACTGGTCTTCAAGTAGGTTCAGGTTTGGTTTAGTGACATCAGTTTAACATTTTAAGGGACACAGACATTTTCAAAAAATGCTAAACATGCCCACATCTCTTTTGGTTAAAAGGAAACACTCAAGAATTTATACAGTCGAACATGATTATATCTGTAATGCTTCATAGACTTGAGAATTTTTTCACAAAGTGTTTTGGCACAAGACTGAAGTGAGACTTTTAAAAAAAGTCATAGAGGTAAGGAACACAGCTTAGTAATTTATCCAAGTACTGTGCACACTGCCTACGCAGGGGTGTAGATTAACTCATGCCAAGAAATTACATTCTGATTGGCATCTGGAGAAGAGGTGGTCCTTTAAGAGCCAGGTTAGAAGTGCTTTTGCAGGTAACAATTAGATGCTACCCTGTTCCAGAGTTTGAGAGAATGTGTGTCACCCCAGTCAGTAATTTTCATCACTCAAGGTAAAGATGTTGCCCATTTTGAGTCTTACATTTTTTCAAACCTAAATCTTTAAATGGCTTATAACTGCAGTTATATAATAGTACATTTACATAGGTTCCTTTATACCGTGAAGACCAACGCGATCACTATTTTTCATACTTTTTGTATTCATGTAACAACTTACTAGTAGATACTTCTCTGGCAGTCGGATGACTCACTGGATAGACTGAGAGGTGGAAGGCAGCACACAATGGAATGAGCCTCCTCTCCCACTGCCAGTCCCAGCTTTGTTCAGGACCAGGACCACAGAACACTGTGTTGGCGCTGGGGCCCCATACGGAGTCCAAGAGAGCAGTGTGGTGCTGCTCACTGAAAGTGTGCCAGAGAATGGATGTTTCTGCAGGCACCAGAGCAGCTGTGGCTGGGCTTTTTACATGACTTGTGAGTTTCTTTCCACCTTCAATAATTACAGAAGCTAAACTTACAATGTATACTCTTCTTCCTTTTTTGAAAAACCTAAAGAATTTTGGATCATGAGAAGACACATCTTCATCTCTTTTGAGTAAATTTTTCCAGATGTTATGAAAGCAGTACTTAGAAGCTTTGTAGACTGTCAGGTCAGCCATGCCCTTCCTGAGAGTTTGGAAGAACTGCACCAGGGCTTGTACTGAATGGGGCCTGGTAAGAGGTCCTGCAGACCAGGCCCAGCTACGTCTGCACTGGGAGAACTGCCCAGTGCTGCAAATGGGTCAGTTAGAGCTCAAGAAGTGCATTTCAGAAATAGTTTTTCAGGCCAAGAAAGTGTAGTGTTGTGTTTGAGACCTAAGATTTCTCTGTTGAAATGTAAAATAACCAAGCCCTTCAAGCTACGGTTTCTAAGATGCTTTCAGAAGTGATTTTTAATAGAACTACAATAACTGAGAGCTACAAACCCTTAAGTCATGTTAGAATTTTTTGTTTTGTGGCACCGGGGATCGAACCCAGGTCTGTACACTTTCGAGGCAGGCGGCAGAACCACTGAGCTAAATCCCCGGCTCTAGAGTTGTTTTTAATAAACCACTTATGAAAGCCACATTGCAGTTGCATGTCAGATTTAAAAGTACTTTGTCCATGTTTAGATATTTCTAAATCAGATTTAAGAAATATTTTGTCAACAACTTTAAAGCCCTCAATTTTCCAAAGCTGCCTGGGCACTCTGAAATACTCTTAGGCACCACAAATAGCCTGAGACAAACAACTGCATATTTAAGTCTGTATTAGGCTAAGAACCTTATCCACATTCCATGTGATGGAAACTATTTAACCTCTCTTTGATAGTGGGAAAAATGGTAACTATGACCTAGCTACTGCCATACCATTAAGAGCCTAATTCCTCCCTTGGTTAGTTTAGGCCTTGTTACTTATGTTTCTCATGACATTCTTTCTTGGTGACTAGGATTCCAGCTTTTAAATTTTGTCCTCAAATGGGAATAATTTCAAGCAAAAGCCAATGTTTGGAGGCCCTGAGAACAAAACCTCACCATGGAGCTCCTTGGCAGTGCTGGCATGGAGACCTGTGTTCGGACTGTGGAGGGGAAGGGGTGCGTACACGTGTGGCAGCCAGAAAGTAAACTAGCTGACTTCAGTGACTGACGCTGTTCCGCCAGACACCTCCACTAGCACTTCACACAGGTCTCTAGACAGCACAGGAAGCAAATCTAAAATGAGAGTCTTACAAAAAACCTTTTTTTTCCTGTTCTCAACCATTTTCCCTCGTCAAACATCATCCCAAGGCTACAACAACCTTACAAAGGTAAGTCGTTTCAGAACCCAGGACAGCCATGTGCTACAAAGCAACATCTCAGTCAGCGGCACAGTGAGGCCGGCCTGCTGAGCATAGCCTAGTCTTATTTTGTGTAAGTGCACATCTGTGATGTCTCACAGTGAAGTCACTTAATGACGTATTTCTCTTGTTCCCGCTGTCAGGACACATGACTCTGTGCAGAAGTTAAGTTCCTGTGTAGAGCTTTCACACAGAAAACTTCCTAATTGAGCTCATGGGTGTTTTCATCTCAAACTTGCTTGTAAGTAACCTGTATTTTCCAATTTAAAATGAGTTTTGAATTTGGCCTCTTTATATTTCTTAATGCAAAATAAGATACAGTACCTTGGGCTCCATTTTACTAGGGTAAGAGTGGATGAGTAGACTGCTTCATGCATCGCATGAGGCACAGGTGTGTCCCCGAATGCTCTGCTGTCCCACCGAGTGCTTCCTGAACGGCTGTGGACGCCTGAAAGGGACTGAGCCAGGTAACCTCACACACGGGCCTCGGCAGCAGGGTGCACGCTCTTCCCATCGACACAACTATGGGCCTTCCAAGTCTCACAAGTTCCTGAGATGCTTGGAAAGAGGATTTGCCAAGCAAACCCTTCTGACGTTGAGAAGTATATTAAATATCCAGTCTCTTTCGAGAGAGGCTTCTCACCAGAGGTAACCTTTGACTTGTGCATATGGGTATTTTGAAGCAAGTAACTGTGTTTGGATCCACTGCTCACAAGTCTAATTTGAGCCGAGTGGGCTCAGTCGGAAAGCTGTGCAGCCTGCTGTCTGGACACTTCACAGGCACCAGCCCCAGCACGAAGGGCGCGTCCAGCAGGAGACTGGCATCCTCGGGCCTCAGTCCTCTACCGGGGGCGGGGCGGGGTACTCGCCACCAGAACAATGACAAAAAGCATCCTCCGACCATCCCTTCCTCCTGGGACTTGGTGAAAATAGGAACACACACGAGGCCCGTGGAGAGATGATGATGAAGCAGTCGTACAAAGTTTATTAGCCATCTAATCCAACTTTGGGGCTTTAATAAGGAATCAGACTAATTAGCCTCCGAAATTTTTATAAAAGTTCCAGAAGTCAGTTCCAGGCTACAGCAACGTCAGCTTGTATTTGTCACTTTCTCTGTAAGACTGATCAGTATTTCCTGCTGGCAGGAAAGCAGAGAGGCTCGAAGAACCACAGCACTTCACTGGGGCACCTCCTACTTGAGATGCTTGACGACTGGGGAGATGGGAGCGGTGGGTAGGTCAGTGTCACAGGGCTGGTCTCATGGGCTGGTCTTCACGGAAATGTCTCCATCCACAGGGCAAGGGTCAGCAAAGTGGATGGTTAAGTACAGCATGACCATCTTTCGAATGTAAAATAAAATTGGAGGAGGGGGAGAGGAGGATTCCAGAAAGAATATGGCCTAGGAATGGATCACAGAGCCCTGACACTCAACAGGAAGACCAGTAGGGACAGAAGACCTGAAGTAGTGAGGGTCATACATGGATTGCTGGGGGACGGAGGACGTCCACTGAGTCCCAGACAAGCCCTGGGACACGTCTTCCCATACTCAGGCAAGGTGTGTTTAATTTTCAGTGACCCATCCATGCCTGCTCCCACCTTACAGATTTGAGAGAGGAAGACCTACAGAGCCTCTCGTTTGCAAGAGCCAATTGGAAGGCCTGCATGAAGCTTTTGCTCTTGCCTAGGAAAACCCAAGTGTGGTCATTTGCCCAGCTGAACTGTACATTTACGGGTGGCCTAGCAGCCAGTGACTAGCCAAGCTGGCTGCATACTCAAGAGTATCCTTACCTAAGTAAGGATTAACTGATACGGAACCGACCTCAGTCCCCCGGAAGTGGCTTGTATTCGTCAATAATTTGGCGCTAACTTGCAGCCATTGCTCTGTTAACACAAGACTGAGTGTCTTGTCCAGAGCTGCCCTGCTGTGTGACCATGCTAAGCTCCACTCCAGCTTCCCCAGCAATAGTCATGCAATTGGGCAGAGGCCAGGACTGGACAAGATGGCACGACTGGCGTTGTACAGATGAAAGGGGAAAGGGTGAACAGAAAATCATCATTTATCTAAACAGAATAGAAATAAAAACCTTTTTAAAACAATCAAAATTTACAAATAAATTGGTACAAAATAAATAGAGATTGTAAATCTACAACATTGTTTGAATTATAAAATGCATCATGACAATCAGCTGACCATCAGCTCTTGAACCCTACACACTTGACTTGTGCTTATTTCACTTCACATCATTCTGAGTGCTGCGCTCAGAAAACCTTCACTGCTCAAGGCCTGCCGTGTACACCATGACAGTGGCTAAAGGCCAAGGAGGACGAAAGACAGGCAGGGAGTTATGTGAGGACCACGGCAATGTCAGCACTGGGTCCCACACGGCTGGGACGGGCTTCCACGGTCTGTGGAGACTGACTCTGCAGGCCAGGGTGGGAGTAGAGGCCGTCACTGGGGCCAGGCAGCGGGCCTGGCTCAGGAGGTGGGAGGGGGCTGGGGACAGGGAAGACCCTGCCACCAAAGGCACCACCTCCTCAGGACCTCATGGAGGGACGTGGGAGGCCCTGCCACAGGCAGGAGACCTGGCTCCACCGTCTTCCCAAACACGGATCAGAGGCGAGGTGGACCCAATAAGGGGCTGTGACGCTAGGGCCAACGTAAGAGCAGCAATATGTTTTTAACAAAACAACAAACCATTGCCCTCTCGCCCAACTTAAGGGGCAACACAATCCTCAGCTCCATGGACGAGGGGCTTAATCACAGACGATGGACTAACAGAGGCATATGTACATAATAAATAATACAAAGCATATACACTTGTGAATTTAAAGGACTGCAGAAATAAGTCAATGGGATGATACACTCCACCTTTGCAGACATCAGACGTCGGAAGTAGTGAATCAGAAGGGGGTTCTCTGGGGAGTGAGAACCCCAAGATCTCACCTTCCCACTTCCTGCTGCTCTGACGGGCCGGGACACCACTGTTGGTGATACTCAAAGGGGCTGAGACTCCAAGAAAGGGGGCAGATCACCGAAACCCACCAGACCCCTGTGATAGTTCTCTTCAGGATGTATCTTCCCAAGTGAAACCCACCTTGACCAGGTGGGCAAACACCAAAAGGTACCAACCCAAGTGAAGCAAGACAAACCGCCAGCCATCCTGTGCGTTCCTGGTCTCGGTGGGCATGAACTCCTGAGCATGTGTCTACGTGCTCACATCTTGCTCTACGCACTGGATCTCTACAAGCCTTCAAACAGGAACACCGACATGACTCTTGCCACTATCACCTCCGCTTCCATGTTGTTAAAAGTACCACTTGGGGTTTCTCATCGCAAGACGTCTAACACGTGTCTATGATGTCAAAGGTTACCTGAATGAAGCCAGCCAGAGTGTAAGCAGCAGAGCCCCAGCCCAAGGCAGTGGGGGGAAGGCTGTTCCCACTGTACAGTGGCTGTGAACACCATCTCCTCCTGTCCCAGGGCTGACCAGGAACTCTGGAATGTGAGACTTCAGATAAGGAAGGAAGCTGCAGAGGCAGAAAGCAGGTGACTGCTGGTGGGAAGCCCACATGTCACCGCCATGAAGGACAGTACTGTATCAGCGGGCCCAGCCTCAGCGCCACTCACCCTCAGAGGGAGGCAATGAACCTCACCCCAGACACTTCCAGACCTCTCCCTCTCGCTCATCAGTTCACTCAAACAGAAGAAAAACTAACAGCCCTGAGGCATGAGAGTCCACTGAGTAGCTCACTTATGGTTAAGTCTGCATCAGAAAACTCTCAGAACCCCAAGTCCACTTTCTTACTCAACTCTAAATCCTTCTTGATTCTGGGAAGCCCGGGGGAGAGCCGAATGCTGCCCGGCCAGCCCCGCCCTGCCGGCTCACCTTGTGTCCTCCAGAGCCTGCTGTGTTGTGCTCCAGCAGAGCTGTTTGCAGCCCGCATCACCAGGGCTTGGGCCACAAAGTACCATGTGCAAAGCCCAGCCCTGGGGGCCCAGGGAGGGGAGCACCTTCCACCACCACTCTGGGGGAGTCGTCTGCCTGGGATCAGAGTTCTGGGGAGACCTCATACCCTGGGCCTGGGCCTTCAGAAGATGTCAGGGCCGGCAGTGTTTTTCCTAGCCAGACATAGGCTCAATCAGCCAGCGCCTCTAGGATTTGAGGACAGCTGCATGGCTCCTACTTAGCTCAAAATCCTATCGCTCCACTTCCTAGGAAAAATGGGTTTCTCTTCAAATCTACTGTCATCTTCCTAGACTTGGAGAAGCTGGTCCTTTAGCTGCACGGAATGGGGATAGCAGATTAAGTCCATTCACACTTCTGTACCACATTAGCGTGAAGCTCTGCATTCAACACCTATTTGCACAAGTTCCTTGAAATGCCACAAGAGAGCAGTGGCAAATGCCCTACTCCTCCTGCCAGGGACCAGCTATGCCTGTATCCACACACACACCCTACAGGGAGGCAGGAGAGGGAGGAGGAAGAACTGAATCGTATGTGGCTTCCTTTCAAATTACTTAAGAACTGAGATTGAAGCTAGTTGATTCAATCCCCAGTATTCACAAATCATAGGGCTCTGCTTTCCCAAGAGTTTAAATGTATGACTTTGGACTTGCCTGATAATACAGAACACAACAATGAAAGGAAAATGACCGCTAAGACAGGAGGAAGAAGCCTCCTTGTTTACAGAGAAGGCAAAGTGTCCCGGGAACATTCAGACACTAGGAATCCAGTTGCAGAGGTGCCTTCAGGGTGCCAGGGCAGCAAGGCCGAGAGGAGGTGAGGGCTTGGTGACAGCAGTCTCCTGTCTACAGCTCAGCACCCACAGCCTCCAGCGCGGCAGACAGCAGCTGCGGGCAGGAGCGTCCACCCAGAGCAGCACAGAGGGAGTCGCCGCCACCAAGTTCCAGCTACCTGCTGCCTCCCCTTGTCTGCCGCAGGGCAGCTGGGCCTTCTCAGCCAAGACCCCACTCCCCCAGCCCAGGGACGCTCGGGGCTAGCACGTCGCCTCCATCCGCCTGAGGGTCAGTGGGGCTTAGAGGAGGAAGCTGTTCCTCAGCCAGGGGCCTTGTATGACGGGAGAGCAGAAGTTCACCTCCGCTCTGCCAGGGACCAGACAGGAGCTAGTTTTGGATTCCTTGTTGTTATAAAACAGCATGAATAATCAAAGGTAAAGAGCCATAGTTAACAGGAAGTGAGTCCAAACTTGGTGGGCTTCGGGAGCCCCTGCAGAGCCGCCCTGCCAGCTCCTGAGAGGGCCTGGCAAGCCACCTCCCTCAGTGGGTGACGGCGGGGAAGGCTCAGCTGGGCCCGCCTCGCTGCCCACACTGTCAGCGAAGGTGCCCACAGGCCCCCGGGCCCCGCCTCCACGCAAGGCGGCAGTGTGCTGGGGAGAGCCCTGGCCCGGCGGGGCCAGATGCACTCTGTTCTCGGGCACTTTCGCTGCAGGCCATGGGTCACGCTGGTGTTGTGTTCAGCTGGGTGCATTTGCAAAGCGGGGTAGATGGCATGTGGGGTTCAACTAAGGTCACGCCACACGGTGGGGCTCCTTCCCACAGCCCAGGACGGGGGCCAGCAGAGGGCTGCAGCCCCTAGCGACAAGCACGTCCTGAGGAAGACACTCCAGGGTTGTCACCACCACACTGCTCACCAGAAAGCCAGCCCAGCATGTCACCCCCAGAGCTGCTGAACCCAGGGCCCCCGCACCCCGGAGTGTGCACACAGGCAAACTTCTCCGCTAGAGCTGGCGCAGAGGGCAGGGACAATCCCGCACGGAGGTGACCGGGAGGAGCCGTCTCAGGTATGAGCACTGCCAGGAAGATGCACAAGGGCCCCCGCTACCACCCGAAATCAGTAAGTGGGTCAACAATTCGGTCCCACGAAAACACCTGCCGATGTTAACACCACAACACACGGTGGATTTGGTATTAAGAGAGGAAGAGACACGAAACAGCCACAGCACACATTTGGTTTCTGAGTCCGTTTGGGGCCAAGTTGAGCCTTCCAGTCAGGCAGCGGACACGGCTACTGCTGGGCCCCAGGCCTGGACGGAGGGGCAGGGGCTGGCAATCCCCAAAGTCCCCTCCTTAGGAACACAGGTCTAGAAATGCCCTCCCAGCCCCAGGCCCGTGTCACCCCATCTGCTGGCTACCTACATGGGAGGAAGGGCAGGAGGGTGACCGCACCGTGCAGAAGAGCCCTGGTGCTCCGCTGGACATCTGCGTGGGGGCGTCGGGCTAGGGTGGGCAGGAATGGTGGGGTGCAGTCAACATGCCTCTTGCCAATGATAAACTATGGGCTCAAAATTCATTAACATTCATTTTGGTGATAAAAATTCCCTATGGTGGGAACAAAATCACATTCCCAAGCAAATCCCCTTCCTGAGGGAAACGGGCATGGTTAAGCAGTGAATCTCAGGACAACCCCAGAGGCTCAGCAGGACGACAGCCCTGGCTCTCCTCACTCCTCAAATTCGCAGCAACAACACTGCCGGGCAGAGGCAGGTGCCCGACCCCCCAAGCCCCCGAGGGCCAGTCATCAGTTAGGATCACATCACCGACCACAGCAGAGTTCAGACAGAACGACTTAAAACTCTGCAAAAGACACTTTTAAAAAACATGATCTCTTGAAAAAATAAATCGTGACAATTTTCAACTTCATGCAAATTGAGGGAGGAGAGTGAGTAATGATAAAGGTACAGCTGAAAAAATAAACATGATTCTATTTGGGCAGAAGTTATCTCCGGATCTCCAGCACTGTCCTCCCACCTCGAGGTCCGCCTCCCATCCCATCCCGTCCCATCCCGTCCCGTCCTGTCCTGTCCTGTCCTGTCCTGTCCTGTCCTCCGTGGCTTCTGGGAAGGGACAAAGTCTTTGGTCTCAGAAGGTCAAGGACACTGCAGCGGTCAAGCCCACACTGATGGCCTAGATGGCGCCCTCCCCGTGCAGGCTGTGGTTGGCCTTGCCGTGCGCCACGCAGTTCTGCTCGGTGAGCAGGTTGGCTGTCTCGTCCGGCAAGCCATCGTGCAGCTCCGTGAGAGTCAATTCGATCTTAGCGTTCTCGCTGTCTGATGACGGAGGGGTTTTGTCCATTCGGGATGCCATCAAGGCATTTTGGTATTGCTGTCTGGAGATCTGGGGCCGACAAACCAGGAGGGGCACAGGGTCAGGCCCTCTCCCTCTAGGGCGCCACGCATCGAAGCCCACACCCACCCAGCGCTCTGCGAGAAAAACCACTGTGGAGTACAAACTGAGCCATGTTCTTTTCTTTGAGATGGGGATCTGTTAAGCTGTCCGAGCTGTCCTCAAGTTCTTGGGTTCCAGAGACCTCGCTGCCTCTGACTCCTGGGTAGCTGGGACTACAGGTGGTGCCACTGTGCATGGCTTAAACCGGCCACTCTGAGGTCCAAATTGACGTGGACAAGTCAATTCTTACTAATGTAACCCATTTCCAAATTTTGTCTTAAATTTCACAGATAGCCAGGCGTGGTGGCACACACTTGTAATCCCAGCTACCCAAGAGGCTGAGGCTGGAGGACTGCAAATGTGAGACCAGCCTGGGCAATTTAGCTCAGTGGTGCCGCCACTTGCCTCACAAGGGCAAGGTCCTGAGTTCGATCCTCAGTACCAAAAAAAAGCCAGGCGTGGTGGAGCATTCTTATCATCCCAGCCCTTGAGAGGCTCAGGCAGTTTGAGGTCAGCTTGAGGCAAACTGAGTTCAAGGCCAGCTGAGCTACATAGCAGGACCCTGTCTCTAAATAAATAAATAGTTTTAAAAGGCTGGGGATGTAGCTCCGAGACAGAGGGCCCTGGGTTTGATCCCTAGTACCACTACATACAGAGACCCTGTCTCAAAATAACAAAGGCTGCAGAGATAGCTCAGTGGTAGAGCTGGATTCAGTCCCCAGTACTGAAAATTATTTTTCTGAGACTAGAAAATTGAGATCAGTTTCTACCAGTTAAATCTGGCCTGATCTCCAAAGATGTCTTTGTTTCAGACTAAGAAGAGAAGCCTTCTACAGGGCAGGAGGCAGGAGCTCGCTCCAGGAAGTGGCCCTGCACCTGGGCCCACTCACCTTGACGAACTGCAGGTCCGACAGCGCCCGCACCGAGTAGTCGGGGATGTAGACTTGCAGGAAGGAGGAGTTGAGCTGATTGTTGCTGCTGCCCAGCGTCGGCGGCGTCACCGCGTCGAGCCGCTCCCCGCGACTGAGGGAGTCCGAGTGATTGAGGCCGCACGGGCGCGGGGGCGACTTATTCTCGCCTGCAAGGGGAGCAGACCCGTGAGGGAGGCGAGGCGAGGCGGCGGGACACAAGTGGGGCGCCCTCCCGAGTCAGCCCTCCTCACTCAGCCAGAGTAGAAGCCAGGCTCAGATGCTCACGAGGCCGCACGTATCTTAGAGAACAAAATACCTCTGCTGGCTCGGAGCACGCAGCCAGGCAACCCGATCACCACCCACCCCCTCATCCGATCCGGCCCAGAACCCTCCGCGGCATCCAAGAAAACCACGAGGCCGGGCCCCTAACAAGCGTGGCTGAGGTGGCTCAGGGGCGTGGGGTCCTGCGGAGGGATTTGGATGGCCTCTTCCACTGGGATGAACTGAGAGCCGGGTGTGGTGGTGCACGCCTACCTCAGCTCTCTGGAAGGCTAAGGCAGCAGGATCACAAGGCTGGGCCCAGCCTGGGCAACTCAATGACTTAGTGAGACCCTGTTTAAAAATTTTAAAAGGGCTGAGGATGGAGCTCTGTGTGAAGGCCCTGGGTTCAATCCCCAGTACCACCAAAGGAGAAAAAGAAAGAAAGGAGATGCAGATGAGTGTAACTGTCCCGCTCTCAGAGGAAGCGTGCTGCGACTTTTAATATAAATTTCATCAAAAACAACCCACCTCCGCTAAGGCTTCTTCCATGTTTGTTTTGTTTTTTTTTTTGATACCGAGGATCGAACTCGGGTCCTTGCACTTGCGCAGCAGACGGCGAAACCACTGAGCTAAATCCCCGGCCCTCATGTTTGTTCTTCTAAACAACTCCTGCGCTGATGTGAGCTGGGTGCCCGAGGTGAACAGGTCCCGCACTGCATCATGTCAGAGTGGAGGGAACCCATTCTCCCATCCGGGGTGGCTCTCCCTGACAGGCTTCCACCAGCAGCAGCCGCAGCTGGCGCTGTCCTTCAGCCATCGGAAGGTGTCACAGGCCAATCAAAACCTGCCGCCTTGGCCCGCGCACTCCACTCTAGCACAGAGCCTGTGATTCTGAAGAGAGCTCTGTTCTCCTGGGTCTTCTCCCCTCCCCTCCCGTTGCTCCCAAGCGACAGCAACCCCTCAGCCCGCCAATGGCCAGCCCTGACCGTGCTGGACTGAGGAGGAGGCCACCACACTTGTGCCTGCATTTGTCATGTCCTGAGCAAGTTTTCCACTGTTAGAGTTAAATTCAGGCTAGCGGTCCCTCCTGCTGCGTCCTGTCATCTTCTTCCAAGAGAACAAAGCACATTAACGATTTCTCAGCGCTTTATCCTTAGCAGAAAGAAACTCCGACCAGGTGACCTGACTTTGGTAAAATTCAGAATCCTTATGTGAAACGTGCAGCCTCAAAGGTCCACTCAGACCTCCCCCATCACCCGCTCTCAGGACTGAGCCTTTCCTCACAGGATGGACCCACCAGTTCTCTGAAATAAGGGGTCCCACTGCATCCCCGCCCGAGCTTCACCCACGAGCCCCACTGCCATTCCTGAAGATCCCCATCTAACGATATTTACAGCTTGGCACGGGTCACGTGGCTTCCCGGCCAGACCCCAGGCACTGGCAGGCGGAGGTCAGGCCCATTAGTGACTACTGCCCTGTTCCTAGGAGGGGCTTTCTCCTCTGTCATCACAGCCAGTGTGGAGAAGCAGCCTGCTTTCCAGGACCCGGTGGGCCAGCGCACTGCTCAGCCCCCAATTCAGTCATGGCAACAGTGGCGCAGTGACAGTAGCAGCCCACAGCCTGGTACACACCTGTGGGGCAGAGACACCCTGAAGCATGCACAGCACTGCACTGGCTACTTTGGGCAGCCTGCAGCAAGACTGTGAGGATCACAGTCTACAAATGCAGGCAGGGCGACTGGCCCTCACGCCGGGTCACGTTTCTGGATGCCAGAGATTATGAACTCCAGGCCCACCATACCCTCTCAGCACTGTGACTCTGCTTCCTGTGACCGCCTTGATGGACTTTGTCTGTCCTGCCTAGGACCCTTTCCTGTGGCCCTGAGTGGGGAGGCACAGCGGGGTCCTCCCTAGGGAGAGGATGGAAGCTGCCAGTTTAGTCCAAGGCCTGTCTACCAGGCAGCCTGCAGGCCGGGACCGCAAGGTGGACTCTTCTATTACTGGATCAGGTGCAGTGAGCAGAACTAAGAAATCTCTAATTCTACAGCAAAAGCAAAATGCAAATGACCTTTCTATGGGCTTCTTCCAAAAGTCCTCTACTTCAGCATCTGGGACATTGAAAATAGGTAGCAGAAGCGGGCATGGTGGTACACGCCTGTGATCTCAGCACTCGGGAGGCTGAGGCAGGAAGATCACCGAAAGTTCGAGGCCAGCCTGGGCCACATAGTGAGTTCAGGGCCAGTCTGGAATACATAGTGAGACCCTGTCTCAAAAAACAAAACAAAATAAAACACCTCCAAAAATAAATAGGTGGCAGACACAAGCAAGTACACTGGGGAGGAAAACATAATGGTGTGCATGCACACCCACACACCGCACGTGTACATGTCTGTGTGTCCGCTGCTGCCCGGCCCCATTTACAGAGCTCTGTGGATTGTGTTTCATCCCCCGTACTCCAGCTTCCCCGCAAAGGTCTGAGGGTCATTAGCTCCCTTCTGAGACAAGGACTGCCGCCTCCATCAAGCAGCAGCATTGGCGAGTTTTGCTGAAAGTGGGTTATGGAATGCGAGTTTCATCATTCAGGTTTAAAAATATAAACTGTGTGTGACAAAATAATACAGAAAAATTGTGTCACCCAATAGGAAAGCCCAGTGATTTTAATTAAAGAAAGATTAAGCCGTTCCCTTTCTTTTTAAGGGTTGGACATATTAGCCAGGCACGGCCAAAGCCCCCGGCAGGGAAATAATCAGTAGCTGGGTAGGAATGTGCACCGTACTAATTTCAAAGCAGCAGGACCCTTGCCCGGTGGAGAGCGGGACCACATGCACGCGCTCGCACGCGTGCTGGAGCAAGGACCAAAGAAGCAGGTGGGCAGTCGGCCTCTGTGGAGGGGGAATTTTCCTTGCTTGCCAAAGAACGTTCCCAGTCCTTCAGTTTTGGCTGAATGCATTCCACCGGAGATGAGTGGGTTCTCCCTTCAGTTCTGAGGCCCACAGGAAGCCTGCGAACTCCGGCCCAGGGAGGTGGGCCGGGCGGGGACTGCGCATGCTCCGCCGCTCCCTCGACCCCGCGCTCGCTCCCTGCGCAGGTTCCCGGGCTTCTGCAGGTTTCTGCAGCTGCCGTGGCTTATGCTTCCCCGTAGCTCACTATGAACTCAGACAACCTAACGGTCTTAGGGGTCAAAGAGAGGGGGCAGACGTGGCCGGCCAAGCTTTCTAGAGGTCGAGGGTAAGCAATTGGGAGAATTATGAAAAGGAAACATGCAGAATTACCTGGAGAGCCTGCTGCTAACAACTCTGTTCTGCTGACAACAAAGGTACGAGACAGGGACAAAGGAACTGAAAAACGGAGAAAAACAGGGTGAGACGGTATCAGAAGGCAAGAAAGGCAATCTCTAATCAGGGACAGGAGCGGATACCTGTTCTACCCATAGGAGCACTGATCCCAGAGACCAGAAGCCCGTGTGGCATCGGATAAGCAAGAGCAAGCACTTGCTGCTTCCCGGGAAGGCCTAGAGGGAGCTGGGCCAGGAGAAATCTCGTCCGGTGGCAGCTTCTCCAGCCTAGAAATCCCCAAGCCAGTGATGCCGACTCGGGTTTAGAGCGCTGAGCCATCATTAAGGGCCTGGTCAGATGGCCACACAAAGGGAGCGCTCGGCTCTCCCAGACCAAGCCGAATGCCCGCAGCGCTCCCCTTGGTGACAGGCAACATGCTATCCGAGGCCTTTGCACACCCAGTCTTGTTATTTTGACCTGATGTTTTGAATTTCTTTATAAGTATCTCAAATTTCAAAATAGACAAAAGGGAGTCAAGAATACTATGCCCCGATTTCCTGAGAATGGCTGACCAAGGTCATGTTCATCACTGCTTGCTGGACCTGAGCTACAGCCCCCGACACGCAGGGCAGGCGTCTGCAGAACCAAGGACCCCTAGGTTTCTCCCAGGCAGGGACTTTGGTAAACAAACAGGCATCTCCTGGTAGTGAAACACCCTGCACTAACTGTGCCTCCCTGAAAATACCTGAGTCCCAGATCTCAGCTGTGAGGTCAAGTGAAACACTAGGCTTTGGAATAAATGAGATGCTGTCCATGAACTTCCCGTTCCTCTTGGTAGCTCCAAGCTAGGCGAGTGAGACTGTGGTGGCCGAGGAGGTTTCCTGGTGAAGGGCCTCTCCTCCCTTCCTTTCGGAATGGGATTTGGCCTTCAACTAAGGGCCAGGATATGGAGCTAACGTCTAGGTTTAAAGAAACTAACCAATACAAGTATACCATTCACTCTTCTTTCTTTTCAAAACCACCTTACAGACCTGGTTCTACTAACCTAAGGCTAATGTGAGTTTGGCTGCCAAAAACAGTCACACAACAGCTTTCCTCTACACTTTAAGGGTTATGTGCATTTGTGTTAAATAGCGTTGCCGTCTGTCCTAACAGTAAGGGAAGTAACACTCCCACCTGTGGGAAGGGGCACAGCAGGGCCGCTCACTACTAGAGCCCGCACCTGAGGTGCCCTGCATTGGGCTCCAAAGTGCCCTTGGTCTTTATCGGCCGAGCATCTTCAAGCTCACCAGACTCCCAGCTGTGGGCGCAGACAGGCCCGTGGTGACAGCCACCAGCTGGGCATGAGGACAGAGCGCCCCTGGGGCTCAAAAACCTGCACAGGAGTGAGGAGACCAACCCAGCTGAGTCACAGCTGAGGGGCACAGGAGGCAAAGACCAGCCCCCCACACACACACACACTTGTTTGGAGGCACAGCTGCCCCTTTTCAGGCAGGTTTCAGAAGTGCCAGCCTTCTTTTCGGGGCCTGCTCTTACAGAGTTGCGAGTTTCCTAGTCCAGCATGTCACTCGGTATTCTGGCCACCAGGTGGCACTCCAACACCTCATCTACCTTCCAGGCCGCTCCTGCCAGTGTGCAGGTGGGCACAGGTGCGGGAAAGACAAGCGAGGCAGAAACCGATCAAGCCCCACGCCCACAGGACCCGTGTTTAGGCTTCTAGGCCAGGAGCAGCCTGCTGGCATCTCGTGCTCACAGAATCTGGCCAATGCCCATGCACACTTGGGAGAGCAGCAGCGGGCAGTAGATAACCAGGAAGAGGCAAATGGAACCTCTGCAACAGCTCCTACTTAAAAGGCCGAGCGAGGGACAGCAGGGACGGCAAGGACGGGGAGCCCCGGCCCGGAACAGGCAGGAGCGGGCCGGCCAGCCCCTTGGGAGCCGCTGCCCAGTGTGGCAGAGGCTGCAGAAGCACATCACGCGTGGACAGAACTGCAAGCTGCAGCAGGAAGCTGCCCCGTCCACTGGCCTCATCACAGGGTGCTACACGCAGTGACCACCTGGACAACACAGTGGGCAGGACGCACCCCACGAGGGAGGGCCGGGCGCAGTGTCCGAGTCGACAGGGTCACCTTCCGGGACTGCGACTCAGGAGCGTGGGGCCTGACAGTGCTGCTGTCCGGGGGCGGGGGGCGCTGGAGGACACAGGTGCGTCCAGCGTGAGAACTCATCGGGGCACGCTTAGCTCTGCGCGGTCGCAGTCGTAGGATACGTGGCGTGCGTCAGTGAGGAGCTCAGACGGCAAACAGCAAGGGTCAGCTGGCAGAGCGCCGGCCGCGGAAAGGCAGGGCTCCTGCGAGGCCAGGCGGACTCACCTGGAGCGGCTGTCAGGGCCATCACGCCGTAATACGAGAAAGCGCTCGCTTCAAACTTCATGCCTTCTTTCCCAGCTTCCACTTCCACTTTCCCCTGAGGAAAGAAAAGGCAAGCTTTCAGACAGCTCCCCCAGTCCACTGCCCGCTCTGTGAAATGAAATGTGGTCGTCCTTGCCCAAGTTCCCTTCCCAACAATCCCAAGGAGGCAAAGCTTCAGTCTTTCCCACGGAGCGGTTACTCTGAAATAGAGGCAGGCAGCACAACCACTGAGCTCAATCCTCGGCCCTGCTCTGAAACAGAAAAACTAGATTTGGCTGGACATGTGGAGGTGACCGCCGAAGCCTGATGGCGCATGTCTGAGCTGGCTCAGTACTTCCCGTATCCTTCGCCCTGAGGCTCGGTGCCCCTCCTAATAAAAAGACCAGCGCTGAGGGGTTCCAGCCCTGCTGCCCTCAGAAACCGAAGTGGAGGCAGAACCAGGGTCAAAGCCACACTGCAGAGCGGCTCCGGGGCACAGCGTCCTGACCAGGTCAGCAGCTGTCTGGTGGCCAGGGCCCTGTCCAGACGGCCCGGAGCCCCACAGCCCATGAGACCTCCCCTCGCCGGCATCCTGGAGAAGTGCCTGAGAAAGGCTCCCCCAGAACTGGCCTCCCCTCGGCTCCCCTTTCTCTAGCCCTGTGCCCTCTCCTGACACCATCAGCCCTTCAGGAGGGCCGTGAATCGTCCATCCCGTGGCTCTATGATCTACCCTTCCAGGCCAGGCTCGCTGGGCGACTGGAATACTCTCGCAAGGGTTTCGTTCCAGAGCTCCCAGCCAGTCACAGCAGCTCCTGCTCAAGTTGCCTTTGACGCCTCTCTGGAGGGAGGGTCGCCCCAACACACGCCCACAAGGGACCAACGGGCACCAGGCCACCGCTCACCGAGACGAACTAACACGACACAAAGTTTTATTCATTCACCAAATGCACACAGCTCTGTGGAGCAGACACAAACACCCCCTTACAGGGAGAGGGGCTCAAAGATTTAGTGACCGAAGAGCAAGCTTTCAACCAGCATGCTACACTCGCCAGCTACAGAGGCAAACCTACCATTCTCATCAATTCCTATTAAAACTACCGTATACATTAAATTCCCAGTTATAGAAGACCATTTTCAAATTATTGTCTTTTAGGTTTTCCTTCACTCAATGGAAATTCTGTTCTTACTTCTTTTGCTAGAAGAAAGGACCTTACAATGTGGGGGCTTTCTTGTTTGTTTTTGGTGGTGCCGAGTACTGAATCCAGGGCCAGGCACGTGCCAGCCAGCACTCCACTCTCAGAACCTTGACCACCTGTCTAGCTGTTCAGTGGTACTGGAGACTGAATCCAGGGCCTTCTCACCTAGCTATATCCGTGGCCCTGTGTATTTTGAGACAGGGCCTCACTACATGGCGCAGATGAGACTCAAATTGCAACCCCTATGCCTCAGCCTCCCAGATGCTGGGGTTACAGGCACGCAGTAGCACTGAATTTCAAATCAACCCCCAAACAAGCAGGCCCTGAAAACCCTGCCATGCAGGCAGGGCCCTACAGGGCAGGCCGAGCTGGTGAGGAGACAGACAGGCTTGCCCTTGAGTGCCAAGTCAGGGGGTTGTGCTTGAAAGCCAGTGAGCCGAGCCAAGCCCAGAAATAAAAAGCACAAGAATGTAAGGCATCCAGAGAAAGGATGCACTTCCTGTGCCTTCATACAGGAAGGAAAGCTACGGGCAGGCCGGTCTGCGAGAACAGAGAGAAGGCAGGCTGCTGGGGTGGCGACAACAGGTAGCAGCCCCACAGGGCAGGCGGGGACAGCCTGGAGGCCACAGGCCGGGGACGGGCTCTGGGCAGAGAACACTGTGCCAGAAGACAGTCCGGCAATGCTGGGATGCAAGCCGCAGGCCCGGGAAGGGGTCCAACAAGAGGAACTCCGGGAGAGGAGTCAGCACGACCTGGCGGGCCTGGCAGGGAGGGACCGTAGGCGGGAGAAGGACTCCGGCGTCCCAAGCACAGGTGGCTCGAAGCAATCCGAAGACGTGCCATGCCGGGGACTGGAGTCTGGAGTGAGGGGCAGGGCTAGGAGGAGAGAGCAAGTCCCAGCTCTCGAGGCCCTCCTCCTGAAGTCCGGGCTGGGCAGAGGGCGGAGGAGGGCACCAGTCGGGAGTGGAGCAGAGCAGGCTGAAGGGGACACGGGGAGGGGACAAGTCCAGCCTGCAGCTCATGGCCCAAGAGGACAGCCAGGAACCAAGTGGGGACCGAAGGGCCACCGGGCAGAAGTTCTCACCCTTGGCACAGTTCTCACCCCCAAATCTCAAAAACATACCTTCAGGACGAATCTTCAGACTGAGCACACGGACAGCGTTATGGGAAACCCACTGCAGCCGTCTTCGCAGTCTGGTGAAAGCTCTGCCGCTCAGGAACCACGCACTAGATTAACTGGACCCCACTTACAGAATCACGGCAGCTTAAAGGATCCCTGCAGATTCTACAATCGCAAAAGGTCTAAGAACCCCCCGACCAGTGGCCCTCTCCACAGGAGTTCAGCTCCTCTGGCAGGTACGTTTTCGGAACAAAACTTCAACACCACATCTTTGCTCACCCACTGCTATGTGCCAATGGTTCCAAACAGACCGTTTTCAAGTAGCACCACCAGCACGGAGATCAGGGCCATGCCCGAGGGGCTATGTGAGGCTCAGAGGAGCCCTTCCCTACGAGGGAGGCGCTACACAGCCTTCTGCATCTGAAACATTCATGAATCTACTGTCGTCACACAAGGGGCGGAGGGGAAAGGGACAGCGGGAGAAGAGGACAGGGTAGGGTAGGCTGCAGACAGTCCTGAGGGAGCTAGGCTGTGTGTGAGTGAACATTTGGCGCGAAGGCCTCATGCTCTCCTGTCGGGGCAGCACAGCCTCGCCGAGCAGAGCCCAGCAGAGCCCAGCAGAGCTGAGCAGAGCCTCACTGAGCCGAGCCGAGCAGGTGGCTTGGCACAGCCCAACGGCTGCCGCCCTGAGCCTTCCCCCTCTCAAGCTGCGCTCTTTCTGCGCATTCCTCTTCCTTTTCAGGCCACCGTCACAAAGCACGCGAGGGACCGGACAGCAGAAAGGACGCAGATGAGCACCAGGGGCGTAGACATGAGGTTTGTGCCAGCAGCCTGGCGAAGGGCAGTGCCCACGGACGCCGTCTGGACTGTCCGCCTGCTGTCTGGCTGTGGCGTGGGCCTGGGGGGACTCTAAGTTTGCTCCATAAATGTTTCCCTTCTCTTACATTTCGGTGGTCCAAAGTTAATCCATCCCCTCTGAACCATCTGGTCAGCCATCTTCTAACCAAACGCGACCACCGGGTGTCAGCGCTGGGCTGACCACCTCCCTGTGCGAGCTGCAACTCCAGCCCTCTGGCCGAGCCTCGCGTGTCAGCACAGCAGTGTTCCGGGTCTGCCTGAGGCGACCGAGGCAGGACAGGGAGTCTGTGCCCACCGGGGTGTGAGAGACGCCGAGCTTCAAGGGTCAGGGCTGGGCTCACGTGCACGTAACCCGGTCCCGCCAGTGGACACCCAGTGACGGCCGGCGCCGTCCAGACATGCGGAGCAGCCCCAAGGCGGCCGGGGTGCCAGCCCTGCCTCCCTCCCTCCCTCCCTCCCAGACACCTGGGGCCCAGGCCACCACGCTCATGCACAGCGCCTGGTCCCAGCACAGAAAGCAGCCCCTGAGCCAACCAGCGTACAGCTCCACATTTACTCTCTACATCTATTTACATTTAGAATTAAGTAATTTGCAAATTGGTTTTGCCCTGTAGTCATGAGTAAGCACTTTAAGCAAAAGGAGCTAAGACCCAGTCTCATATTTATACATATTTATTTAAGGTAACTTTTAAAAATAGGGTCACTGCTGAGAGTCCAAGTAATTTTTTTCTTTAAAATGGGTCTATTACCTGAACTTAAAACCGCAGCTCCATTAGTACACTGGGACACAAAGACTTGACATTCAAAACCCTGTAAGAAAATCTGTGGGGTTGTTTTGTTTTGTTTGTGGTTTGAGACAAGGTCTCGCTATGCAGTTCAGGCTGGCTTGAACTCACGACGTAGCCCAAAATCGACCTCAAACTCAAGTGATCCTCCTGCCTCAGCCTCCCCAGTGCTGGAATTACAGGCATGTGCTACCACGCCTGGCAGAAAATTTGGTATTCACAGCTTAAATTCTCCTCCCAATAGGAGGTGAAACCATATTAAGTACTGTCAAGGCTGTACATTTCGGTTACGGCTTATATCTAGACTCCCCTCAAAGCCTCTTAGGTAGGGGTATGGGAAGTGCCTGGATCGTGGGTGTGATATTGGATGCAGGGTGCAGGGTAACTGATTAGTTCAGTGGCTTAGCAAAGCTCTGGGTGTGGATAACAGGAAGGCCATGTTGGGCGTGGATGGCAGGGAAAGGAAAGTCTTTCCTTTGCTGCCTCCTGCTGGCCACGGCCACGCCATGAACTGCCTCCTCTGCCAGCCCCTCGGCCCTGCTGCCCTGCCTTGGAGCTAGCCAATGATGGACTGAAAGCTCCACAAAGAGTGGGCCTTGAACCTGTGGGTGGCAGGTGTTTTATTCCAGCAAGAAGGTAGCAAACAGATTCATACCAGAGAAGTGACGCTACCTGACTATATGGTTCAGGAACCTTTGCAACTGGCTTAAGGAAAGAGCTTGCAAAGTTTTGGAGATGCCAGCTGAAGCAGCAGCCCTGGAATGCTGCAAGCCAAGCTCGCTGGGAGATTCTGGTCGGAGCTCAGAGGACCAGACTGCTGATAGAAATGCAGCTGGTAAAGGCCAGGCTCAGGAGGTTTCTGCTTCTGTTGGGAACAGGGACTGCACTGGCAGTTGGACTCCACACTGTGTACTATGCTCTGGGAGAAAATTGGTCTGCATTTTGCTCATGTCCAAAGAATTTGCAGGAGACTGGGATTAGGTGCAGTGGGCTAATTAACCTGGTAGAAGAATTTTCAAGGCAGTCTAATGCTGAGCTGGTAGCACGGCTATAGTTGGGGGCTTTTAGCCAGACTTATGGTGAGAATCAAGAGCAAATGACCCAGCAGAATGATTTTAAAAGTTTAGAGTTTGGCCAGAAAGGAAGTCCCAATAAAGTTTCAGCCTACAAGGATGGAATGGCTGCTGAAAGGATTAACAATAAAAAGCCAAGTACTTTGGAACAGGACAATAGAAAAGATGGCCTAAGGGTATCACAAGAACCAACAGGACTCAACCCTCTGCAGCCTCAAAATTGCAGAGGTGAAAGACTGCTTTGAGAAGAGAGCCTCAGGGAACTATGTCCCAGAAGGGCAGTGGTTTAGGAAATTTGTTCCTCAGGACTGGGTTCATTGTGCTCAGAGGTCAAGGCACTTGACCCCCATAACCAGGAGAGAAGGAAGCTTGGCTGCTGCTCCACCTGGCAGCCAGGCTTTGGTGTCATCCACAAGGTGCTGGTTTTAGGTGCATGCAGAATGCAAGAGTTGTGAGATCAGAAAGGCTTCCACCCAGATTTCAGAAGAGGGCCTGGGAGGCCAGGCAGTGCACCTGAGGGGACAGTGTGTGAAGCCTAGGTGCTGTGGAGACCCCAGAAGGTTGGAGAAGCCAGGAACCTTGATCATCTGAGGAAAGCTGTAAGGAGTGGGCACAGCCAGCCCAAGAGAGAAGCCACCAGAGCTGCAACCACCAATGGTGCCACAGGGGTGCAGCCACGCAAGCCTTGGAGCTCACATCTTGCCACAGATTGACCTGGATGCTGGCCAGCAACCAGAAAGTAACTAAGATACCTTCCAATATGTTACCTCAACAAAACAACAACTCCTACTTTAGGGAAAACTCTGTTGAACCCACATCAGAAGCTTTAAAGAACATGGATAAGGCAACTGAAAAGAATTTTTAAAAAGAGTATCTTTTTAATCTGAACCATGAAGTCAACAAGAGGGGAAAAAAACCCTCCAGGGGGAAAGAATATTCTGTCAAATATACAATGAGCTAAGAAAAACCCACCGCTTCTCCTCCCTGCTGCATTTGCTAACGTCACACCTAGGTCCTGTGCGGTGAAAGAGCAAGCATACTTTTCATTTGCTATTTGGACATTTTACTCCTCAAAGGACCAATGAATGGCTCATTGTAAAATACCAATTATATAAATTATACAGCGATCCATCACATTTTATTAGAATAATCTTTTGCAGTTATAAATATTGTGCATATGCAAATTTTTAACTTTGGTATATGCTTTCCATCTCTTTAGTTATTGCACAATGACCCCTCATTATCATATCTAATTTATTAGCTATTAGGCATGTAAACTATTTTATAATAGATTTGGTGTAATTTATAGATACTTTGTAAACTATGATGCATTTAGATGTGAGTGTTAATTTAAGGATATAAGCAGTTTATAGCCCTTTTTGTGTCTATTTATACTTTTGATGTTTAACTATTAACAGATCTCTACTGACCTAAGCGTAAGAACTTTTTTATTGCTTTAGTAAGTAATGTGGCACATTTTGTTTAGCCGTCCGTAAGCTAGCTTTTCACCCTAAAATAAACCAAATTCAGACACGTCACATGAATAAGTCTCTGGGGATGGCATTACTCTTGCTGCCTTTTAGTGAGCTTAGCCGTTCATCTAACTGGTGTGAGGACTGAGCCCATGTCCATCGCAGAGTGTCTGTGAATAGCCCTTCACCTGTTTTTTTTTTTTTTTGAGGCAGGGTCTCCCTTTGTAGTTCAGGATGGCCTTGAACTATGTGATCCAGGCTGGCTTCAAATTTGAGGTGATCCTCCTGCCTCAGCCTCCCGAGGGAGGGCTGGGGTTATCACAGGCGTGTGCCACCACACCCAGTTCTCATCTTGTCTTGCTCTAACGCAGAAATCTTCGGCAGTTCCCTACAGTTCTATTTTTCCCTACTAAATCCTTTGTTCCAGATTTTTAGGGGGAAGAAAAAACTTATTTTTTTCTCTTTTATTACATTAATTATGCCAAGGCAGTATTGATATTATTAATCTTTTAAAACATCAAATCTTGATTTGTGGTTTGTAAAGGCTTTCTCATTTGAGTTTATTTTTTATGACAATTTTTACTTTTCTTTTTTACTTTATTGCTTTGCTCTTTTTGGGGGCTAATTATAGTTCTCTCTGTTTTAAGTACTTAGAGAAAGTTTCTTAAAATTCTGATATATTGTACAGATGGTATTTACATTATTAATAGTCTTTTATGGTATATTATCTATTTTAAGGTATCCCATGTATTTTTCCCTAATTCTGTTGCTATTTAGGGCTTTTATTTTACCATTAATTCTATTTTTAAGTGATTAAATAGATAAGACATGCACATGCTAAGAAATTCAAGCCATACAAGGGAGAAATGCTTCAATTTCCTTCTGTCCTGGCCCTGCACATCTCCAATGGAGAAGGAACAATTACTACCAGGTTCCTGAGCAACATTTCAGGGAAATTCCAATTGTATATATATATGTGCCTGTGTGACAGTCAAGTGCAGTTTTTTTCCTCTTACACAAATGAGGACATATATGAACCGTTCTGTGCCCTACAGACAAACATCACCATGTTTAGTACTTTTAAATTGTGAATTTTTTGTTTCTAGTTTAACTTTATTAACATCTATGTAGGGATTTTATGAAATTTATACCTGTTTGTAATTACTAGAATGTACACTGTGAATAATATATGATCTTACTATGAGTCACATAAGTTTTTAAAAAGTACTTCTCTGGGGCCAGGGATTTAGCTCAGCGGTGCCTCCGCCTGCCTCCGAAGCACAGGGTCCTGAGTTTGATCCCCGGCGCCAAAATAATAATAATAAAACAAAACAAAAGTACTTCTCTCTGGCTTATGTTTGGTTTTCAAAAATCTGCTAGTTTTATTTTACTAGTTATGTAATTTTAAAGTACCATATAACTTTTCTTGGTATGCTTGTTCTTTTATGATGACAGAAATGTTTTCCACCACTTCTACTTTTATATGTATATTTTGTTAAGTTATTTAAGGCAGAGAGATAATAAGATTTTGTCACGCTCTACTGTGTTTTTAGCTTTGCCCTGATCAATCCCTCAATACGCTGTAGCTTAAAAATCTACTTTTTTGGCCAGGGATTTAGCTCAGTGGTTTCACCACCTGCTGCACAAGTGCAAGGACCCTAGTTTGATCCCTGGTACCGAAAAAAAAAAACCCTACTTTTTTGGGTAAACCTGAAATTTTAGTTTTATGTATATGTAGTGGGAAGTGTGTACTTTGTATTATATAACTTACAAAATATTCTTTTAAGTTTATTTAAATCATTCACCTTGAATAAATTAGACTTCATTTCATCCAAGGGCCCACTCTTAAAAAATGATGTGTTTCTGCCGGGGATTTAGCTCAGTGGTTCCACTGCCTGCCTTGAAACCGCAAGGTCCCGAATTCGATCCCGGTACCAAAAAAAAAAAAAACAACAATGATGTGTTTCTAGTACAAGAACAGTCCCAACAACGCTTACTTAAGGAGTTTTTCTAACATTGCAAAGGAGGGGCATCTGTGGCCCGGAGGCCAAGGAGGAAAGGCAGATGGCACTGCTTCCCTCTGACTTGTGTTTCTGAAATGCGGGGGAGCACGCGCCATCCCAGGCACCCCCGTTTGCAGTGGCGATGGTTGAGGATGGAGTGTGCTTTGCAAATGATGGCAGCTACGCCAGGCGTTTCATTCTGCTACTCTCCGGGCCCTCAGGGAATTGTCTGATCTGCAAGAGCAGGACTTGGCCCCCAATCCACAGTTTAAACGCCTGCATAGGCCTGGCCTCCAGCACACACACTATTTATAAGATCCCCATGCCATCCTCAGTTCAGTACACTTGTCACATTTATGTAAGCATGTAACATGAAGAAATAATCAAATATAGGTATATATACCTAAAATGGCTTGGCCTTATCAAAAAAAAATCTTTAAAAGGTTCACCACTTTTAAACGGACAGAGATTATAAAGTCCCTTTCCATATAATTTAAGATCTATGGCTTTTTGGTATAGCAACAGAGCATTACTGACTCACAACTAAACACTAACTCAACAAGAATAGGGAGCCACCTGGTTTCTGATGTCACTGCTAAAATTAATAAAACCAATCTTCCAATTCTCTCACATAACAGTCTTCAATGTCAGAGTTTCTAGTGGTTCATGGAATAGTCCTATCTGGCTTTTATGTGAATTATGAATGTTTTGTTTCCTCATTACAATGAATAAAATACATCTCTTCTAGTTCCCTCAGAGTTTCGAGCTTATGTATCTCCAGAGAAAAAGAAGTGATTAAGATTAAGGTTCGCAGAAGACCCAGGGCACTGAACCAGAGCCCAGAAACACGAGCTTCTAAGCCCTCGCTAGTCCCCCAACGCCAGAGGGGCTTCCTGCTCCTTACTCCTCTTTCCAGAGACACGATGCTGCTCAGTCGCAGGCCTCCATGGGCCCATCACTGCAGGCGTTTCTGACAGCTACACATCTGAGAAGAGCGAGTTCCAAATAAAAATAAATTTCATAATTCATTTAGGTAACTGGGGCCTTGCTGGACTCATGCAAATTTCAGGGCCTTTCACGTACTAATTATACTCTTGCAATGGGACTTCCAGTTCATATCTAGGCAATAACCAAGAAATACCAGCAAGCTTACGGGGCCAATATTCTTGATTTGAAATAAACTCAGGTTTCCTGAAAAAGATGCTTTGTCTATAAAGAGGCACCAGAAATCAATAAAACTAGGCTTTTATTCATTGTGATGCCCACCGTGGCCTCCATGCAAAGGGCTGCACCGCCTGCAGCGCAAGTGTGACATAACACGGCCTTCTACCGATCTCCGGCCTGGAAGCCCTTCAAAGGGTTCAGAATGGGTGGCCCATCCCCATGCTGGATTAGGTTTACAGTGAGAAGGAAGTCGTTATCCCTGCCTGGGGGCTGTCAGTATCATATTCATTCCCATCACACAGGGTCTGTTTAGTTACAAGGGATAAAAATAATGAATGCATTGTTTTGATGTTGTTAATGGAAGAGACACAAGATATCTCTTAGTCACCAAGCTATCTCATGGTCAAGTCCTATGGAGGGAGGGAAAAGAGAAAAGGTGATACAAAGAGAACTAAGGAACCCATGATAATAAATTTCAAAAACCCACCAAGATTGGGGTAGGGACAGGAGCTTCCCCAAACCCTAAAAACCACCGACAACCTCATTCACCATTCTTCGTCTGACTCAGAGCCTCAGCAGTCACACTCAGCCTTTTAGTATTGGCAAATAAAGTAGCTCAAGTCATGACTTTGTGTTCCAGTCACTTCATACACATGAAGACAAAGAGATGAAATTCTCCCCAACACAGTAAGGTAAGGACAAAATAACCCTTGTGAGCCACTGGCCTGCACCAGGCCTCCTCCACCCTGCAAGGCGGGGACTCGGGGATGCAAACCGATGCTGAGTAACCCTCTGACCTGCAGAATGAGGATGAAGTAGTCTACGGGTCTGTTTCGCTGGTAGAGGTAGTACTCTGAGGCTTTCTTGTTCTTCTCGTCATACTTCAGCTCCTGGATGACATTGGGGTGCTTTAGCAGTCTTAGAAGGATCTTCTCTGACATCTGGGATGGGCTAAATGCTTCTACTTCTATAGACATAAACACAACTCGACATTACACTCAAGTGGACGGAAAAGATGACGCTAGTCAGTAAGGCGTTCAGTGAGAACACTTGGCATCAAAGCGATCCACGCGGATGAACAAGACTTCCGTTTGGTGATCCTCCAGGGACAGATTACCTGGGAGAAATCAGAAAATGCTGAAGTCTCATCGTTGCCCCTTTTATCTTCCTTTAACCTGTCATGGGCGTCTCCTTCAGGAAAACATCCTGCACTGCTGACCGATGGGAATGAGACCGAGCAGCAGCAGCTCGAGTGCCAGCAGGGCCTCCCCCAAGCACAAGGGTTTGTCCAACCACAGCCACAGGAGGGCGCCAGCGCCCGGCGCAGTGCGGTTAGTCCGGCGGCTCTGCGGCCCGTCTCCCCACAGGCCCGTCTCCCCACAGCCGCTCTGAGAAATTCCGGGACCACCCAGGGCGGGGTTCAGAACCAAAGCAAGGCCGTGCACACATCAACATGCACTCCAACCGCCAACAAACGAGTTCTGTTGGGCAGCATTTACAAAGGGAGAAACTGTATTTCAAATGACAGACATTGAAATTACTGACTTCTGGCTGCTCTTTTGAAACTGGGCCTTATGATGGCTCAGAGGCAGAGTAGGATAACATTCAGTGTTTTATTGTTTTTTGTTTTGGTTTGCTTTTCCTTTTCAGACAGGGTCTCACTGTGTAGTCCAGGCTGGCCCTGAACTCACTCTGTAGTCTAGCCTGGCCTTGAACTCTGAATCTTCCTGTCTCAGCCTCCCGAGAGCTGGCATCACAGGCCCTCACCGCTACACCTAGCAAATGTGTGGTTCTGAAATGTTGAGGAACAAGACCACCAGAACTTTTAAGAGAATATTAAGCAAGTTAAAGATCTCATTTTTTAATTCGTTGCTATGTGTGAATGGTATAAATTCTGAACTCCCTTCTGCAACTTTTCAGTAATGATAGTCCATTGCAGAAAATTAGAAAAATAGGAAAAAGGTAAGAACATAAAAGTCATCTATAAGCCAACCAGCTAGCTAACTGTGCAGAGCAATTTGGTGAGCATTTCTTTCCAGTGCTTTGCCTGGGCACATGTGCCTGTGTGGGTGTGCACATGTGTGCAGAGAGAGACACCATCACAACCCTAAGGCACACAGTTCTCTGCGGTGCGTCTTCCCACGTCACGCCGTACCGTGGACATCTTCCCCTGTCGCGAATATTACACTGTGAGCACTTCCACCATTGGCAGTGCAGGTGGAACTCCATCCCGTGGCTGCTGGGGGCCTCCTTTTCAAAATATTTTAGGTATGCTGCATGCAGCCGAAAGGTACTGGCTGCACATCTTGGAAACAGACATCTTCTACAAGGCTCTGGGCACCTTTGGATTTTCTTACTCCCCCAGGCCAACAGAGCTCGGCTCCCCAAGAAGGCCACAGGGAAGTGGGGGTGGTCAGGCCGAGACCACTGGACCCTGACCCGGCAGTCAGTGCCGGCTAGGGGTGGCTTTAGTGATGTGCATACTTGCCTTCTACAGTGGGCCTAAGCTAGTAATCTCATTTGAAGAGGCCACCAAGAAATCCATGTCAAAGTCCTCAGAATCTCTGATTTCATTAGAAGACATAAAAGACAAAGATTTCATTCTGAAAAATCTATTTTTCTTCTTTGCAAAATATAGCACCTGCATTACCACTGATGTCCAACTGTTCCTCCAGGGCAAGCTGCAGAGAGAAGTACTCAACTGTCCAATCAAATGAGGGGAGTCTGGTTTGCACTGTCAGCCTACTCGACACAGCTGCCCTGTGGGCTCAGCTGCAAGGAGAGGACCTGGCCCACCGTACACATGCAGTGTGGCTCTGACATTTGTCCTTACCTTTCAGACCAATTTTAAGTTACTGGTCCACCCCTGGTAAATGTCTCAGAGGGTTCATGCCGACACTGAACACAGGAGAGGAGAGAATTTAAAGAGAAAAAAACAAAACAAAACAAAAAAACAAAAAAACAAAAACAAAACACAAAAGTGGCATTACTCATCACCCCATTTCCGGGTCTCCACCCCCAGCCCCCCTCAGTGGTGCTGAGCACTAGCGGCCTGGGGCTGGCAGAGATCAAAACAGAGATAAGTGCACTTGCCTGTTGCTAGGAAACGGTGCATGGCCAGGAGAAGCTGCGGGGAGATTTTAACCTTCATCTCACTGTCTGTCTGCTTAAAGGCAGAAAAATCTTGCTTTCTTTCACGGTGGGCCACTTTCTTTTTCGTTCTGTTATCAGCTGAGAGAGGAAAGAGAAAAGAGGGCCGGGGATTTAGCTCAGTGGTTTCACCGCCTGCTGTGCAAGCTCAAGGACCCGAGTTTGATCCCCGGTACCAAAAAAAAAAAAAAAGAAAGAAAAGAGAAAACAATAAGGACATACAGTTGTTAGGTCAGGGCTCCTGTTGGATGAAACGGAAAGCTAGACTCTGTCCGGGGTAGGAGAGCCTCACCAAATCGGCAATGACCCCAGGGTCACCTCGGTGACCTGAGAGGGCCCGGAGGTGTTTAGACACCACGTGTGTGGGAGGTTAAAAGCCCACAAGGCAGCAGACTGGCCGAGGCAGTGCAACTCTCGACTCTCGAGGGCCACGGTCACCACACTCCAGGGCAGAACTGCCATGCCCCGCCTTCAAGAGCCCCTCAAAGAAAATAAACACACACACAAACCCCTCAGGAAACAAGAGCGCACCAGAACACTGCGGAACCTGGCCCCGAATCACTACCCAGAGCAGAGACTCCAGGTCAGGGGAGCTCCGGAGGGGAGGACGTCGGACAGGGCCGGCAAGGATGTCCACAAGGCCCGGGCCGCATTCCAGCCCTGTCCCTTACAGTTGGCGACAACAAGCCCATGCTGCCACTCAGCAGTGCTCCAACCAAGCTCTATTTACGGACCCTGAAACTGAAACTTCGCTTAACTGTTACTTGTCACAGACTAATTATTCTTTTGACTTTTTTCAGTCATTAAAAAATGTGAAAACCATCATTCAAAACCAGGCAGCAGGCACTCAGGCTGTGGTTTGCCAAGCCCTAATATAGAAGTCATCTCATACAAAACCATTTTTCAAGTATTTTTCTGAACAAAGTAATGATCAAGAAAAAACTGGCTGAAGGACAAGACTCCAATTGCTTGCTCCATCCACAAGAACCATGAGTCACTGCATTAACACTTCCTGCTCAGTGAGAAACAGACTGATTACAAGGCTTTTCCTGGAGAGAAGGCAATCACATTTTATACTTTTCTTTTATCGCAAGTTCTTTTGAGAACCAGACAGTGTAAATCAATACAAAGCTTTAAAATAATTTTCTAATGGCGATGTGCATCATCCATCCCGGTCCACCTAGATCACGAATATAACCTGGAAGTGGTAGCACATGCCCATCATCCCATCACTCCAGGAGGCTGAGGCAGGAGGATCACCAGCTCACACCCAGCCTGGGCAACTGAGAGAGACCCTGTCTCAAGAGAGAAAATAAAAAGCTGAGAACGTTGCTTGTTGTGAAGACCCTGGGTTCAATCAACTAAAGAAATTAATTAACTTCAATAAATAAATAAATGGGATACACCTGGAATCACAAGTTCAGCACTTTACACCAGCAAGGCGCTCCGGGCAGAACTTCTATAGGAAACCAGTCCAATCAAGGTTTAAAAGTTGTTCAACTAATATTTCTATAAAACCAAAGAAGCTAAGATCTCATGAATGTCACACTGTCTTTCTCACATAAATCTACGGAGATGCACAGGGTGGGGCGTTAGATGGCTTGGGAGGCAGGAGGAAAAGAATGTAAACACACTAACAGCAGCGTCCGTCCTCTGTCCTGAGGCCTCTGCCTACCCTGAAGTGTCAAAGGGTAAAACAGACTCCGGCAGGGAGAAGATAATCATCAGCTAGATATAAAATATTCTTCAAAGGTGATGGACGACTTTACTTGTAAAAGGGCAGGGTGCCCTCTTCTAGAGGCTGAATAATCACTCCGCCCAGCCAAGGGCTTCATGGCAGTGCCCACCCCACTGCGAGGTCCACGGTCCACGTCCACACCCAACCCAAGGCAGCTTTCACATCTGACACTCCTTCTGCACCCAGCCGGCCCTGCCCCTGCACCCACTGTGGGCCCTCTGCGTTATGACACCCTTGGAGGAGGCTCACTCGCTAAGCCTGGGCTGAGGGCGGAGGCTGAAGCTCCAGCAGCCAGGCAACACTTGAGACAGGACGCAGCCCACAGCTGCCCCATCCGAAGAATCCACACCTGGACACACCTCCTCCTCTTGCCCCAGGGTGCCACTCCAGTCCCCATCTGCCTCCCAAAAGCCAGCAGGAAGCAGAGGACAGCAGAAATGCATTCTTGTGTGTCCCCTGCTGGTCCGCCTCCGGCCTCGTCCTGCCAGCTGTGCCTGCACCTCACCTCCACTTGGGGCCCCGGGTTTCAGAGCAGGAAGTGTCATCAGCTGCCAGCCATCAATTTGGCTCACTCGTTCACTTTTTAAATACATGAATTATAAACTTAAGGAAAAACAAATTTATTTGAGAATAATCTGCTTAGATGTATAAAATGAAAATTGAGTAAAGATCAATCAGTAAAGATACATTTGAAATTCAAGAAACCTTTTTCCAGCAAGGAAGGTGTAGATTAACAGTCAGGCGATGTGGGCTTTTCAAGAGAACACTGCCACAGAATCTCCCCTTCCTCGCCCCTCCAAAGGCCTGGAAACCACTGGGAGGTGCGGCAGCCTCCACGTGCTGAGTGCAGTTCCAACAGCAGATAGGACTGGAGGAGAAATGTCAGTGACAGCGTGACAGCAAAAGTAGAGGTGGGGGAAATGACACTCAGACAACGCTACTCACTGTATAAATCTGTTTCATCTAGAATCTCAGATTTGATGATTTCTTCAATCACATCTTCTAAGGTGACAATTCCCAGAACTTCATAAAATGGATCTCCTTCTCCCTCATTGTTTACCCGCTGTACAATAGCCAGGTGAGATTTACCTTTAAAGGAAAGAAAACCAAGTTTAAGAGATAATTTTCTGGATTCACCAAATGATAGCTTATATATAATTATTGTAAAAATAGCAAACCTTATGCAGCAAAAATTTGATACCACTGCACTGAAGCATTTTTAAATGGTGTGGAAATGGAGAAGCTTCCTGAGCCATTAAAAGCATGACAGCTGGGCCAGAAGTGTGTCGGCTTCTACACACGCTGTCCTGCACCCCAGGTCTCTACTTCCTCAGGGAAGTGGTGCTCAGCTCCGCAGCCCTTCCTCTGTGACATCTGAGCAACTTCACGTGAGTGGAGCGCTTCTCTCAGGATGGTCCGCGGGCCTCTGGGGACCCTCAGGACCCTAAGGCACTGGGGTCACACTATTTCCTAGGAATATAAAATGTCACTGGTCTTCTCCACTGTGCTGGTATTTCGACTGATGAGGTAAGGGCACCTGACCCGGCCCACAGCAAATGGGACACACGCTCACTGTTCACAGAGCGCACACACAGAGGAGGGCAGAGTCACCCACAAATGAAGTATCCCAAGCATGACGGCTGTCTTGAGGCTCTGGCACTTGTGTGACATCTGAGCAAGGAAGAGGGCTAGCCCAGGCACTCAGGCAGACTGGGCAAGTGCCCTACCGCTGAGCTATATCCTAGGCCCAAGCCACTGTTTCACCGGATGTCATTTTTCTTTTTTTGGTACCGGGGATTGAACTTGGGACCTTGCGCTTGCGAGGCAGGCGGCAGAACCACTGAGCTAAATCCCCGGCCCGAATGTCATTTTTACTTGGAGGAATGACTATCAGATAAACTATGGTTTATTCAGACCTGGGTGCTGGGTGGATATTTTTGTGAAAATAAACAAAACAAGCCTGCCACGTCAAGGAAAACCACAGGTGGCATTTGCTACCAGTGATAAAAACTGAGCTTTCATCAGAAAATTTGAATTTGTGGAAATTCATACCCACCAGATGCGTGACAGCTTCTCCATAGTTAAGGACCTTTTTGATGGGCTAGGTGGTGATAGCAATGATCAAGTAATCTACTGTGTCAATGTTTGGAACATCGGCGTAATTCAGTGAACCATGCCTGGGTGAGTGGTCCACTCAGTATAAGGTAGAACAATGCATTTATTTTTTTAAATAAGTTTTAGTTTGTCCCGTTCCTCCCCTCAAGGCCCCTCCTGAACAATGGATTTACAAAAAGAAACAATCTCAGACTTACAGAAAAGTGGCGAGGACAGTACAAAGTTCCGCACCCTCCACCCAGTTTCCAGGGTTACATCTTGTACTACGTGACAGATTTGCCAAAATGAAGAAACCGACGTCAACGCGTGACTATTAAACGCCAGGCTTAACTGGATTTTACTTGTTTTCCCAAAAATGTCTTCTTGGGTTGGGTTGGTTTGGTTTTTCCCCTTCGGTGCTAGGGATCAAACCCAGGGCTCAAGCGAGCTAGGCAAATGCTCTGGCACTGAGCCCCTGCCCAGCCCCACAATGGCCTCTTTCTGTCCCACTACCCAGTCCGGGGCAGAGCACGCACAGCCGTCACAGCTCCCGGCCTCCGCTCAGGCCCCCCGGGTTGTGGGTTTTGGGGTGGCCCATGGGGGTGGGGGACACCTCAGAACAGCACTGACTCACCTTCACCCCTCCGATACAGGGGCTCCCCGCTTCTCCACTGGGAAGTCACTCTGCTTCCCTCTCCCTAGTCCTATTTGTGGAAGCAAGTCACTAAGCCTGTCACACCCCCAAGCGGGCCTGGAGGGTTAGATCTACTTTCTGGAGAGGGGTACATGTGCATCTACACGTATTACTCAGAATTCAGTACAGATGACTTTAGAGCAAAGGATTTTAGGTTGTTGGTTTGGTTTTATTTGTTTTAGACAGGGTCTCCCTGTGAAGCCCAGGCTGGTCCTGAACTCAGGGATCCTGCTGCCTCACCCTCCCAAGTGCTGGGACCCCAGGCGTGCACCACCATGCCCAGCTGGGCCAGAGGGTTTTAACCAGACAGAATACCAAAAGTCCCTTGGCATGATTTCAGACTCTACACTGCAGTTACCCTTTAAGAAATTACCACTTGCCGGGCACGGTGGCGCACGCCTGTCATCGAAGCGCTCAGGGCTCAGAGGGCTGCCCAAGTCTAAAGCCAGTCTGGGCTACACGGTGAGAGCCTGACTCCAAACACCAAGGGAAGAAGAAAAAGAAACGACCACTTGGGGATTCCGGTGTAGTAACAAAAGAGAATATCCAGGATTGTCCGAAAAAGCTACTAAAACGTCTCTCCTGGCCGGGGATGTAGCTCAGTGGTTTCGCCACCTGCTGTGCAAGCGCAAGGACCCGAGTTCGATCCCTGGTACCAAAAAAAAAAAAAGTCTCTCCCTTTTCCAAACACCTATCTATGTGAGGACAACTCCGTGTACTTCCTCCAGGCACAATACTGCACAGGCAGGAGGCAGAAGGCTGAGGGTCCAGCAGCCTCCCACCTAGCTGGGTAGCAGAGATGCAACAAAGATAAACAACTGTTCCTACTATTTTATTTGAAAACATGGTTGTTGGTTGTTGTTGTTGTTGTTTTTGGTACCAGGGAACGAGCTCAGGACCTTGTACTTTCAAGACAGGCGCCGGAACCACGGAGCTACATCCCTGGCCCTACATGGTTTTTTTTTTTTTTTTTTTTTTTTTTTTTGGAACCGGGGATCGAACTCGGGTCCTTGCACTTGCGCAGCAGTACATGGTTATTTTTAATAAAAATGTTATTTACACTTGGTAGCAGAGCACTTGCCTAGCAGGTATTAGGCCCTCGGTTTGCTCTCTAGCACTACAAAAAATAAAGAATAAATACATAATGAGTAAATATGTTTTAAATTTCAGTTTTACTCAAATGAAGTAAATATCAAAAGCTAGAATAAAAGTTCGGGGGTCCTCAGTCATTTCTAAGTGTTTAGAGGACCCTAAGGCCAGAAAACTTAAGAACAACTGCAGCGGGAAGGGCACGCCTGAGCTCCCAAATTGGGGGTTCGGGCTGAACGCCAGCTCCACCCCGATGGGCCACCTGGGCCAACGCAGTGACCAGACTCGGACACTCCTGAGCTTCGCCTCCTCCTCTCCAGGCCCAGCTCAGGGCCACCAACCAGAGCTGGTGTGAGCAGAGACCACACCAGGGCCCAGCCGACGGGGCCAGCAGTCCCAGGGCGGCCTTACACTTTTATTAACGTTTCTTCCCAATTCGACGGCACCATCAACTGCCATCAGCTTAGCTGGAGGGGGAAAACACTAAATAACACACAGCGATTAAAAGACGAATTTCAATTTTAGGAAAATCTTTAAAATAAAATAATTTCTCAAACACCAATACTGGTTTTGCCGAATCGAGGCACCTAACATACATCCATAAACAAAGCCAAAGTAGGGCCTGGGATTTAGCTCAGTGGTTCCAGTGCCTGCCTTCCAAGTGCAAGGTCCTGAGTTCAATCTCCGGTGCCAAATAAATAACTAAAGCCAAAGTAGACATGATCTGGAAACTTCATGATCAGTTAAGCTTTTTATTTCTTTTTAAGTGACAGGCTGTGGGGGAGTCCTTAAGGCTTAGCTAACAGTAACTTGGCCGAGTTCATGAGACAGAGCAGCCAGACAAACCAATATTCTGTCAAGGCCAGGTTCAGCGAGTTCAGGACCAACCTGGAAAGTGGCTTGGGTCTGGGTCACCAGCCCCTTCCCCACTCCATGCAGTTTCCACTCTGCCTTAGACCCCCATGCAGCAGCAAGAGCTGCAGGCCCAGGCATTCAGACTGTTAGGCAATTAGGCACCCTAATGATTTTCATCCTGGTCTGCTCACAGCCAAGGAATGAAAATATTTTGAGCGAAGCCGACTGGGGGCTTCTTGGCCACAGAGCACCCGGCACCTGCTCAGGCCGACTCTCAGCGGGGTGCTGGCCCAGCTCCTCGCATCCGCCTTCCCAGAGACCCAGCAAAGCAGTTAAAGATTCTTGGTGAATGCTGTCTGTCGAAAGTTAAATTCTTTTGCTATTCCCAGCTTGTGATCATTTAAAAAGAATTTTCCAAAGCAAGGTCTAATATTAGACTCAAAATGAAGTTTCCATTCCACTGAGACGCTATTCTCACCAGAGTAACTACCGCGTAATCAGATTGTCTCGGAGCAACTTGTTTAAATGCAGATGGACATACTTGGAATACCAGCCACTCGGCACCCACAGGTCTGGAAGGGCCTTACTCACAGAGAAATCACTCGTGTAATTAATTAGGCTTCTTAGACTGGAAATGATTAAGTTTTCCTCCCAGCCCCCTCGCAGCCACTGACACCCTCCCCTCTGCCCCTGGAACTTCTCCGTCCACCCCAGAGCCCAATTTTGTTAGCTTGGAGGTGAGAAGCTCCGTTTCCTGAACCTGGCGCACAGCACTGGAACACACAAGTGACCCTGTGTCCCTTACCCAGGCTTCTGGGCACAGTGGCTCCGCCACCTGCCCCATTTAACCACTGCCTGCAGAGACCTGGGTCTTCCGGTCTCACCCAGGCGTCAACCAAAACAAACGTGTACAGGGCTTTCCAACAGAGCAGGTGGTCAGTGGGAATGCTCGGCCTTTCTTAACCTGAGTATTGGAGGAATTCAGTCAACATGGAAAGGAGGAAAGCAACTGTGGGAAGACAATAAAAGACTAATATGCCAAACACAAAAAAGAATACAAACCAATGGTTTTTTAACTTCCAAAGAGAAGAATGAAAATACAGCAGTGAGCAAAAATGTAACTATAGGTAGTACATGACACTAAAACTTTTAGAAATACACAGACTAAGTAAATGCAATGAACCATGCATGGAGTGAAGAAGGCACAAATGCTGTGATTAGGGCCAGGGTGGCTCTCTGGCCACTACACAGGGCCTGCGGCATTCCGGTTACTTTGAGCTCCTTGCAATCTGGCACTGGAAGTGCAGGGGAAGCATCACTAAACCAGGGCCAAGGGAAGGAAGACCTGGTTTCCAGAGTGCAGGGTGCAGGGTGCATGAACACATCTGCACTTAAATTCAGGACTAGAAGTTATTAGGAAATAAAAACCTAAATTGTTTTGCCACTGCGATGTGCTCAGGCAGGGCACGAGTACTGCAGAACTGCAAGAAGCCACCTTCGCTGCTGAGCCGGAGAAAGGAGCTACAACCCATACAAAGCAGATTGGGATTAGATTGTTACCCGCACGGCCCCACAAATTAAAGTGCACTTGCATCTCCTCTGTGAGCTGGGACACCTGCCCAGACGGTTGGCGGGTCACCACATCGGCACACTTCTAGGCTCACATTTTGAATGACGGAGAACATCTGCATTCTGATAATCAGAAAATATCAACAAGTAACAGGATAGAATGGGGCTGGCAGAGGATGTGCGTCATTGTTGGGGGGTGGGGGGGATACAGGCTCATCTGTTACCACACACGACAGATCCTGTGCCGGCTAAAGAAGAAAGCCAAGAGGGTGGAGGACATGAAGACGAACTAGGAACAGCCTGGCCAGCCCTGTGGCCCAAGGCGAAGGGAGCCTATAGAGCCTGAAATGCCTCTCAATCCGCAGGGAGCAAACAGCGGAAGCCCAGGCAGAGCAGCAAGGCGACGACATTTCACAGCCCGCAGCCGGCTGCGTCACAATCTCCATCCAGGTCGCCCTTAACAGAAGGCAGGGGTCCCAGAGGCCCCAGAAGCCGTGTGACATCACGCCCCCTCGCTAACTAAGGACAGAGCACACGAAACATTCCATTTGTTTTCACATGGACTTCCGCCCGGCACAGTACCTTACACCTGTAATCCCAGACTTGGGAGCCTTAGGCAAGAGGCCTTCAGCAGGTTGAGGCCAGTCTGAATTACACACTGAGACTCTGGCACACACCTGTAATCCCAGCACTCAAGAGGCTGAGACAGAAGGATCACCACGAGTCCAAGACCACCCTAGGTTACAAGTGAGCTCAAAGCCAGCATGAAGTACATAGTGCAACACTGCCGCAAAACAAACAAACATAAAAGGACTTCCAGTTTATCAACATAAAGCTGTGATGATTCAATAAGTAGGAGTCAAAGTTCCCAACAGGCAATCGTGTGGAACTGGTGATGAAAAATGCAAAAACGCTCTCCACATGAGACCTAACCGAGCGGGAAGATGCATTTTAATGCCCTTTACTGAGATCACATGAGGAAACCAGTTTGCATGTTAGCCGTCAGGGAAATCAGTGTCCTTTAAATAGAATCAGACGTGGCCTTGGTCTAGTTTGCAAGTGAACAGACTGACGGGTGGGTTATGTGAACAGAATGCAGAAACGTAAGACACTTGGCTGTGTTAAGTGTCAATGAACAGGGCCACACAAATGCTTTCATTCACTCAGTAAATATGTACGAATGCCTACTGCGCACCGGGCTCATGCCATGCTGCAGGGAAGGCCTCGTTCCCAAGGAGTGTCTGGCATGGCAGACAGGAGGGGGTGACTCCCCGTGCACATGCTATGCTGGGCCAAACGTGCCCCAGGTCACACTTCCCAAAGGTGGGCAGGAGAGGCTGACGGACACCAAGGAGCCAAGGGGGCAGCCAGGGGCCGGGAGGCTTCTCGGGTAGAGGAACATTCTAGAGGCCGGAGAGGGAGCCGCCTGGGGTGTGCAGGGCAGAGCCGTGCGGGGGGGGGGGGGGCTGTGCGGCGGGTGCGGATCAGAAACCCTTGTAAACGCTCTGGAGGCCGACAGCCAGCCCTGGGGGAGCCAAGCAGAGGAGGGGCTGCCGAGGATGCATCTGCAGGGGCTGGCCCAGGAGGGGCGAGAGGGCCCTTGGATGCTGGAGGTCACCTCCATATGCATACTCTCGCCTCCCAGGCTGGCTTTGACATGTGTTTCCATAGTCGAGCCATCAGGGCTTGCGGCTGATTGGAAGCGGGCAGGAGGGCCCCGGCACCTGCTGGGGAAGGACATGGGAGGTATATGCCTGGACAGAGGCCAGTTCGCTTTGGAACAGGTTATGTTTGAGATGCCCAGCAGATCCCCGCTATACCTGTTGGGTACAGAGAATCACAAGTGCAGATAAAAACTGGGAGTTGCCGGGATATAAATGTAGTGCAGCCAGACCCCCAGTGACATTACCCTGGAAATGGAAAGAGAAAAGAGCAGGTGGTAAGCCCAGGGCAGGGCATGCCGAAGGGTTCTGGGGGAGGGCATTTTTTGGCAGCACTGGAAACGGAACCCAGGACTTTGGCACTGAGCTCCCCCAGCTTGTCCTTTACTTTTTGAGAGGTCTCACCAGGTTGCCAAGTTACCCAGACTTGTGATCTTGCTGCCTCGGTCTCCCAGTGCTGGGGTTACAGGCTATCACGCCCGGCATAGAGTTTAAAAATTAAGAAGTTCCAATATAATAAAAAAAAGAAGACTTGAGAAAAAGGGACCAGCGGGGTACGCAGAGAATAAATAGAACGGTGTTTTGGAAAACAGGTTTTTAAAAAATGATTTAATAAGGGCCGGGGATTTAGCTCAGTGGTTTCGCTGCCTGCTGTGCAAGCGCAAGGACCCGAGTTCAATCCCTGGTACCAAAAAAAAAGATTTAATAAAATGATTTCAAGAAGCACTGAGCAGCCAAAAGTATCAAATGTAGTCAAAGGTTGTGAAAGATAATTTTGGTGACAAAATACGCTCAAGATAAGGGAAGTCATGAAGGATGTGAGGGACACAGTGCAAGTGATACAGCACGACTTTTACTATTTCTTTCTTTTCTTTTTTTCCACTCCTACTCCTGCTTCTGACAGGACAACAGCCTGGAGCGGTCTGCTTGGACCAGGCAGCCTGGAGCAGAGAGCAATGGCCACATCATCAGGACGGGGTTAGCTTGTCCTCCTGGACAGCGCCTCCTTCCTGGAGTCTTCCCGAGCTGGAGACATCTGAGACTCCCAGGCCTAGATCTTGAAATCAGCCTGTCTTTTCTCTCCCTCCTGTTTTTCCCTTCTGAGTCAAGAGTGAACGAATAAGCAGATACCTACAGAAACACCACCAGGGAGGGGGTGGGAGAGCAAGGGAGAAGCGCCCGGGAGGTGAGCTCTGAGGCCCACCCTGCCGGGCCAGGCTGCCCCGACCCTTCCCTTTGCTGACGCCTGGTCCAGCGGCAGCGCAGCCTGTGAATGGGGAAGCGACTCTCCTGGCATCCTGAGCTGCACGAGACACTGCAGTCGGGTTGGGTCTTGCACCCCAGAGCCCAAGTGAGGAGAGGTGTGCACCAGAGCAGCAGCCACGGCTGTCGACCCTGGGCAGGACTAAGAGCGGACAGCAGCTTCAAGCATCTGCAGGGAAAGGTAAGGTTTCGGCTCCGTCCCGCCCAGATCAACAAGCCCTAGGACGCTGACCTCCGGCTTCACCTGTCTGCTCACCCCCACCCTGCAGCCCACCAGGGCACCACAGCATGGCCACTGCTCCGGTCTCTTTACTCCTCCATTCATAAAGAAAAATGCACTGAATCCGAACATATCACAGTATTTCACCATGCTCAGGGGCTCAGCTCTGTCAACGGCCGATGGGGAGCACACTGCTGAGAGTGGACGTCCAGGGCCACCGCGGCGGGGTCCTGAGCTGCCCCTCCTCCCGCGCCCAGACCGCCATGCTCTCTCTCCTCAGGCTCTGGCACTCCAGCCAGACGCTTTCCACATCCGGTCGCCTGCTTACTAAGCCCTCCTCACTACCCTGAGCCCTTAATTTACACCTCTACTCAAGATATCATCTACACCGGACACCTTTCCCTTTCCCCAAGGGAGAGGTCCTCTTTTGCATTTCTGAACTCCTTCAGTGCTACCTGAATCCTCTTTGGCAACCGGCCCTTGCTGCGCGTTAGGATTTGTGCTCTTCTCCCTGCCTAACAGCCCTTGCTTCCCCTGCCTCTCAGAGCGCCTCCCTTGACACCCACCCTCCCCACAGAAGAGGGAAGGACAGCATGGCGCCCAGACCCTACTGCTGCCCACACCCCTCAGGGGTCACCCCTCAGGGGACTCGCTCTGCAGCTCCCGGCTCTGCACCCTCAGCTCTCTCAATACAAGTAGGTCCGGGATTGACCGTCTCCCTCTCCGCTAACAAAACAAAAACAAAAAGCCCTGAATGACAAAGGCCTCTGTTCACACACAGACAGCTATCTCCTTAGGTCAAGTGCTCTGCACACCTTACAGGCCCCCCGCAGCCTGCTGCGGGCACTGATCTGGGATTGATGCGGGTTGGGAGCTGCAATGATCAGACCTGCCAGAGAAGAAGCCACACAAGTTCATTTAGGGAGCTACCATTCAGCTATTTCTGTATTACTTAAAGCTAAAATTAAAACAAAACAACAAACTTCACTTATTTTACCTCACCAGCCCCACTAGAGCTAAGTGCATTTTTTCCAATTGATTTTTCCCACCATGAAATACACCAGAAAAATGTGACACAGACCTTAAAATAGTCCTATATAAACACTATGAGTATATATATAGAAGCACTTGCTGTATATAGAAGTCACTGGGTTTAAATGACGATAACTTTTGCTATTCTAGGAGACAAAAGCCCCTCTGACCAAAGCTTTACTATTTCCAAAACTTCCCAAGGCCACCCTGGCCCGAGGCTGTCCAAGTGTCCCTCACAGGACAGCTCCCCACTTTTGCCCAACACCCCACTGCTAGGGAGGGCTCAGTCACACAGGCACTACCAGGTGTCCGGGCCAGAGGGTGGATGCGGGGTTGTCTTGAAAAAATACACCTATTTTTTTTTTCTTTTTGGTACTGGGGATCGAACTCGGGTCCTTGCGCTTGCGCAGCAGGTGGCGAAACCACTGAGCTAAATCCCTGGCCCACATCTAACTTTTATTGGTGAAGGTAGAGAATTATTTGGTACAGATACTATTGCCTGTTAAGATAATTTCTAGGTAGAGCCCTGAATTGTCTCCCACTGCAGCAGATTACGACCAGTTTCGGGGCTGCTCCTCCACTACTGGAACAACTCGGAAAGAAGTCTGTCTCTCACTGAAGTGATCACCCAGCCACTAAGGGAACCCACGGGCTGGGATGGAGAGCAAGCATCCTACAGCATGTGCTTAGCATCCACAAGGCCCTGGGTTCAATGTCCAGCATCCCCACAAAAAGGTACAAGCCAAAATACCAATGAAGAAGCAAAGCAGATAGCCTTCTCCATTCTTCAGTGACTGAAAGTCTTGGGCACAGTATGTGGAGCAACTGGAATCAGCATCCAGGTCAGCACGCCAGGGCTCAGGCCCCACAACCACTGCCCAGAGGGAACTTCACACCGGGTCAGCGTTCCTTATTTTGCTCTGAGTAGTGTGTTGCGTTTTTCTGTTTATCTGTTTTGGGATTTGGTTTTCTGAGACCAGGTCTCACCCGAAACTCATGGCACTTCTGCCTCAGCCTCCCAAGTGCTGGGATCACAGGCATGCGGCACCATTTTTTAACACTTCCTAATACTGAAACAAAGTTTGACCCCACTTTACCATTCTTCACTGTAGCTTCTTACTATATACTAAAACAGAAACAAAATTCAAACTGAAAATATCTTTTAAGACAATAATATTTAAAGAATTACCTTTTTCAGTTTTTCAAAACTATTCTTATTGACTGATTGAATTTTACTTCTCCATAAAAATCTGTATGTGAGGCCGGGGATTTAGCTCAGTGGTTTCGCTGCCTACTCCGCAAGCGCAAGGACCCAAGTTCAATCCCCAGTACCAAAAAAAAAAAGAAGAAATGCATACATTAAGAAAAATGAACCTACGCAGTTCTCAGATTTTACAGCGGTATCCGTGGACATTCGGAGAAGGTCTGGCTGCCTTAAGGGATACTATATTTACATGTCAGGAAAGTTCCTGAAATGTATTAGAACTACAGATACCACCCTGGCATATTATAGGCATACATATATTTAATGGATGAATCTACTAATCATAAATTGATCTAAGTTATTTGACCGTATTTTTATTTTCAATTTGTATAACATTCTAGGCTAAATGGCATCTTTCCTGAAAACTACCTTCAACACATTTAGAAGTGATTTCTTCACCAGGCATGGTAGTGCATGCCTGTAATCCCAGCACTCAGGAGCGTGAGGCAGGAGGATAGCCACAAGTTCAAGGCCAGTCTGGGCTACACAGTGAGTTCAAGGCCAGCCTGAACTACATAGTGAGACCCTCTCTCTCAAAAAGAGAAAAAGTTTCTTCTAGATTTATGTTTTAGGTGTCGTCTTTATTTTCAAGGTTATAAGCATATCTTATCTCGATCATCATTACAAAGTGAAGACTTCATCTTATTAGTATCCTAATATTTTGTTTGTTTTTGGTTCTGGGGATCAAACTCAGGACCTTGTGTTTGCCGGAACCACGGAGCTAAATCCCCAGCCCTGTATCCTAATATTGTATGTAAGAATTTGACAGTCATTTTTACAAAACAACTTAAAACACTACATTTAACAGTCACAATTTTGCCACCAGGCATGCTTTCTTCCACTCACCAAATGACATACGGAATATAAACTTTATCCTCAACACAGGACTACAAATAGAGAGAAGTCCACTTCCTTAGGAACGTAAGATTTTAAAAGATGAGTTAGAAAATGATTGCTCATATTATGAAAGCATTCTTTGCTTTACAAGGTAAATCACTTTTAATTTTTTATTTTGCAGTAACTGTGCATTCACAAAGACTTGTAGGAAACAAGATCCCACGCATTCTTTCCCAAAGCCCCTATGCTTTTCCTCAGCGCCCCTAGTGGTAGCGTCCCGCAAAACGCGCCGCCGCCGGGCGCAGAGGACCGCGGTGGGGCAGTCAGAGCGCAGCCTTCGCCTGGCCACAGACCCCTCCCTGGGTGCCTCCCCACCCAGATCACCGTCGCAGCCTCTCTGCGGAAGGCAAGCGCCTGGTTTTTACTGGCAGTGCCTTTTTAAAAAATATTACATCTTTGCAGAACATAACCATCTTTCAACTGACAAGAATTTCTTCTACGTGCAACTCTGGAAGACCCAAAAGTAGGGTGAGACCGACAGCGAGTGGGCCCAACGGGCTACGCTCCCCCCGGGGGAGGCGCACGGTGCAGCGCACAGACGGCCGGCTCTCAGGGAGCAGCGGGGACCCAACCCTGGTTTAAATGAGCGTCTGCCAAGGCCCCTCCGTGGCAGCAGCAGCAGTGTTTTCTGGGCAGCTCCTACTTGGTTCCTCTGAAGAGCCTGCAGTAATTCGGGTAAACGCCAACCTTCACGCTGCTGTGGAGGAGTTTAGCAAGCGGAAGTGGAGTCCCTTATGGGCTGACTCCAAGTAGGGAAGACTGTCACTCTGAATGGGCCCGACTTAGTCAGTGGAGGCCTGGAAGCAGGATGAAGGCTTTCTGAAGGATGGAGGCAGCTTTCGAGCGAGCCTGCTGCCCCAGCCTGCTCAAGACCTCCTCTTCCTGACAGCCAGCTCTGTGACTCTGGACTTTCAGAAAGCCCCACGACACAAGCCAGCCCCTATGACAATGTGCATGCACACTCACAGGGCTTGCCTCCTACTGGCTCCACTGTCCAGGGAGCCCTGACTGGCAGTCCACCCCAGAAGGGATTTAGAAGGGAGACACCAAAAGAAACTAGGATTAAATTCTCACTCTCCAAAGCTAAGACAATGGACACTCACTGACCGATGTGTGGTGCTATGTAGCCTGACCCGCTCACTGAGCTGCCCTGTGAAAATACACACAACAAGCAACCATTCCAAACAAAAGAATTAACCAAGCCTACAAGGTGGCGCATCCCAGCACAAGAAACCACACCCGCAGCACCGCTGTCCAGGGGGTGTGCCCCTTCTCCTATAGGCCCCAGCCAGCAGGGGTGTTACCACACCACCGCCAGGGGCGCTCTCTCTCTCTCTCGTCTGTTCTTCCCTCTTGCAGCCAGATACCCAAAGTGAAGCAACTGGTAGGAAATTCCAGTCATTATGTGACTTGTTTAATGGCCCATCCACATGATTTGTGAGAAAATCTCATGAACCAACAGAACAGACACAGAGTTTTCCCCATTATTCTCTCTCCCAGAGTATTTAAAGACTCGGACTTTCCCATCTTTCAGGGAAATGTTTCCTTATAAATAGTGAGGCACGCTGGGCATCTCCACATCTGTTTTGGTGGTGTGTAACACTCACTGCTCACTCGCTGGAATGTTTTCCTAGTAAATCATCGGCAGTGGGAAACGGGCCCAAGACAAAAGATGGTGTTGGGGCTGAGACGATGGGACCCTCTCATCGTTCCCAGGAGACAGGTAGTTCTTCTGTAGAACTGAGGGATTTATTTAGATCCAAAAAAGCTAATTTTTTTTGGTACTGGGGATCGAACTCAGGACCTTGCACTTTCGAGGCAGGCACCGGAACCACTGAGCTAAATCCTCAGCCTCAAAAAACCTATTTTTGTCTTTCCTTTAGGCTTTGTAGCCTTGATAAGGATATAAATGAGGACTATATAGTACCACACATCCAATAATGGCAGGTTTTTGGGGTTTTTTTTTTTTGGTACCAGGGATCAAAGTGAGGACCTTGGGCTTGCGAGACAGGCGGTGGAATCATTGAGCTAAATCCGCGGCCCTAGCAGGAGATTTTAAAAAGAGAAATATACTTCTTCCCAAATACTGGTGCTTTAATTTTATAATGTGTTCTTCTGTTCCTTGCACATGTTTTAGTTTTTGGACCAATAATCACTTAGAACTTTGTATTCTAAACTCGATTTCAACAACTTGAGTGATTTCTATAGCACAGGCAAGATCAATAATTATAAAGTCACGTAAAACATGAGCCCTCCTGTGATACTCAGTTGATTACGTAAGCACATACACTGTGCTACAGAATGCTGCAGACCAGACCATATACTACACATTCGCTACGGCAGCAGCCACGTTAGGGAGAGGGGTGAAGGCACTGGTTCTTTTTAAATCTGCTTACAGGCCAGGTCTGGGGTATGTATGTAACTAATAATCATATGATATAAGGAAAAGACCTATCAAGTTTATCAGAATTCAATGATGACTGGAGTTGGAAGGAAAATTAAAATCATCTAGTTCAAAATCTAATGTATTCATTTCTTCTGTGAATTTTATGTAAATAATAAACTTGGGAAAAAAAGGAAAACCATAAAAATATTTCAAGGTTTCCTCACTGTCCTGAAATAAAAAGTTCTGGAATTTCACTCTGTTTATGTCCTTAGAAACCTCAAGCACTTTTCACTGTCATGACAGAGAAGAGAAAAAGATGTCATTAGATGACTTTTAAAACCAAACGTTTTCTACTGTACAGTCTTTCACAATTTCCTTCCACCTTTCCCATTACCTATCTTCCTGTTTCCACCAATACCTTTCAAGACGGATAGGAAGTGGAAAAAAAAAAGAATTTTTTTTATTTCTATGAGAAAAAAAAATCACAACCTAAATATCCACCAAAAGAAGTCTGGTTAGATAAATTCTAGTACATTCATGAAGTGGAATAGCCTGCATCTATTAAGACATAATTGTAGCACACTATATAAATTGTTGTGAAAAGTTACCCAAAGAGCTGGGCACCATGGTGCATAACTGCAATGCCAGCTACTTGGGAGGCTTAGGCAGAAGGATCCAAGTTCAAGGTTGGCCTGGGCACCAGCAAAATCTTATCTCAAAAAAAAAAAAAAAATCTGGGGGTGTGGTTCAGTGATAGAGTATTGCCTAACCAAGTACCCTAGTATTTGAAACAACAAGAAAAATCCCCTCACCCCAAATTTTTCTCTTTTAGCTATACTAGGGATCAAACCTGGGGTGCTCTACCTCCACCAACTACATCCCCAGCCCTTCTTATTCTGAGACAAAGTCTCACTTAGTTGCCACGGTAGTCTGGAGCTAGCAATCCTGCCTCGGCCTTCCCAGTAACTAGGACAATAGGTGTGAGCCACCATGTCCAGCACAAAACACGTTATCAAGGAAAAACTAGAATAGTATACATAGTATGATCTCATTTGTATTAACTGTAGATGCAAAGAAAAATGCTAGAAACAGTTAAGAGTAGCATTCTGACTGAAACAAGTCCAAGTCCTATAAAGTAATTATGAGAATGTCTATCTTGGGTAATTATTACAAAAAGGGGGAAAATATAGACTTATAACTACATATGCCGCATTACTGTGATAATCCTAGTAAGAGAAAATGTATCTTGTTCTCCTCCTGCCTCAGCCGCCTGAGCTCTGGATTACAGGTGTGCATCAGTGTGTCTGTCTAGTTTTGTTTCGGAAAATGTGTATCCGTGTGCACAGAACCCTGTTAGTCCTGGGCCGTCTTAGCCACTTCCCAAGTCTGCAGCTTGTCCCGCTGCCCGGCCACTGCGGGGCGCGCACGGCGCACACGGAGCCACCTCGGCCCAGGCTCCTGGAAACCGCTCTGCGGTGCGCACAGCAGCCCCGATGCTGACCGTTCCCGGGCGACCCGGGCGCCGGTCTCAGCCCCCAGAGAAGCCTGGACATGTGTGGCCTGCAGCCGCTGGCTCGCCCCGCATCCTTGGATCTCGCCTCCCTGCTCACTCCTCTCCGGCGGTGCCAGCTAAGACAGCGCAGGCAGCGAAGGGAAATTCTCCTCCCCACGGTCCCCGCCTCATTCATCCGTGCCATCCTCTCGCGCGTCCCAGTGTGGGCCCCCATGGCCTCCCGGGCACCCAGCCTGACGGCCCCATAGCGGGGACACAGCCCCGGGCCGCTCCCGCAGCACCACACGTGAGGACGAAGCCGGGTCACTCAGCGCGAAGAGTAATTGGCCAACTGCTAAAACACCCAGGATTTTCACACGCTGTACAAACATGTGAGCCTGTAAACACATGTGCTAGAGTCCTTCTCAGAGCCGTGGAAGAGGTCCGAGAAGGTGGGCGGCTCTTCAGCCTGATTAATCTCGTGGTGCATTTGCTCTCACTGTGCGCCAGCCAAGTGACTGTAGCACGGCGTCCACAGCACAGACCGAAGGCTCGAAAACCCGCACTTCACCGCCCATCGCCCAGGCTTCAGGTGTGAAAATCTTCAATTTTCCCACCTGGTCCTCCTCAACGGCCCCACGGGGATCTCAAACCCAACATCCCCAAACCACAGCACCGCTCCTTTCCCTTTGGCTTCACTGTGCTATGCACAGTGGTACCCCACGCACGACATTAAACTCGGGTGAGACCGTATAGTTCCTAAACAGCTCATATTCTCTCCACCTGAGTTCCAGGTCCGCAATACTTCTCTTTTGAGCTGCCACAGCCTTCTAACTCTTTCTAAACGAATGGTCACCTCTTCAAAGCCACTTTATTGATGCCATAGGAACCTCTCTAAAAACAAATCTGATGCTTACAGTTTTCCCACGGCTTCCCATTACATTCAGGAGCATTTCAGTCTTTCGGTATGGCTTACACTTATACCCATCACGACAAGATCTTTTTTTCATTATGTCCCGTCCATCTTTGCTCCTTCCATGCCAGGACATGCTTTTTACAATCCCCAAACAGTTACGCCTGTTCACTGTTCCCCTGCGGCAAGTACAGGTTTCCCGTTGGCTCCTTTACCCTTATTCTTCCTCAAAGATACAATTCAAGTAAGGTATCATCTCTCAGAGTCTCCGCCTCACGTGTATGCATGCACTGGGTTTGGTTCCCCCAAGGCTTCACAAGCTTGGAGCAGGTATTATCCTCCGGGATTCCTGAAGACATCTAAAGCCTCAAACTAGTGAAGCATCTGGTACATAATCCTCAATACCCGCTGAACAATTAATCAAACTAACCATAAGAAAATGGAAAGGGGAAGTTGTGATTCAGGGGGAAGAGGATACTATCTTTGCAAGATCTTGTCACAAGAAGAGATTCTTTTTCTTCCTGGGACAATGCAGTAAATGACTGCCAACTGATTTTAACTTTAGCAACTGTTTCCTAGAAGAGTGCCTAATTTGTGTTCCTTAATCTAAGGCCCTGTATATAAGATACTCCTTTCCTATTTAATTGTACTGATTTTATTATTTTAACTTCTACTGGCACCAAATTGTAGAAAATTACACTAGCGCTTGTCTGCAGATGAAGCCAGTTTGAAAAACAAGTAGAAATCAAACCCGAGGCTTCCTGTCAGGCTTAAGAATAGCTTCAAAGAATTTTTGTTGTCTTCTCAAATATACAACATAATTTGCCTTGGAAACCAAGGATTGTCACATAAAAAAAGATATGCATTTACTTAATGAATGAATAAATGAAAGGGTAAATGGTCAAAAGGACTCAATGCTCATTTGCTTATGGAAAGACCCTTAAAAACTGACCATGCTTGGCCCAGGGATTTTGCTCAGTGGCAACACTCCTGCCTTGCAAGCACCAGGTCCTGAGTTTGATCCCTGGTACCAAAAAACCCCAAAACAAAACAAAACAAAAAAAACAGACCATGGAGTAGAGAGCTCTGCTCCCTGGGGAGAATGGCAACCTGTCTGCCAAGGAATTGCAAATCTAGCGGGGAAGACAGATGAAGAATTCCAGCAGAGTGAATCTCTCAGCGACCTCCTCCACTCGAGAACGCGAGATGTCTTTGCCGCCTTCTTGGACTGCCCTACATTACTAGTAGGATGTTTACTAAGAAACAGGGACTTCTGCTCCCAAACCTATGACACCTGTACCTGACAGTGCAATTGTGTACTTTAAACGTTGTGCACACTTAAGAGAACAAAGAGATACTGTTTGTATGGACACCAAAATGAGTCCTGTGCAAAGGGTTGTAAAAGCAAATAGATAAATCAAAATTGAATTGGGGCAGAAAAAAGAACTATGAAAGGTAAGGGAAAATCCAGCACAAGTCTACGCTTGCATCACTTTGAAATGCTTTCTACAGCTTGTTCCACCCGAAAAGAAAACTCAAATTTAGACAAGAGTCAGAGAATTTAGAAGAGATGCACACAGAAGTGGTTCTACACAACTGCACAAACCACCACTCACTGGGCCCATGCTCAGAGGCAATTTCTGGTTCTACATCACAACGGCCACGCCATCATGCAGTGTTAGCGGCAATAAACTGATCCGGGCAAAGCAGACAGACAGGCGCTACCCTCTGGGGGAAGCCGGCGGGAATGAAGAGCCCTGCAGGGCTGAGCACCTCTCCACTGGCTCCTGGCAGTGCCTGAGGAGAAGCCCCCCATGGGACAGCGCCCAGTGACCTCAGGTGCCCGCCCACGTGTGCTTCCTCCTCCTGCAGGGATCCTCCCTCGTCTGATCCTCTCAGGACTTCAGGAAACACAGAAGACAGAAAAATGACTTCAGTGACTCCATGAGAAGCCAGTTATGCAGACCTGAAATGTAGGGCGCCACACAAAACTACCACCAATTTCCTTAAAAAGTTAATATTAGCCAAAGTGTGGGCTACACCCACTCAGTAGGCTGAGGCAGGAAAATCACAAGTTTGAAACTAAGCCAGGCAATTTAGCAAGATCTCATATCAAAATTATTTTATTAATTTTTTAATTTTGGTTTTCTGAGACAGGATCTTGCTATATAGTCCAGGCTGGCCTTGAGTTCATTATGTAGCCCAGGCTGGCTTCAAACTAACAGTAATCCTGCCTCAGCCTCCCAAACTGAGTGCTGGGATTACAGGTGCGCACTAACACACCCAGCAAAATAACTTTTTTAAAGGGCTGGGACAAAAAAGGGGGGCCCTGGGGCTATAGTTCAGTGGTGGAGCACTTGTCTAGAATGTATGGGGGGATTAATGTCACCATTAATTTTGTTTGGTGTTATGAGACCAATTTGATTACATAAGAAAATGTCTACTTTTAGAATCATGAGGTTTCTCCTCATAACATATCTTGAATTTGTTCTACAATAGTTTAGAGCCAGGCACAGGGGTGCACATTTGTTATCCCAGCTACCTAGGAGGCCGAGGCAGTGAAGACCCAGTCTCAGAATAAAATAAGGACTAGAGATATAGCTCAGTAGTAGACACAAAGCCTTGGGTTCCATCCCTACTACCATTACAAAAATTATTTCAGCAAAGGAAAAGGATAAACAAGGCCAACACACCAAGTTTGGTTTGGTTTGGGGTTTTTTTGAGACAGGGTCTCACTGTGTAGCCCAGGCTGGCCTTGAGCTCACTGGTCCTCCTGCTCAGTCTTCCAAGTGCTGGGACTGCGGACCACCACGCCCGGCACAAGGTCTGATAATCACTGAACTGGTGATGAGTCCACTGTGGTTTATTATCTACTTGTACTTTTATTTTTGGAAACATTAAACATTAGAAAATATTACAAAAATTGAGTGAAATTATTTAACATGAAACAAAAGGAGGCATAACTACTTTTGACTAGATTCCTTATTAATACAAAAACCATCTATAAGTGAAGTTTTGGGGATAATTTAGAAAATCTGAACATAGTCGTGAATGATTTTGGGCTGCTATATTTTTAAGACTAATGAAATTAGGATTATGAGGGAGAAGTACGCTGAAACACTGCAGGGTAAACACCATGATATCTGCAACTTTGAATGGCTCAGAAAAATATAAAAATTATCAAACTAGGCAACAGACAAACATACTCACTGTACTAGTCTCAATGTTTTGCATTTTGAACATTCTTGTACCTAAGTTTGTCAAACAATTGCAAATTTGTTTTATTTCCAAATAACATATAAGTTTTACATATATATAATTTTTACTGATTCTACAGTTTAGCTGATTTTGAGTTTAATGAACCAACTAAGAGGAAGAGGAAGAGGACCCGACAGTGATGGGGTGACTCAGGAAAAAGACCTGTCTCCAGCGCGGGCCAGCCCTCATGGTGCAAATACTCCTGCCAGCACCCATTCCCAGCTAACAGAATGCCGCTCTAAGGGTTGGGGAGAGATGAGCTAGCGGAGAAGCCAGTTCTAACACCCCAGTGAACCCCGATAAGAGACGGACAGGACAGAAGGAGGTTCTCAAGGTAAAACGCAAGGTCATCAACTGTGAAGAGGAGATGAGAAGAAAGAGGTTTAAACAGACACAAGAAGCATGACAGCATCTTCTTCAAAGGGCTGTTTTAAAGATTAATTATGCATAACACAGTCAACACAATGCTTGGTGTACAGTGACTAAGCACCTCCTACTATTACTTCTAAACCCATCTAATCTGAAAGGTCATCTCAGATTACATAAGGCAGGTAATGACATCTATCTGTGAAGTCATTTGGTATTAGCCTCTTTGTTCTGACAGCCTTTTAAATTCTGAACAATACAAACATATTGCTTATTAAAAAAAATAAATGACATTTCATCTATCAATTTTGGGACGTAAGTCTCTGGAAAAAGTCCTGCTCCTCCCTCTCCTCAGGCCAGCAGCCTAACATGCAGGAGCAGTCTTCCCTGTCACTCCTCATGTAAGAATTCAAAGCCAACAGCTCCAAGCCAGTTACAAACCTCCCACCAGGTGCCCAGCTGGCCAGCTGGAGTGACATTTTCACAGGTCTGAGAATTTGGGCCTAGGAACACAGAGGTGAACGCAGTCCTGACCTTAATTCTAATCTGGCCTTCAAAAATCTGCTTTATTAGGAATTTACTTAATTACAGGCAACTCTCTAGGATGAAATTACTAATACACAATGCATACTCAAAAGAAGCAATTCTTAATGGAGCCAATATTTAATCACAAACTAGCTAGAAAACTCATTTTCTGTGGATCCTGTTTTAAAACCATGCACTGGAGTTCTATTCCTCTGAAGACCACGAAGGAAGGAGACACTGACAATGGTGTTTACGTGATGACCAATGCTGAATCCACCTCTCAGAGGCCCTGCAGCAGAGCACAAGAGGGAACTGCTGGAGTAACATGGCCCTGGCACAAGTCCAGGGGGACCCATAGCCATTTGCTGACCTGGCAAGACAACTCCCTGCCATCCCCTCAATCCCAGCAGCCTCCTCCTGGGGTGCCTTGGAACTGCTGCACACATCACATCTGTTCCCCACAAGCTACCCCGGCTCCAAGGGCCAGCCCTTAGCTTCCTGCCTGGCTGTGAAACAGGAGATACGGGCGTGGCAGAGCTGGCTGGGGAAGTAGGTGTGACCTGCTGATTACAAATCCAACAAGGCACAGAACAGTTCCCAGAGCCCTGCACAGGGACTTCTCACGAGAACTCCAGCAGGTTTTTGACAGGATGGTCTAGACCTGACGTCAGCCTGAGAAGTGGGTGATAAAAAAAACAACAACAAAAAAAACCCAGTCTGCACTGAGTTTTTGCTACCCCATTCCCTCTTGACGTCAGTCGCACCCTCAGGAAAAGAATGTTATTTCTTTTACTTTTACTTGACGCAGACTCACTCTGTAGAGCCTTTCCTAGCTTTAATAAACTTTGCTGCCATTTGCGACTGTCTTGGTCAATTCTTTGCTCAGGACAGGAAACATCTACAAAGCACTGCCAGAAGGAGACTCCAGCTCCCCAAAATCCGGTAACATATTTGGCTTAGCAGATAAGGCCCTTTAGGAACATTTTTTTTCCTTTCTCTTTAAAATCCCAGAAAGTTTTGTGTGTTGTTCCTTCTCCTGTCTCTTTCTCCTAGGCTGGGGAACTCAGAAGAGTCCTCTCATAGCTGCGGCAAGTGGAGAGAGAGGGAGAGAGGGAGAGAGGGAGAGAGGGAGAGAGGGAGAGAGGGAGAGAGGGAGAGAGAGAGAGGGAGAGAGGGAGAGGGAGAGAGAGAGAGAGAGGGAGAGAGAGGGAGAGAGAGGGAGAGAGAGGGAGAGAGAGGGAGAGGGGGAGAGGGGGAGAGAGAGAGAGAGAGAGAGAGAGAGAGAGAGGGAGAGAGAGGGAGAGAGAGAGAGAGAGAGAGAGAGAGAGAGAGAGAGAGAGAGAGAGAGAGAGACTGACTCACCACGCGACTGGCTGTCATCTTGTCTTGTCACATGACTGGCCTCGCATTTAGGTCAGCTACATGGGTTCTGCCATGTTTCATTTCAAGTGACGTCATGGTTACCAGAAAATCTTACCATTGCAGATAGGAGCTAAGCCTCTGATTTTACAGAACATATGGGCTTCCTCCCTCTTTTCTTTTGAATTAGGCTAGATTCCTTCTTTGTTTTACCTAATAAAATGCTGGTAATTTGGGAATAGGTGCTTGATAGCCTGAGCAGAACAAAAGTACAGCTAGTAAACCTTAACTCAAGTGACTAAGAGTCAAAGTAAGAGCCATCCTCATTCTTAGGAATTTGAAAGGTTTCTTAAAAAAAAAAAAGAGGGTCCGGGGATTTAGCTCAGTGGTTTTACCACCTGCTGTGCAAGCGCAAGGACCCGAGTTTGATCCCCAGTACCAAAAAAAAAAAAAAAAAAAGAGGTTTCTGTCTCTACTGCCTTAAAGCACTTTTTTACTATTACAGTAAATGCAAGACATGTTTCTCAAGAGGCTCCACCCATCAAGTGGCTCAAAATGCCTACAGGAGTCATGAGATACTGTTTCTCAAGTGGCTCCATGGTACTTAAGTAGGGCCATCAAGTGGCTCACCACGGTTAAGGGAGTCCCGGTGGGGAGGGCTTCCACCCTGATCTCATGGGAGTTTCCAAGGGCTGTGCAGAGTCATCAAGTTAATGGGGCCCAGTATGAAGAAAAGCCCTCAGTAGAGCTTTCTTTTACGGTTCTATGAAAGATGCTGGCATCATCCTAGCTTAGGACAGGGACTTCTGTCTAGTAAATACTTGAGTCTCAACAAGGGACGTTTTGTGGGCTCAAACTGGGTCTCCTCCTTCTGTATGGGACGCCATCTTAAGGACCTGAAACCTAGTTGTCTCTCTCTAGGCCCCAGGATGAGTTGTGGGAAACCACATGAACTACACACCACACATGCCACTAGGCCGAGTCTTTCATCAGTGGGAAAGGTTTGATGCTGCCAATTTTAAAAAAGGAATAGCTTATCTATTATTGCAAAAATGTCTGGGTTCTTTCGCCGCCTGCTACGCAAACGCAAGGGCCTGAGTTCAATTCCCGGTACCAAAAAACAAACAAACAAACAAAAATGTCTGGGTTCAATAGCAACTAGCAGTGGTGAGAGGTGGTCATGGGATGGCAGCTTAAATTACAAGACTTTTTCAGTTGAACCATTTCTGCTTAAAACATGGGAGGGAGGATCCCTTCTGTTCAGGCTTTTGTGACCCTTTATCTCAGGAAAAGCCCAGAAACTATGGTATTTAGAGTGGCCGGAGAGAGAGAGATCTTTGATGATCCGTCCTTAGATCCCCACCTGTCTCTCAGGGGCATGTGGGTCTCTCCCGTCTGTTTAATGGAGAAACTTCAGTGGGACCCCAGACACCTATGACCCAGTGGCTGAACATGGCCCTTTCTGTGTTCAACAGCCAGATCTGGAGGAGGGTCAACAGGGAAAAGCTAGAAGTACAGCTGCTGCAACTGGCAATGCTTTAGACTCACGCAGATCGTCCAAGGGAAAACCCAAGGATGATCGAGTGCAAGACTGGGCCCGCAACTACACCGTGCCTCCACCGGGGCCCTGCTCTGAGTGTGAAGCAGCCAACGTCCCTGGTCTCGTGCACTGGGGGGTTGGCCATCCCTGCTCCCTCTCTGTGAGGGGCCAGGCCAGCCACAAGCCTTGTTTCCTGCTGTGAAGTGGCCCGAGAGAGCCAATAATGACCCTATCTGTGGACATCGCTATTTCCTGTGAGGGGCTCTGGGCAAGCCTGGACATCATGGGTGTGCCAATTCAACTACTGCATTCTGTTTTGGCTTATTTCTCTGGAAAACCCTCCTCTAGATCTATAGCCATAGATGGGGTCTACAGGACCCCTAGTCAGAAATTCTTTACTCTTGTCACTCAGAAAGTCATATGTTTAACCATTAAGGTTTTCTTCTCTCTCTCTCTTTTTTTTTTTTTTTGGAGATTAAGAGTAGGAAATTTTATTGAGACACAGCTCCTGAGAGAGACAGGAGGGGACCCAGAAAGTGGGTTGCTCAACCACTGAGTTTCTAATTGTCCCACAGTGTCCTATTCCCTTGCTAGGAAGAGGTTTACTAGCAAATCTAGATTTACTAGATTTTACTAGCAATTGGGGACAATTCTCAAATTCTGACAAAGGCCAAAACAGATTTTACCTGCTGGGACTACAAGAGGTCTTCCTGACCTAATACACCTACAGGTAGATCCTACTGCATGGTATAATAAAATACCTGACTTAAGAAAGCCCTTCTACATATCAGAAAAGAGAGAAAATTGCTTTGGGTATCTTGATCCAAAGGCTAGGACAAGAACTCTACCCAGTGATATACTTTTCAAAGAGTTAGATTGAGTGGCTGCTGAATGGCCACCTTGCCTGAGAGTAGTAGCAACTATAGCTATGCTAACAGTTGAAGCTGCAAAACTAACTTTAGGACAGAAACTGGAAGTCCCAACTCCCTATCTGGTCAGAGTAATTCCTGAGATGAAAGGTTACTTGTAGTTAACAGGGGAATGGATTGCCAAGTATTAGGCCACACTCTTAGCTACTCTCCTGAACAAGTGATCTCTATGCAAGGAAGCAGGACATGAGTGACCTGTCCCTCCAAGACACTGAGGAAGTATAGTTCACTGATGAAAGTAGATTTGCTCAAGGACATCAAAAGGCAGGGTACAGGACCGGGGATTTGGCTCAGTGGTTTTGCCGCCTGCTGCGCAAGTGGAAGGATCTGAGTTTGATCCCCAGCACCCAAAAAAAAAAAAAAAAAAAAAATGGCAGGGTACACACTTGTCAGTTCACAACAGGTCATGGCAAACTTTTTAGAGACCAAGTGCCAAATTCCAAACCAAAATCCACTTACTTATCACAAAGTGCCAATACCACAATTAAACTTGAATACTGAGGTTTCAGTTTAGAAAAAGCAACTCTGCATTAACATCTTTTGTCTCAAAAGAAAAACAACATAACACACATACCATAGGTTTGCCACCACTGCCCTAAGGACCCCTGCGCTCAAAAGACAGAGTTAACAGCTCCTACTGGGCACTGATATTAGGAAAAGGTAAAAATTTAAATGGCTATATAGACTCCAAATATGCTTTTCTGGTGCTATATGCTCATGTAGCAATCTGGAAAGAAAAAGCTTGATGGCTAATAAGCAATCATCTATGAAACACATGCAGGAAATTCTACAACTCTGAGAAGTAGTCTGTCTTCCTAAGCAGGTCACTGTCACTCATCACAAAGGATCCCAAAGAGACATGTCTAAAGTCTCCTTGGGAGCTAGGAATGGTGGTGCATGCTTATAATCCCAGGACATGGGAGGCTGAGACAGGAGGATCACCTGAACTATGTGCAAGACACAGTCTCAAAACAAAAACAAAGGGGCCAGGGACTTAGCTCAGTGGTTCTGGCACCTGCCTCCCAAGCTCAAGTCCTGAGTTCAATCCCCGATACCAAAACCAAAGTCTTCTTGGAATATCAAATGGCTGATATGGATGCAAGAAGGTTCACCCCTCAAGATCCCAGTTTTATTTCATTTTTGAGGAACCATTCTGGTTCTTCCTCAAGGGACATAGTGATAAAGATCCTACATAGGAAATGATCACTAGAATTTTCACAAGACTAAGAAGAAAGCTATTCCTGAGAACCTCTGCAAGACCTGAGGCTCCTCTTCAGAAAGCAAGACTCCAGTGCTGCTCCAGGTGCAGATAAGTAGACTAACAACCCCCAATTCACCACAGCTTAAATGGGCACCAGTACTGAGGATCCCAGTCTTATGGAGATCTGTTTTGTGGGTAATCTTGCTAAGGCTATGGCTCTCATCCTCTTGATAATTTATCTAATCTCCCTCTTTGTCATACTTTGTCCCTCATAAGAAGTGCAGAAATCTGACCAGCTCCTCATATTTGAATTCTGTATCTCCAACATAATAGTAACTTTTCTTTACCCCATCAAACAGGCAGCTCATGGGTCACTAATTCTTTTCTCATTGTCTTCTGACAGGTCTCACGGTCTTCAACCCAGCCAGTGAGCCACACAACACCTCAAGGTAGTTAGAGAGCACACAGTCCCCAGCAGGCAGGGTCTACAGCCCCTTCCAGCCAGAAGCAGCTAGAGAAGACAGAGCCCTCCACTCCCTCAGCACCTCATAAAAAGTTACGGGGCTGTGTGTCTCTTGGGGGGATTGAGACAGATTTGTCTTAGTTTTCTCATTGCTGAGACAAAATACCCAATACTCAAAGTTAAAGGAGGAAAAGGGTTTTTTTTTTTGGCTCACAGTTCTGGCTCCAAGGCAGGGTGCCATGGTAGGGTGGCATGGCAGGGTGGCATGGCAGAGGAGAAACAGTTCATGGCAGGCAGAAGACAGAAGGCACCAAACTATAAGCAACAATAGCAGCTTCTTTCTGTCCATTTACTCACTGGGTTTTCTTTTGTGAGACTCTCACTATGTAGGTTCAGACTGGCCTCAAACTCACAGCAATCCCTCCGGCCTCAGCCTTCCAAGTGTTGAGATTACAGGCATGTGCCACCATGCCCAGCATTCTGTTCCTTTATATTCTATCTAGGCTACAGGGCTTAGGGTGGTGCCAAACCAATCAATGGGCTAGTTCAGTAATCACACTCTTAATCCTAGCATTACACATTCTAGATCCAGCCACTTCAGAGAAACCCCCACCTCTGACTGTAGGAATCTTTGGGGGTACATTTAGAGACAAGCAATAGCAAGACTAGGGTGTGGCAAAGCTGGCTGGGGAAGTAGGTGTGGCTTAATTATAAAATTCAGCACATGTGTGCAGAACAGTTCCCAAAGTCCTGCACGCGTGGACTTTGAGAGAACTGGAGTTGGTTTTCAACAGGACGGCCTAGACCTGACGTCAGCCTGAAGAGTGGATGATACAAAAGGATGGTCCACGGTGAGTTTCTGCCACTGTGTTTCCTCTTGCATGGTGGCCTACTCTCCCCCTGTAGGGCGTACTTCTTTTCTTACTTTTACTTGGCCCAAACTCACTCTGCAGAGCGTGTTTCTTTTCCTACCTTTAATAAAACTTTGCTTTTGTTTGTTCTTGTCTTCAGCAATTCTTTGCTCAGGATAGAAAGAACCGAGAAACCACCTCCAGGAGACTCTGGCACCCCAAAATCCAGTAACAGATTGGTGGTTTCCTGCTAAAAGAGGGCCCAGCAGAGCTCGCTCTTCTCTAATCCACTTGAGGTCTTGACTGTCTCCTCCACTCAAGGAGAGACACCCCCGCGCCCAGTACTGGGATCTGAGCTGCTGAGATGGCCTCAGGGCTGCCTTCTCACAAGGGTGTCTTCCCCCTGCCTCAGCCATCATCTAACACAGTATCTGGAAGTCACTGCTCAATACACTTGGTGTCATTTCCTAGTTGTCTAAGCAGAGTAAATCTGGGTTCCCCTGAGCAGAAGCAGAAGTCTCTCTTCTGATGTTCCTATTTTCCATCCTAACTCGGTCCTTTTCTCCTTCATCACTCTCTTGACCTTGGCATTCACAATTACTGCAACCTCTTCAAGCACCCACTCTACCACCACCTACTGCGGCCTTGTAGACCACCCTGCTAGCACCCCAATTCCAACAATCCTTCACCTCATGTCAGTCCCGTTTCGTGTCCTTTCCCCTCTCATTTTTTCTTGTTTCGACACAAGGTCTCACTAAATTACCCAGGTAGCCTCAGACTTGCAATCCTACTGCCTCAGTCTCCAGAGCAGCTGGGATTACAAGCATGCACCACCTCTTCCAACCCACTGTCCACTATTTTATGCAGACCTTCAATTCTTCTACCCTTTCACATCTTGTTTGCTTGGCTGAACCATGACCTGGGTTAAATTCAACCTACTGCCTAAGAAAGAGTACATATTTTATATTTTTATCTTATCGTTTTGTGTTCCACTATAAAAGGCAGAGATTCTCATCTGATTTATTATTGTATTTCAAAAGTTTAAAATTTCACAACACAGGGAAGATACTCACTAAATACTTGTTGACTGGGCCAGGGATGTAGCTCAGTGGCGCTGTGCCTACCTCCCAAGTGCAAGGTCCTGAGTTTGATCGCCAGTTTAGAAAAAAAATTGTTGACTGGATATTATAGTAAAACATAATGCTCAAAATAAGAATTCAAATAAAAATACTAATAGTAAAAGTATATCACTGCACCTAGTCGATCAATCCACTTCTTGCTATAGAAGTCACCAAAAAGGAGACAAAGTGTGCATATTCATCTGTCTTTTGTTTTATGGGAATGGAACCCAGGCCATCAAGAGCAAGTGCTCTACCACTAGGTTACATCCCTGGCCCTCCTGGCCATTCTTTTAGTTTTTCTTTCTTTTTTGGTACTGGGTATCGAACTCGGGACCTTGCACTTGCAAGGCAGGTGGCGGAACCACTTAAGTAAATCTCTGGCCCTGTTTCTGATATTTTTGGTACCAGGAATCAAACTCAGGACCTTGCGCTTGCCAGGCAGGCATAGTGCCACTGAGCTAAATCCTTGGCCCTACATTTAGAGGTTTAAAAAACCAATAGAGGGCCAGGGATTTAGCTCAGTGTTTCCGCCGCCTGCTTTGCAACCACAAGGTCCCGAGTTCAATCCCTGGTACCGAAAACAACAACAAACCAATAGAAAAAAATAAGTGTAGATATTTTCAAACCATGATAAATGACAACTATCAAAAAGAATAAAAAGAGGGCCAGGGATTTAGCTCAGTGGTTCCGCCACTTGCCCCACAAGTGCAAGGACCCGAGTTTGATCCCCGGTACCAAAAAAAAAAAAAAAAAAAAAAGAATAAAAAGAGAAATGTACAACTTTTAAACTAGGGAAGCTCTGAGCTATCCAATACATGGTAGGAAAAGTAGCACAAAAATAAACAGAAAACTTGAAATAAAATGGCTGAAAAAAGCCAAAATACAAAAATGCTCTTGTGATTGATGTCAATGAGTTGAGCTCACTGCCATACTAAGTACGGACTGACATCTTCACAGATGGTCACTGCGGGGAAAACATGGGGGAGGAATTAGAAGACAATGAGAATCTAGTGAAGAAATTTGAAGTCATCCATAATTCTGCCTTTCACACAACTTTCTGTCAGTGTATATTTTCTCACAAAACGAAATACCTTTTTCACTTTTTCCATATAAATACAGAACTTTATGATCTGTTTTGAGACACTGTCCTATAACTTGCCCAGGCTGGCCTCTAACTGTGACCCTCCTGCCTCAGTCTTCCAAGTAGCTGGGACTATGGGTAGGAGTTACCACACCCAGCTCCCCTTGCAATGATTTTTGGTGGCTGAATAGTAGTTCAACCTACTAGGCCCACACAACAATGTATGTGATTCCTCTGGGTTAGATATTTCCACTATTGCCAATTTCTGGGTGCATGTACAGTGCTGGAGGAATGGACCCCAGGGCCTCAGGATGCTAGGCAAGCACCCTACTGCTGCACTGCACCCCCAGAACCAAGTCTAGTGTTTCACTTTCCTCAAATGCTTGATACTTGCTCCCTTTCCTAACTGCCACCTCCACACCCCCAGGATTCAGGAGGCTCCCAAAAGAATAATTAGTATGTGGCAAGCTCCTCCGCCATCACCAGGCTTTCTCTATTGGGTAATTCCACTATCGCATGAAAGGCTAAGATAGTCCCCCCTCTTTGAAAAGAGAAAACATTTCCAGATCTCCTGTGTGTTCTTGCTATCATTCTATCTTTCTACTTCTCATCTTGGCAGACTTGAAAGAGCTGTCTCTATTCCCTGTCTCTACTTCCTCAACCTTCCTTCATCTCTCAAGGAAAGCCCTCTAGTGAAGATCTCCATGACTCCTTGTTCTGTTAAATCCCATGATTAATTTTTAGCCCCCCCCCCGCCCCACCCAGAAGAGTCTGAATATGTGGCCCAGGCTGGCCTTGAACTCACTGTGATCCTTCTGCCTCAGCCTCCCAAGCACTGGGATTACAGGTGTGTGCCATGCCTGGCCATTACCCCTTTTGTGAATGCTCACTTTGCTTCCACCTTGCTTCCCTGGTTTTCCTCCTCAGGGGCCATCCCAATCTTCTTAGCTAGGTCATCTCACTCCTTCTCATCTCCAGAAGTCAGCGTACTCCATCCTCCACTGCTGCTCTCTTCTCTATGCACACACACTCACTTCAGTAATGACATCATCTAGTCTCAAAGTTTTCAGTATCATCTGTCCACTATAACCCATCCTATTTGTATCTTCTTCCAGAGCACTCCTCCTCTGGAGTCCACATTTATTATATCCAATTGCCTACTGAACCAGGTTAAATCCACCATGCATAGCAAGCTGAATTTTCTTGTCCTGAATCTGTTAGGGGGTGGGGAGATCAGTATTCACCCAGCTTCTCAAGCTCAAACCCAGCTCTCATCCCTAACGTTTTTCTTTCTCTCTAGAATTTGATCATTTTTCACCACCCTCACCGTTGTCCTCTTGATTCAAGTTGCACCGTTATCCTTCCACTGAATTACAACAGCTGAGTTCACTGACTCATCTTTCTGCCTTATTTCTGCTTTCTACAATAAATTTGTTTCCAGAGTAGCCAAAGTAATCTGCTTTAAGAGATAACTAAGACGTTGTCACTTAGCTCAAAACCCTCCAGTGACTTCTCAGTTCAATCTCCAGTACTGAAAAAAAAAAAAAAAAAAAAAAAAAAAAAACTTTAAAAACCTACCCTCAGCGAGATGTGGGCGCAGGCAGCGCAGCGTCAGAGGACCTGGCCCGGCACTGCAAAGTCAGCAGCAACTACAACAAATCCCCTCACCACCAGCCACAAGGCTTCACAGTCCCCACTAACCTGTACAGCTGCATTTCCCACCCCTGCCTTGCTCGCTCTTCTCTAGATACTTCCTATGGTTCCTACCACATGTCAGATGTAGCCCGGGGTCTTCCCGTCTCTACTTCTGGGCCACTCTTCCCCACCCAGCTCAGGCTTCCCCTCCACAGCAGTGTCCCAGGCCTTACAGAGCTCCGATCTGGAGGAGCTGCCCTGCCCCCCACTGTTCCCTCCTGCGGGGCCACATGCACCACTGAATGATACCCAGGGATACAGTTCACACTGATTTGCTTGCTTAGCCTACTCCTTGCCTCAGTACAGAACCCATGATGCCAAGGACGTGACTAACTCAATGCTGTGCCCCTTTCCCCATGCCTAGAATGCTGTTGGGCACCCATAACCACTTCATCCATATTTTCCAGGCAAATACCAACTGACATCCTTCTTCGTCTGTCCACTAAATGCTGACAAACTGGGCTCACTCACTTCACCAAGAGGTGGCAGCTGTGGGCCAGGGTGAGGTAATACGAGGAGGTGGTGTCCATCTGTCTGTCCTCAGAACAAAGGACTGCACAGAGTCATCGTTGAGGCCGAGAATGATCACACGCCTGGCTGCAGGGTCAGGATCTAACTAGGCACAAATCACACAAAGTCTGAACAGCAGCACCATTTAATGACACACATATCAAAGTCAGCAAGCACACACTACAAGTGATGGAGAAACATACTTGTGACTCAAATATGAGTGATAGGCAGAAATTTTTTCAATTAGATTGTTTTTAAAGAATTTAAACTAAGTACTATAATTCACTAGAGATCTTTTGGAGCTTTTTCACTAAAAAGCAGTATCGGAAATCCAACAGAACAACGTGGTATGGAATCAAATCTCTAAGATATCGAAGAGTATTTGACACTATCTGTCACAACAGCAGCTGGCTCTGTGGAAAATAGCCATTTTTCATCTTGGGAGGGGGAGAAGTCAAGATGGAGTTGGGATATTTTGTTTTTGCCAAAAAGTCTACAGGGGAGCCAATTTAAAGGGCAATCTGACCACTAATTCTGTGAAAATCCATGAGTCTTAACAGTGCTCAAGAAGGGAGAAATCTGAGCACCAGGAGCAGGGGAAGGGCTAGTGCAGGCTTCACAGGGGAATCTTCAGCCTTGGCCTGGGGCCTTCCCTAATGCATCTACCTTGAGGGACACTTTCCTCCTAACTCACCGGAAGGCACTGCTGTGCAGGATATAGTCCTGAGCATGGGGCTTAGGGGACAGGGCTTTCTAGTACTATTTATAAGAACCATTATATCAATTAACCCAAATTACTACCTATGAATGAGGATTGGACAAAGTCTTAGCAATGCAAATAGAATAGTACAGATGTAGTGTGGGTAGGGTCTGTAGAATCCTGCCTCTAAAGTAGTAAAGAAATTGTGATCAAAGATGGGTAAACTGAAGATTTAAAAAAAAAAAAAAAAAAAGGAGGTGCAGGTCTGGACAATCCCATGGCTGTAAAAAGACTAACCCAATAAATCAAGGCTGGACAGGGCCGGGGATTTAGTGCAGTGGTGCCACCACCTGTCTCGCAAGCACAAGGTCCCAAGTTTGATACCCGGTACCAAGAAAAAAAAAAAAACAAGCCTGGACAGAATTACTGGCCCAGTCCTAAATCTCCAACTGAAATCTCTATAGAAAGTTGGAAGTGATAATTCTGTCCACCCCGATTAGGTTAATAAACTTGTTTTCTAACACACAGGAAAAGCCAGGCATGGCAGCACTCACCTGCAATCTAGAAGCTGATGTAGGAATATCGAAAATTTGAGGCCGGCCTGGCTTACATAACAAGTCCAAGTCTGGCCAGGACAACATAGTGAGACCTTGTCTCAAAAAAAAAAGGTAAAATTAAAAAAATAGATAAATACACACAGACATACACAGGTGTACTAATCATGTGTATAACCATCATGCTCATTAACAAAAGCTTTGGGTGTTTTTTTTGGTACCGGGGATCAAACTCAGGGCCTTGCACTTTCGAGGCAGGTGGTGGCACCACTGAGCTAAATCCCCGGCCCCATGCTTTGGGTTTTTAAAGTGTTTTTTAACTTAAAGTTACTCATTTCACTTATTAGAGCTTGAGAATACTGGTACAGTAAATGTCTCAGTATGTTCTGAAAAGTTACAGCAACTCTAACCAAATCTGTGAGGGGATCTGAGGAGGGTCTCATCCATCAAAGAAAGGCAATTGTGTGCATTTTTTTTTTTTTTTTGGGTACTGGGGATCGAACTCGGGACTCTGCACTTGTGAGGCAGATGGCGGAACCACTGAGCTAAATCCCCGGCCCCTTGTATGCATTTTAAAAACTAACACACAGACAACCAAAATTTCCTGTGGATTTTTAAGTTGTATTTGAGGTTTAAAGAAAAGTAAACTTTTAAAATTCTAACTTTAATAAGCCAAACTCTGACCAAAGCCCAAGTAACTCAAGGCCTGTACCTGCAGCACAATCAAAGAGACCAGATTCAAATTCGTACCCAGCAATTCCACCTCAGGCAAGCTACTCAAATTCTTGTGTCTCAGAGCCATTATCTCTAAAATGAGCTATCCTCTTCACAGAAGCCTTGTGATGAGCGAGTTAATACACACAAAGCGAGACCTGCTACAGAGCAGACCATGCGTGCTCTACAAATGCCAGGTGTGCAGTAACCACCACCATCAGCCTAACCCTCTGTCAAATTAAATACTGCCTGGATTTTAATGAACCAGTCTGAAATTTTAGCTAGAAGGTTACAGGTTTCAAGCTATAACGTGTGAGGGGAACCAACAACATCAATGATGGGCAAAGGTAAATGGACCAATGGAGGGGAACAGCCCCAGACTTTACAGGGCAGCTTTTACTCACTCTCTCAGATCCAAACTGTATTAAGGGAAATTCTGTTGGGAATGGATGCTAACAGTTGACCTAAACCTTGACCTTGGGTCTAAAAATTACAGATTTACTATAGAATTTAAGATTTTCCCCAATAAATGTAACAGTTTACCCTAGAACTAATTACTTTAACTTTTTCCAATCACCAAAACTTGTCTTAGCTCATTCAATACAGGCGCCCTTTCTAATTGCTCTTGCAATTTTCCAGCTCTTTAGCCCCGTCTGGGTTAATCCAGTCCGCCGGATGGAAACTTTCCCGGCATGGTGTTCCACTCGGTCATTTAGAGGCACTGTTGGCGACAGACTCCGCTTTCTGGTTGGACAGAGGAGGCTGTTACTTCCAAGCCCGGTTTGCCTTGGCATCCTAGAGCTACACCTCCCGAGGGCAGCTGAGGCGTGCCTTCCACTAGTGACCTTTCAAAGCAAAATGCTTCATGCAGCCCACCAGGTGAGCCAGTTTACCCTTCGTCGGAGCACAGATGGCGTCAGTCCATGCAGGCTCCCCTCCCGCCTTCGCGGCAGGCGGCGAAACCACTGAGCTAAATCCCCGGCCCTAAGAGACTTTGGGGGGGGGGCGGTACTGGGGATCGAACTCAGGTCCTTGCGTTTGCGCAGCATCCCCTCCCTTTGCCACACAGGGACAGCAGCAACCCGCGCTCCCCAAGGGCACTCTGCAGCCAGACTGTGTTCGCTGACCCCATTTAATGGTTTCAAGAACCCCATGAAGACGAGAACAAAGGCACAAAACAGACTGGTAAAGGCACCACTCCCCGCGTTTCCAGCCTCCCTTCCTTCAGAGGGTTCTCATACTCAGATTAGCCAAACAGCTTCCTCTCACGAACAGGGCCCGGAGGACTAGCATCCTCATTTCTAAACTAAGAAGTCAGGGCTGGGGTGTGGCAGAGCAGCAGAGCACCAACCTGAGTGAGGCGCTGAATTCGATCCCCAGATTCACAGAAAGGAATGAAGGCAGAAGAAAAGAGGGAAGGAGGGAGCGGCAGGTAAAGAAGTCAAAGATCAAAGAACGCACTGCCAAGAAATAAACTAGAAACTAAGTCTGATTCCAAAATTCATACTGCTGCTTACTGCACTATGCTAGCTACACATTTTAATGAGGCTTTTCACAGAACTCCCTTTCTACTTCAGCTAAGAGAAGAAAAATCTACCTTTTACGGCTCTATTTCACACTGTACTTCTCATTTTATGTTTTTTGTTTTTGTTTTTGGTACCAGGGATCAAACTCGGGACCTTGTGCTTGCGAGTCAGGCGGTGGCACCACGACATCCCCGGCCCTTCATTTTATGTTTGAAGAAAGATGAGAAGAAAAGAATGCCGCCGAAAACTCTCCCCACAGCACCCTAAGTTCTCTAAGCTGACTGCACCAAACTGGCTGGAGCCAGTGAACTATGATTAGGTACTGACTTTTCTAGAACGTTCTCCAGGGCTTTTCAGATCTTCTATAAATTGTTTACTTACAAGTAAATTTTAAGCTTTTTTTTTTGGCAATTCAAATCAAGACTTTAAAAAAGATACATCGTCTGTTTTCTTCTCTTGAAATGCAGTTCCAACAGGTTTACTCTGCTTGTATAACACCGCTTTCCTCAGTGTAGTGTAGTTTTGTTTCGTGGTACGGGGACTGAACCAGGTATTCACGTCACTAAGCTACACCTCCAGTCCTGCGTGTTTTGAGACAGGGTCTCACCATGTTGCCCAGGCTAACCCTGAAGCCCTGGACTCAAGTGACTCTTCTGTCTCAGCCTCCCAAGCAGCTGAGACTATAGGAGCACGTGGCTGTGCCCCGCCCTCTGCTCAGCAGACTCAGGAACTTGTACTCACCTAGCTACTCAGCTTCACTACCATTCTCACTAGTAGTTTAAAGTTTCCACCCAGTAGCCCGGGCTCATTTTCACTCACCTTAGATAAACTCAGTTATACCAGATAATTTCTTAACGATGTTATCTCCAGCAGCACTATTTTTGGACTTTTTTGTTGTGTTTTTAAATAACCTTGTAGTTTAACATGCAAACTTCAAGGAACACTCCTGTGTTTAGAAATTATCAAGCCCTCAAGCTATTAAACATCTCCAACAACTAAAAAATTGTATTAAATATTCTCAATGTGAAATGTGCAAAACACACACTGAACTTTAATCTTGTATATAAAAGTATAAAAGGATCATATTCACAGCTTAAATGTTATGAAATTAAGTCCCAATAATGTCTTAATCATCTAAGTTAGCAACTCCCTAATTCAGGAAATGACTGGCAAAGTTACTTCAACATTATATATGAGTGGTACAAATAAATCAACAAACCTGTAAGAGAACACTTAAAATAAGTGAGAAAAAGTTCATTTTAGGGTTTAACACACATTGTACCAAACTGCTTTCTAGAAAAAGTCTAAGACCAGGATTTATTTTTCTCTAACATCAGCCTAAGACCCTGGCAGTATGCTTCTCATCCCATGCACGTGTGACGGATGAACTACAGCACCGGCGGCCTTGGTTCCCAGGGGGATGAGACCAGCCCCTGTCCACCGACTCCCGATGTCTGCCTCATGCTTACAACCTCTGGGTTTGCTTTTTCTTAACTTCAAAGCATAAGCACATCGGTATTTTTATTTAGAAAGAGCTTTGTAGGGCCAGGGATTTAGCTCAGTGGTTCTGCTGCCTGCCTTGCAAGCACAAGGTCCAAAGTTCGATCCCTGATACCAACCCCCCCCCAAATAAATAAAAAGCTTTGTAAATTAAGATTTTGTGCTGTCACTTATTTTGCCAGTATCTATCCTGATGTGTGACTCTCTTTTAATAGTTTCCATATTGAGGAGAAATCTGCCAATCTTTTTCTTCATGAATTATGGGATTTTTGTAATCTTAGAAAGACCTTCCCCCAAATTGAGCGTATAACATTCTATAACTTATCCATGTGGATTTTGTTCTGGTACAAGAAATGGCTGTTTCTTTTGAATATTCAATATATCTATAAATTCTATAATCTAAGATAGGGTGATCAAAAGCTCATGTGTGGCACATTCATATTTCATTATTTTATAAACTTTAGTTGTATTTCTCACTCATGTTTTTCTGTACTGGGGATTGAACCCAGGGCCTTCACACTGAGCTACATCCCAAGTCTCATTATTTTTTATTTGCAGACAGGGTCTCACTAAGTTACTAAGCTGCCCAGGCTGGGCTGCAACCAGTGATCCTCTTGTCTCAGCCTCCCAGAGTGCTGAGATTACTGGCCTATATCGCCACACCCAGCAAGCCTAATACAGTTTTACAGTAAATTTTAAGTAGCTGTATAGTATAATGATGAAAATAAATACATAAACTGGTAACACAGTCGATTACCAAATATCATGTACTATATATAATTATATGTTACATTTTACACAACTGGTAACACACCAACACCAAACTGAGTTCCGTGCTGTGTGTGACAGAGGCAGTGTCACCAGACAAAAGGAATTTTTCAGTATCGTTACAATCTTACAGGCCCATGGTTGTGCAGTGTATCCTTAACCACACTCTCATACATTATGCCACCATAACTTCCCCCTTCATAACTGTAATATAGGCTCATTGCTTTAAAATGTTTTTTCAATGACATAATAATATAAAATATAGGAAAATGAAAACCATGCAAGAGACAATGGCCATTAACATTTCCGTGTTACTTTCCACATTTTTTCATTTTACATATATCGTTTAAAAAATAAAAATGAGGGTCATAATACCCACGGCCCTTGTCATTTTATTTTGATTAAAACAAAGTTTAATTTTGTGTTACTCTGACTGCTTCACAAGCGCAAGGACCCAAGTTTGATCCCCGGTACCAATAAATAAATAAATAAAATTACACGATTAAATATCCCCCTATTTGTCCCCTCCAACACATTCTTCTTTAGCAGTCTCTTTTATAATTACCCTCATCTCTCTAAACAATTTCTCTTCAGCATTTTTTTTTTTTGGGTACCGGGGATCGAACTTGGGTCCTTGTGCTTGCGCAGCAGGCGACGAAACCACTGAGCTAAATCCCTGGCCTCTCTTCAACATTTTGTACGATTTTAATGAAATAACTTGTTAATGAAGTTCCAATCAGATCTTTGCATTTCTGTGTCTCTAAGCTATTTATAAGGAAGTGAAGTGTTAAGTTCCCGGTGAGCATGTCATGGTCACAATCTAGACAGAGGAGGACTACACCCATGATCTGACTGGCGATCAAACTACTCCTGACCATCACGACTCCTTGGCTTGTTCTGCTGAGACACCATGTGTAGTCTTCAGCTCATCACACAGTTTTTATCACCTCCCCCTCTGGTCCTCCACTTTCCCAGTGTAATTCTTACTAAGAAGTATACACTGGTTACCTTTGTAACTTTAACAAAGTTATGTATTTATTTTCTTTTGCATCAGCTACAGACAGTATTCTTTACTTTCTAGTTTGTGAGATGACGCCGCTAACACTCCCGGCTTTTCTGTGCACCTCTCGTCCTCTCCTTTCTGCTCTATCTTCTATAACAGAAGTGCACAAACCCTGGGCTGCAGACCGGTACCAGTCCATGGCCTGTGAGGAATCAAGGTGACTGACAGATGAGTCAGCAAAATGTGGTCTGTATTTTCTCCCGTCACTCGCGTTACCACCCAAGCTGTGCTTCCTGTCACATCAGCGGTGACATTACATCCTCCTGGAGTGGGAATCTTCCTGGGAACTGTATATGCACAGATCTAGGTCTCGCCTTATGAGAACCTAATACCTGTGATTTGAGGTGGAGCTTCATATCCCTGTTTCCGATATCACCAACCCATACATTTGTTATGAAAAAATTTTCCACTACTGACACATTTCTTTACCCATTATTTTTTTTATTTTTTATTTTTGTGGTACCGGGGATCAAACTTGGGTCCTTGCGCTTATGCAGCAGGCGGCAAAACCACTGAGCTAAATCCCTGGCCCTCTTTACCCATTATATTATTTCATACACCCCCACAAACAACCTAGAAATATGTCTGAAAAGTTACTTCGATAGAGTACATAATAGAGCTTTAAATCCTTTTATTTCTAGAATTATAGGATTTGAACCTACCCCAAAGAACTCAAAATTCTCTGTGCAACCTAATACACTATATTCTACTAGTAAGGTCAGCTAAATAAGCTATCGGGCCTATAGCCCTAGCACTGGCGAACAGCTACAAATACCGGCTCACATTAGCAGACAGGTTTGATAACACGAAGACCATAATAAATCAACTGCTTGCAGACTCACATCAAAACTATTTGGGGCCGGCGATTTAGCTCAGTTGTTCCTGTGCCTGCCTTGAAAACGCAAGGTCCTGAGTTTGATCCCCAGTACCAAAAAACAAAAACAACAAAAGAAAACCTATTTATAGCTGGGCATGGTGGCACACATCTGTAATCCCAGCATTTGGGAGGCTGAGGCAGGAGGATTACTGAGTTCAAGGCCAGCCTGGGATACATGAGTTCAAGGCAGCCTGGACTACATGACAAGACCCTGTCTCAAAAAGAAGAAAAGAAAAAAACCTGTTCATGCCTGACAAGGAACAAGCTGCAACTGGTGGTAGGGTTTGTAGTGGCAAATTAGTTGATGTACTTCACTTGTACAGCTGCACATGGCGGCAGGCTTTAAGTTAGAATCCAATACTTATTTCAGTCCATGCCTGGCCCCCTGTTATTTTATTTACCACTTTTGTCTGCACCTTTTTCCTGCATGCATGCTTGTCTCAGTCACAGTTCTGGTAAGCCCACAAGCTAACTCTAGCCAAGATGAATTTTTTTAAAACATGTATCATTGGAGAGCTTCTTTGAAAAGGGGGAAAGACCCAATGAGGAGACAGCAGAAGATTCCAAGACTGCCAACAAAAAGCTACATTTACATGAAATAACAAAAGCCCTACCTAAATCACGGGTTCCTGGCAACAGGTGATTAACATTCTCCAAGACTGTTTGGGGCAACATGTGGCGACAGCTATCCAAAGAAGCCATGAAACTTTCCCCAACCTGCTTCACCACAAGGAGAACAAGCACCTTCCACTAAAAGACAGGATTTTGGAGTTTTTCAAAAGAAAAAAAACATGAACACAAAAAACAGAAGCATGCGCTGATGACCACGACTTCCTCAAGTGACTTCGTACTAAGAGCGTCATTTTTAGTGGCCAACTGCACTGCTAACCCTAAGAAACCCTTTACTGTTGGTGAAGAGGTGGTCCTCCCTGCCAGTAAGGACATGCGTGCGTCGTGAACTTAGGAGAAGCCGCAGTTCCAAGGTGGTTTGTGTTCCTAGTTCAGCTAGCACCACAACTAGACAAACTGATGAAACAGCAGAGGATACTGAGGCACAATTGTCAGAGGATCAATGAATCATGCAATGGCACGAAATCCAGGTTGATGAGTTTACCAATGTTGACAAAATGCTTGTTTTGTGTGATACATCCTCCTGAGATTGTGCACGTGGATATATCATATGCACTTTGTTTTTTACAAATGAGAAAAATCTTTAATGGGGAAACAATTTAACAGCTATCCTGCAGCAGAATTTTACAGACTAGCACACAATCTGAAGGCAATTGCAATTTCAATCATTAACACAGTACACAAAGTGCCTAAAGTTTGCGACACACTGCTAAAAATCTAAGCATTATTAAAAAGTACAAATTGTGTGGGCCAGCCATCAGGGCATATGCCCATAATTCCAGCACTCAGGAGGCTGAGACAGAAGGATCGTCATTAAATGTATCTTCAATATTGCTTGGAATCTGAGTTGTATTTAGTGCCATATTCACATTTTTAATAGCTTCTTCTAAATTTTCATCTTCTGGAGTTCCATTCTCATTCTTCAAAATTCCTGGTCTAGTCCAATCTCTGAAGTCTTGTCTTATAGGTTGATTTTTTTTTTTTGGTACGGGGAATCAAACTCAGGACCTTGCATTTGTGAGGCAGGCGCCGGAACCACTGAGCTAAATCCCCGGCCCATTCTTGCAGGTTTTAAAAATTCACCCATTTGTTTTACTATATCGTGCTTCATATTTATCTATGATCACAATCCATGAAGTCTACCTATCACCCTGCTTCCACATGATACAACTAAGAGTGGAAATGTTCTCGCAATTCAGGAAAAGGCTTGCCCAGACACAGACCCTCTAATACATTATCTGGATGAGGCTGTATCACTGAATGCTCTTTATAACGACTCGATAACCAAGCAGGCATACATCCTGCAGATCAAAACAGGAATTTGGCAACTCCAGAGGACATCTGCTAAACATAATAATGCACTTTCAGGAAGCTGAGTTGCAACCACAACAGTAAACCTAGGAACAATGAAGGATCCTTCTCTGGAAGGTTTTCTGGACTCTTCCACAAACCTTCCAGAGACATCATTATTTAGTTCTTGTAGGAATTCCATGGCATAAAGAAGGATGAGCTTCAGACATTTATAGCTAAATGGACGGCCCTTGACACCTTACTCTGTGTGAAATAAATCGGACACACATGTTTAAATACCACTGTTTCTCTAGTGTGAGAAACCGAAAGAGGAAAGAAGGACTGGAATGCATGATGGATATATATAACGTATTATAAATGATCTAAATACCTGGTAGTACCGAGTTTTTAAGAATTTCATTTTGTGTCAGTATTTGCAGGGATGGAGCAGCTGCCAGGACTGGGTGGCCTTCTGGTTTCACTTCTTGGGTCAGAGGCAGCTTCTGCATGTAAGTCTACACACTGTGTCACCCACAGAGAAATGCTGGCTACCTGATAAATGTCACCTGAACTTAACTTTTGCAGGATGTGATTAAAATGATCAACTACATCAAAGTACATGCCCTTAACTCACATCTGTTTATGAAGCTCTGTGAGGAGGATACGGAGCACTAAGTCTTCTGCTATACACAGAAGTGAGAGGTCTTTCTAAAGGTAGATCACTGGCCTGAGCTTTTGAGTTACAACAGGTGCTTCAGAAATTTCTACCGGAAAAACAATTACCAGTGGCTGCTCATTTCAGTGACAAAGAATGGGCTGCAAAACTCGCTTATTCGTGTGACATTTTCAACCTGCTCAGTGAACTCAATCTGTCACTTCAGGGGAGAACAAGAACTGTGTTCAACTTGCAGATAAAGTGGCTACAGTGAAAGTCAAACTGGAATTAAGGAGGCAACACTGGGATTTTTGACATGTTTCACACATTAGCAGAGACTTTTAAAGAGACTAAACCAGGGCCTTCCTCCTTCTAGCTGGTGTATGATCACCTATTTCAATTTTCAAAAGTTTTGGCATTACTCATCAACCACAAAAGACCCCTGAACTGTGACAGCCTGAACCGCCACCCATTTGTGAATAAATCAGGCGACTCAACTATGTCCATCCCAGAAGAGGATCGATCGCTTGAGACTGCAGATGACAGCGGGCTTAAAAGTATGCTTGAGACAATTTCAGATCTCCAAATGTTCTGGATTAAAGTCAAGGGAGAACATCCTGAGACTGGTACAAAAGCACTGAAAAGCCTACTTCCACCTCCAACATTCTAGCTTTGTGAAGCAGGGATTTCTGCACTGACAGTAACCAAAGTGAGATTACAGAGTAGACTGGACACAAGCAACACAAGTCAGATGCCACTGTCTCCCATCACCTCGAGTTGGGACTGTCTAATCGCAAGAAATCAAGCTGAGGGCTCCCACTGATTCTGCATTATGGAGAGTTGTATAATTATTTCCTTATATTTTACAATGTAATCTTAATAGAAATAATGTACACAACAAATGCAATGCATTTGAATCATCCTGAAAGCATTCTCCTCCACCCCATCCTTGGAAAAATTGACTTCCATGAAACCAGTCCCTCATGCCAAAAAGGCTGAGGACCACTGTTCTATAATTTAAATCTACCTTTTCCTCTAATAGAGTCAAGGACACTATGTTTGATGGCTACATCACTTGGATACACCACAATTTATCTGATTAAAACTCCTAATGCTCTCAGTTTTTCACTCTTACAAGGACTGTGACAATAAACATTCTTATATCCATCTTACAAACATATCCAGCTTAAGAATAAATTCTTAAAAGCAGAATTTTCTGGGGCCGGGGATTTAGCTCAGTTGCACTGTACCTTCTTCACAAGCACAAGGTCCTAAGTTCGATCCCTGGTATCAAAAAAAAAAGTAAGAATTTTCTGGTAAAAACTTACATTGCTAAGGTCAAACAACAGTGTGAGAGTATGTGGAGGACTTTTTGTGTGATTTTTTTCGGTACCAGGGATCAAACTCGGGTCTTTGCGCTTGCGAGGCAAGCAGCAGAACCACTAAGCCAAATCCCTGGCCCTGAGGACTTTTTAAGACTAATTTTAAAAGCTGATTTTTAAAAATCCACCCCTGAACTTTCATATGTTCTTTCATGCTTTCTTTCCAAAATTAAATTTTAAAGGTCTTCCTCTCATTAAATATAAATGGAAAAATATACTAATTTACATATATATGCATATTTGGATAATTCCTCTATTAGTCTGAAAACAAAACCTATAATACTTAAAATGTTTGGGCCGGGGATTTAGCTCAGTGGTTTCGCTGCCTGCTGCGCAAGGGCAAGGACCTGAGTTCGATCCCCGGTACCAAAAAAAAAAAAAGTTTGGGTACATTTACATATTTATAAACTACTAGTAGCTTTCCATAGTTTTTTGTTTTGTTTTGTTTTTTTGGTACCGGGGATCGAACTCAGGTCCTTGTGCTTGCACCGCAGGCGACGAAACCACTGAGATAAATCTCCGGCCCTCTTTTGATAGTTTTTACAGAGAACCTACCAAACTAATACAAATCAGAATTATATTTCTGTGGGCCGGGGATTTAGCTCAGTGGTTCTGCCACCTGCCTCGCAAGCACAAGGACCCAAGTTCAATCTCTGGTACCAAAAGAAAAAAAAAAAAAAATTATATTTCTGATCTAAGTTATAACAAGATTATGAAACGTCTACAGTCTTGATAGAAAACTTCTAAATGAATCATGTACTTTACTCAATTTCATAATTGACCAAATCAGCTAATTAAAAAGTACCAAACACACAATGATATTATGTATCAGTTTGGAGCTTTGTGTGTGTATGTGTTAATGCTGGGATCACAGGTGTGCACCGCCACGCCCAGCTAAATCTCTTATTATTACTGTCAGAAGACGTGCCAGGGGTGGTTGTGCACAGCACCTGTGATCCTAGCACTTGAGAGGCTGGGGCACAAGGATTGCCGCATGCATAAGACCAGCCTGAACTACACAGTGAGCTGAAGGCCAGCGTGAACTACAGAGGCAGAGCCTGTCTTAAAATACCAAAAAAATAAGAAAGATGCATCTTGCTATGTTACCCAGGCTGACTTCGAACTCCCAGACTCAAGTGATCCTCCTGCCTCAGCCTCCGCAATAGCTGGGACTATAACCTTTGAGAGTTTAGTTTTTTGTTTTTCTGGTACTGGGGCTCGAACTTGGGTCCTTGCGCTTGCGAGGCAGGCAGCAGCACCACTGAGCCACATCCCCAGCCCTTAACATTTGAGAGTTTAAACCTAACAGGTAAGTTACTAATAAAACACAAAAGCTCATTAAAAGAAATAGATCAGGAACAAGGAAAGGATGTACATTCTCACCATTCTTAGTTCAATATAGTTCTTGAAAATTCAGCTAGAAAAATTAGGCAAGAAAAAAATATAAAAGGGGTACAAATAGGAAAGGAAAGTCAAATTATCCTTGTTTGCAGATGATATGATCCTACAATTAGAAGACACTAAAGAGTTCACCAAAAGACTTTTAGAGCTGATAAATTCAGCAATACAGAATATAAAAATCAACCTGTAAAAAATCATTAGCTCTAATGTACACAAATAACGGACAAGCTGAGAAATAAATCAGGAAAATAATTCCATTTACAATAGTTCCAAATAAGATACAATATTGATGGTTCAATCTAACCAAAGAGGTGAAAGACTGCAATGAAAATTTCACTGAAAAGAGAAACTGAGCAATATCAAGGTATGTGCATGTATGCATCTGCCAAAATGAAGCCTGTTAATCTGTATAATCAATAAAAAAGTGAACAGGAAGAAATATGGTAGTCCTTTATCTACGAAATATATCAAACCTGTAACTGAAGACCTTCCCTTAAAGACAGCTCTGGGCTCAGACTGCTCCAACAGGGAACCCTCCAAACATCTGGGAAAGAAACAGTAACCATCCTAAACTCTCCAGACACAGAAAACAGGAAATGCTTCCCAAATTCATTTCATGAGCCCAGGGTAAAATCTGACAAGGATATAGAAAGGACTACTATATTACATTTCCCCCCATCAACAGACAGCTTTGGAGGAGGTACTGGGAATGACCTCAGGACACTCACAGTGAACTGTATCCCCGGCCCTTTTTTTGAGTCAGGGTCTTGTCAAGTCACTAAGTTACCCAGGCTGGGGTTGAATTTTCACTCCTTCAGGCTCAATTTCTTAGATCCTGGGATCAGACATGTGGCACCCTCTCTGGCTTATAATTCTTAAAGTACTAGAATATGCCAGGCATGGTGGTGTTGACCTGTCGTCCCAGATACTTGGGAGGCCAAAGCAGGACGGTAAGTTCCAGGCCAGCCTTGGCAACTTAGGGAGACTCTTATCTTAAAAATTTTTTAAAAACTAAAAGGGCTGGGGATATATCTCAGGGTTAAGGCCCTGGGTTCTATCACCAGTACCACCACAACCATAACAACAACAAGAATAGCAATAATAATAATGATGCTAAAATAAAAGTTAACCAATTCAGGTACATACATACAACATAAACAAATTATTCCATCAGACAACATAAATTATTCTAAAAATACAATGTTGGTATAACAAGAATTAGCAGGGGATGCACACATCTGTAATCCCAGCACTCAGGAACCTGAGGCAGAAGGATGCCACGTTCAAGGCCAATCTGAATTACATAGTGATATTATATACAAGTTAAATTATATGCAGTCACACAGGGCTGAGCCCTTGAGAGAGTCAATGCAGAAGGTAAGAACATTTTACAACTGCAGCTGGTGGAGGTCAGGCTTCAAGACAAAGAGAAAGGACTACATTCACATACTCCCCCTAAGGATGAACAGCAGTGATTGATATTCTAAATAGGTATCAACCACCTTGGGAGGGGACCAAAACATCCCTAGCCCATTCAAAACCCTTGCTTGGTCCCTGTACACTTGCTACCTGACTTGCTTCCCCATTTGATCCCCATTTAATCAATATTACCCAAGTGACTGTACTCATAATCTTATAGTTGAACACAGTTTTGTCCCACCTCATACCCACACTGCGATTGTCCATTGGATCAATATCACCTAAATAACCATACTTGTAATCCTATTGGTTAACTATAGTTTTGTCCCACCTTGTACCCATTTCACCTCCTGGCTCTGCTCTATAAAACTCCCTTGAGAACCAGGGTCCACGGGCAACCCACTTCTGGGCCCCTTCTGTCTCTCAGAAGCTATCTTTCTTTCAATAAATACTTTCTACTCTTTTTTTTTTTTTTTTTTTTTTTGGTACCGGGGATCGAACTTGGGTCCTTGTGCTTGCAAGGCAAGCAGCGGAAACCACTGAGCTAAATCCCCAGCCCCATTACTTTCTACTCTTAACCTCTGTTGTTCCTAGAATTCATTCTTTGATTTTAAAGAACACAAATTCGGTGTATCAGACATCTGACAGGTTGGGAGTTACAATATTTCCCTTATATTATTTGGAGGTCCATAGATCATTCCTATATCCTATGCTCTATATCAGTGAAACTCTTTCTCAACTGAAAAAAAATAATAATCGACCTGTGTGTTCACTTACATGGTGGCCGCCCTCATACTGTGGAGCATATTTTATTTCCTGCTTTTACTTAGCCCAAACTTGCTTTGCAGAGCCTTTTCTTTTCCTGCCTTTAATAAGCCTTAGCTGCCATTTGTGCTGTCTTGACCAATTCTTTGCTCAGGACAGAAAACCTAGAAACGACCCCCAAGAGACTCCAGGACCCCCCAAACCTGGTAACATAATTGGCTGAGCCAGCCAGGAGAACAGCAATGGCCTCCGGGGCACTTTTTTAATCTCTCTCCAAAATGCTGTTTTCTTTTTTTCTTCTTCCTCTCAGTAAGAGGCCCACGGGCCCACCTAACTTCATCTCCCAGTTCTTTTTCCCCAGTCGCAGTTGCTCCATGGGTACAAGTTCAATAGCCAGAGAGCCTGTTATTAGGCCTGCTTGTCCTCTTGTTTCTGCTCTCTGTGATACTGTGCTCAGCTTTCTCACTCTTTTGCAGGAAAATAACTGTTGGTATCTTGGTACCCTGCCTGCGTAGGTGCCTACCAGATACACTCACTTTGAGCTCAAAGGCCCATCTGTACTTTTCCTCTACATGGTCATTTCTTTCTCAAGGTGCTGAGTCAAGGTTGCCATCTTGTCTTGTCACATGACTGGCTGCCCATGTGGGAGCCTGGTGGGTTCCACCATGTTTACATCCCTTGTTTCTTCTAACAAAATGCAAATAATTTGAAAACATATTCCTGACAGCCTGAGCAGAACAAAAAACAGCCAGTAAAGCTTTACTCAAGTCACTATGAGTCAGTCTTAGGATTTTTTTTTTTTTTTTAAGGAAAAAAACACTTAAAGAGGTTTCCATTTCTACTGCCTTAAACAAAGTACCAAAGTTTTTACTATAGGGGTAAATGCAAGAGATACTGTATCTCAACTGCCTCAAAACGCCTAACGGAATCCTGAGATACTGTCTCAAGTGGTTCCACCCTGCTTACATAGAGCCATCAAGTGGCTCAACAGGGCTAAAGGAGTCCCACTGGGGAAGGACTCCACCCTGATCTCATGGGAGTCTTGAAGGAGTAGGAAGACTAATTAAGCAGCTCAACCCCCTCTACCTGAGGAGTCAGTGGGCCCCAGAAAGGAGACAAGAAGCCTTTAGCAGGGCGTTTCTTCTAAGAAAGACGCTGGCGTCATCCTAGCTTAGGACAGGGACTCTGTCTAGTAAATACTTGAGTCTCAACAAGGGACGTTTTGTGGGCTCAAGCTGGGTCTCCTCCTTCTGTATGGGACGCCATCTTAAGGACCTGAAACCTAGTTGTCTCTCTCTAGGCCCCAGGATGAGTTGTGGGAAACCACATGAACTACACACCACACATGCCACTAGGCCGAGTCTTTCATCAGTGGGAAAAGTTTGATGCTGCCAGTTTTAAAAAAGGAATAGCTTATCTATTATTGCAAAAATGTCTGGGTTCTTTCGCCACCTGCTACGCAAACGCAAGGGCCTGAGTTCAATTCCCGGTACCAAAAAACAAACAAACAAACAAAAATGTCTGGGTTCAATAGCAACTAGCAGTGGTGAGAGGTGGTCATGGGATGGCAGCTTAAATTACAAGACTTTTTCAGTTGAACCATTTCTGCTTAAAACATGGGAGGGGGGATCCCTTCTGTTCAGGCTTTTGTGACCCTTTATCTCAGGAAAAGCCCAGAAACTATGGTATTTAGAGTGGCCGGAGAGAAAGAGATCTTTGATGATCCGTCCTTAGATCCCCACCTGTCTCTCAGGGGCATGTGGGTCTCTCCCGTCTGTTTAATGGAGAAACTTCAGTGGGACCCCAGACACCTATGACCCAGTGGCTGAACATGGCCCTTTCTGTGTTCAACAGCCAGATCTGGAGGAGGGTCAACAGGGAAAAGCTAGAAGTACAGCTGCTGCAACTGGCAATGCTTTAGACTCACGCAGATCGTCCAAGGGAAAACCCAAGGATGATCGAGTGCAAGACTGGGCCCGCAACTACATCGTGCCTCCACCGGGGCCCTGCTCTGAGTGTGAAGCAGCCAATGTCCCTGGTCTCGTGCACTGGGGGGTTGGCCATCCCTGCTCCCTCTCTGTGAGGGGCCAGGCCAGCCACAAGCCTTGTTTCCTGCTGTGAAGTGGCCCGAGGGAACCAATAATGACCCTATCTGTGGACATCACTATTTCTTTGAGGGGCTCTGGGCAAGCCTGGACATCATGGGTGTGCCAATTCAACTATTGCATTCTGTTTTGACTTATTTCTCTGGAAAACCCTCCTCTAGATCTATAGCCATAGTTGGGGTCTATAGGACCCCTAGTCAGAGATTCTTTACTCCTACTGACGTGTCACTTGGAAGGCCAAATGTTCAACTATGAGTTTCTAATTGTCCCAGTGTCCTACTTCCTTGCTAAGAAGAGATTTACTTGCAAGATTGGGGGAAATTCTCAAATTCTGACAAAGGCCAAAACAGCTTTTACCTATTGGACTACACTGGTCCTCTGACCTAATTATCCAACAGGTGGTTCCTGCTGCATACTACAATATAATACCTGACTTAAGGAAACCCTTCTTCCTCTACAGGTCAGAAAAGAAAGGAACAGCTTGGGTATCTTGACCCAAAGGCTAGGACAGAGACTAGAAGTTCAGACTCCCCATTAGGTCAGGGATATTCTGGAAACCAAAGGTTTCTTGTGGTTAACAGGGGAATGGCTTGCCAAATATCAGGCCACACTCTTAGACACCCCTGAAGTTATTATACAACTTTCACTACTCAATCCTGCCTCTCTGTTGCCTATAGGCATAGAGAGTTAGCCACTCTCATCAAAAAGTGATCTCCCTGGGCTGGGGATTTAGCTCAGTGTTACTGTGCCTGCCTCGAAAATGCAAGGTCCTGAGTTCGATCCCAGGTTACCCCCCACCCCACCCCCGCAAAAAAAAAACCCAAAAACAAGTGATCGCCCAGACCTATGTAAGCAGGCAGGACATATGACCTTCCCTTCCAAGACCCTGAGGTGGTGTGGATCACTGATGAAAGAAGCTCTGTCCAAGACATCAAAGGGCTGGTTATGTCACTCTTGGCTCAAAACAGGTCACTGAGGGCCAGGGATTTAGCTCAGTGGTTCTGCCACCTCCATCCCAAGCACAAGGACCCAAGTTTGATCCCCGGTACAAAAGAAAAAAAACAAAAACAAAAAAAACCCAGGTCACTGAGGCCAACTTCCCCCAAGGACCTCTGCTCAAAAAGCAGAGGTCATAGCTCTTACTTGGGTGTTCATACTAGGAAAAGGCAAGAAGGTATTTATATAAACAGACTCCAAATATGCCTTTCTGGTGCTACATGGCCGTGCAGCAATCTGGAAAGCAGCAGCTTTCTGGCTAATAAGCAATCATCTGTAAAACACAAACAGGAAATTCAACAACTCCTAGAGTCAGTCTATCTTCCTAAGCAGGTCACTGTCATTCACTGCAAGGGACCCCAAAGGGACATCTCTAAAGTCTCCCTGGGAAATCAAAAGGCTGATATGAAGGCAAAAAGGGCAGCCCTACAGCTCAAGACCTTAATCTTACTTCTAGTTTCCGAGGAATCATTCTGGTCCTTCCTCAAGAGACATAGTGATAACCTATAAAGATCCTACATGAGAAACAATCACTAGAATTTTCACAAGACTAAGAAGAAAGCTATTCCTGAGAACCTCTGCAAGACCTGAGGCTCCTCTTCAGAAAGCAAGACTCCAGTGCTGCTCCAGGTGCAGATAAGTAGACTAACAACCCCCAATTCACCACAGCTTAAATGGGCACCAGTACTGAGGATCCCAGTCTTATGGAGATCTGTTTTGTGGGTAATCTTGCTAAGGCTATGGCTCTCATCCTCTTGATAATTTATCTAATCTCCCTCTTTGTCATACTTTGTCCCTCATAAGAAGTGCAGAAATCTGACCAGCTCCTCATATTTGAATTCTGTATCTCCAACATAATAGTAACTTTTCTTTACCCCATCAAACAGGCAGCTCATGGGTCACTAATTCTTTTCTCATTGTCTTCTGACAGGTCTCACGGTCTTCAACCCAGCCAGTGAGCCACACAACACCCCAAGGTAGTTAGAGAGCACACAGTCCCCAGCAGGCAGGGTCTACAGCCCCTTCCAGCCAGAAGCAGCTAGAGAAGACAGAGCCCTCCACTCCCTCAGCACCTCATAAAGAGTTACGGGGCTGTCTCCTGGGGGGAAATGAGACAGGAGATTAGGGCATGACAAAACTGGCTGGCATAGTGGTTGTGACCTGTAAATCACAAAATTCCCGGGCATATGTGTAGCAGACAGTTCCCAAAGTCCTACAAATGGCTATCTCTGGAGAACTCGAGCAGGTTTTCAATAGGACGGTCTGGACCATGTCAAGCTGAGGACTGCGATCTCAGCACTGCCTCTCAGGACAATAGAGTCATTCTCCTGGGCTGCCTCGAGGTCTGGACAGCATAAAAGGACGCAAATGCCAAGAAGAACTCGCCGTTGTGGCTTTCCTCGTGATGGCCCACCCTGCTTCCTCCAAGGTCTATTTTTATTTTGTTTTTCCTCTTTTTCTGGCCCAAGCTCACTCTGCAGAGCCAGTTTTTCCCTCACTCTTCACTTTTACTTCTCATATAAACTTTACCACTGCTTTTTCTCATTTCGTTCAATTCTTTGTTAGAGACGAGAAGAACCTCAAATCCCAATCCAGGAAAGGAGAACGACACAAAACTCGTAACATTTACTTGTGGAGCCATTTTTAGAAGGAGCTACCTGATAACAGCAGCATTTACAAGTCAAATACTTAAGGATGAATTAGCAAAATAAAACCTCTACAAAGGAAATTAAACAGATCATTGGAAGAAATTAACAACCACTTCAGTAGTGCACGGCTATATACTATCATGTTCAGAGAACTGGGTAATGTAAAACAGCAATTCTTCCTCAAATTAATTTACACCAAACCAAAATTCCAAAAACATTCTAATAATAAAACTGAGATGAAAATACAAAGGTCAAGAAAAGCTGAGACAATATTAGAGAAGAAAAATAAAGTTTGAGGGCCGGGAATTTAGCTCAGTGGTTCCGCCACCTGCTTCGGAAGCGCAAGGTCCCAAATTCAATCCCTGGTACCGGGAAAAAAAAAAAAATTAAGAGAAACAGACTGACCCTTACATAAACAAAGGACTGTCATACACCACTAGGAGGAATGTAAATTGGTGATTAATTGGAAAATTGGCATTTTATTTAACCCAAACATAAGTATATCCTACACCTTGCTACTAGAAGTGTGGGAGAGTGGGAGATCATCTGAAGTGCTAACATCCCATGGTCCAGAGAAACTTCTGAATAAGGCTGGGAAACCATTTTAAAAGATTTTCTCATTTTAACTGAATAAAAAGTTTTGTTGAGGCAGGGGTCTTGCTACGTTGCCAGGGTGGTCTTGAATAAGCAATTTTCTTGCCTCAGCCTCCCAAGTAGCTGGGAAGACCCCACCACCACACCTCCTTGTTTTTGTTTCTGGGTTTGTCTTTGTTTTTGAGAGTTGTTTTTGGTATTGAGGATTGAGTCCACGGCCTTGCACATCACATGCCAGGCAGGCACTCTACCACCAAACTACATCCCAGGGCATTATTATAAGACAAGATCTTATTTTGCTCCCCAGGCAGCCCTGGAACAGTGACCCTCCTGCCTCAGCCTCCCAAGCAGCTAGGAATAGTTGGAATCACAGGCACACACCATTGCACCTAGTTTCATCTTAATTCTTGAGGCTAATTTATGACACCTGCATCCAGGCAAACTAAAACAAAATATATTATGAATTACCATACTGTTTGTTAAAAGTTCTAAAGGGGGCATTGACCCCAGCTAGGTTAAGCAGAGACAATTCAAACAAAATTTCAATCCCTCACGTTTTTAGTATCCTAAAAATTTTTAGCCTGGAACATATTCCTTTTATATTGTTACCACTATCCAATTCCAGGTTTTTTTATCATCTCAAAAAGAATCCTGTACCACTCAGCAGTCACTCATGTCCCCAAACCCCAAACTGGTATCCCTAGGCATGTATTACTGTATTTCGGTCTCTGTGGCTTTGTTTACACTGGACATTTCAGGGATAGGGAATCATACAGTCACACCTTGGTACCTGACTGCTTTGAAACTCGTGGAATTTAGTACTCACACATTCTGATGTGAAAATTATGTCCCACTGCTCGTCATTTGTTTGGTGCTTGATGCACAAGCTACAACTTGCTGGTATGGACTGCCTCGTGACTCACAACCCTTCCCAGCCAAAACAGCTTGTCTGGTGCCCGTCACACCACAAGGAACCAATTGCAAGCACCGAGGTAACACTGTACTGGAGTCCCTTATGACTGGCTTCTTTCAGTTATCTTCAAAAAATACATGTTATGGCATGTATTTTACATTTTTAATTGCTGAATAATAGCCTATAGGATGAATACACTACATTTACTTATCCATTCATCAGTTGATGCACCTTTGGGTTTTCCCACTTTTTGGCTATTATGGGTAGTGTTGCTACAATCATCTGTGTACAGGCCTTCATGTGGACACCTAGGAGTGGAATCGCTGGGTCACCCAACAACTATGGTTAACATTCTGAGCAGCTGCCAAACTGTTCAGAGTGCCCATGGCATTGCACATTTCCTCCAGTAATGCATATGGGTTCCAGCTGTTCCACATCCTTGAGAACAAGTGTCATCTTTTTATTATAACCACCCTAGTGCACATGACCTGGTATCTCACTGTAATGTGAACTGCACTTCCCAAATAGCAAATAGTGGTGTGCATCTTTTCATGGGCTTATTGAACAGAAGTTGAGAGTTTTCTGTGTTTTGTTTTGGGGTTTTTTTGGTACCAGGGATCGAACTCAGGACCTTGCACTTGCGAGGTAGGTGCCTGAACCACTGAGCTAAATCCCTGGCCCTGTTTTGTTTTTTTGAGACACGGTCTCACTATGCAATCAGATTGGCCTTAAACCATCTACACAGCTCAGCTGGCCTCAAGTTTGTGGGGATCCTCCTGCCTCAGCCTCCCAAATGCTAGGATTACATGCGTGTACCACGATACCCAGCTAACTTTCTCCCTTTCTAAGGGCTATTAATTCTACTACAGGGCCAGGGATTTAGCTCAGTGGTTTCACTGCCTGCTGTGCAAACTCAAGGACCCGAGTTCGATCCCTGGTACCAAAAAAAAAAATTCTACTACAATTACACAGATAATTTTTAAGGATCCTTCCCCAGTAGTATGCTAGTGTTTTTTACAAATTCCTTAGATTTGTTTACTTGTTTGCAACCTGTAACAAAATAGTCAGAAAATAAATTATAGTACAATATTTACATGGAGTTACATTTGATACCTAAAGAAAGTGGAAAGTGCTTGTCTTTAAAAGTATTGAGCAACCTGTCGCTTATGCACATTGATGTGGCTAGCCAACGCATTCTAATCTGCTTTGCCATCTACGAAATAAAGCCCGGCAGGGCCACCCTGCTCCTGATGCAGGAAAAACTGCAGCAAGTCCAAGCTGTCACATTCACCAAGCACCCACCCCATGCTGCAAGTCCCAGCTGCACTCGCAGAAGTGCACCGCAGGCCAGGCTTCCGCACCCCAGGACCACCAACCTCACTTCTACAAAGCGGATACAAGTGACCAAAAACAGTTTTCCTGCCGAAATGGAACCGAGGGCCCTCAACGCACTAGGCAAGTGCTCCACCAGAGCCATGCTATGGCCTCTGAAAATTCTGTAAGAGCTGCTGGGTGACTAAAATTTAATGACACCCCAAAGTTGCTTTTATGAACTCTCTACAATTTAACCAGCTACCCAGAAAAAGGTGAAACTGACATAAAGCTATAAATACGGCTCGTACTCGGTTCAGTGCGAGTCGTGTTAAATCTAGCAAGTTTTAGTCCCCGGGAGGTGTTTGTCTCACTGCAATATCACTTACTTACTCTCAAGTCCCCTGATGTCTTATCCCTTTACCTGATGCACTTTTTTTTTTTTGGTACCGGGGATCGAACTTGAACCTGATGCACTTTTTATGATCCATTCAAAGCCATTGCTCAAGGGGAGCAAATGAGCTATAAAATCATGTTAGAAATCTAAGGGACTGGCAACAAAACCAAACTAAGTATAACCTTCTTCAATGTTAACATCAACTTGACTTTGCTCCTAACTGAAGAAAAACTTTATATGGAATCATAAAATGGTAAGTTTATCCTACAACTTGGGTCTTTTTCTGAATTGCCTTTTCACAGTAAATTATACTTTTTTTTTTGGTACCGGGGATCGAACTCGGGTCCTTGCACTTGCGGGGCAGGTGGTGGAACCACTGAGCTAAATCCCCAGCCCTACAGTAAATCATACTCAATATTTCAGATTTAAATATAGTTGATGTATAGCATGTGATCTCTACACGGCAGACAAATGTTGCATATAAATATTAAAACCAAGAACCTAAATCTCATAACTAGTTTTTGCATTATATTTCAATTATTCATCAGCATTTGAAACAAACTTTATATACTCAACATCAAGATTATAAGTTATATTCCAAAAATGTCTTTAAAAAAAAAAAATCAAGAAATTTTTCCATGGCAATAAAGATAAGATTTTTCATAGCAAGTTATTTGAGTTGTTAAAATATATTAAATACAGTACTTAGCATTAATATGAATTCAATAAACTTGTGGGCTATCCTAGTAAACTAAGCATTAACTAATGATACCATAAAGCATAATTTTTAATATCTTAATGTGAGGGGAAAAGGAAAAGTGGACACGTAAGGAATTTACCTTTTCTTCTTTACTCACTTAGCTGTGGATATTACAACGTAGCAAGAAACAAACAAAATCGAAGAATGCTTCTTGAGCACCCTGTAGTAATATTCATGCTAGTTATTCACACTTCAGAGTGCGTAAATTATATTTTTTCAAATAATATTTCAAATTCAAAAATAAAAGAATGTTTTCTATTTGGGGATAAAACAGCGATGAACTGTGCCAGGGATTTAGCTCAGTGGTTTCACCACCTGCCTTGTAAGTGCAAGGACCCGAGTTTGATCCCTGGTACCATAGGAAAAAAAAAAAAAAAAATCAATGAACTAATAAGTCATAATAAACTACATCCACTGTCATAAATACACTTGTTCTCCTCAGTTTGAAGACCACATTTACCTAATAATATACATTTTCAAATAGCCAATGCTAGTTGTCTGAGTGACGGTTTTCCATTCAATTGACAGCAATCTTTCATTTATCTTGACGAAGTAGCAGGCTTCAAAGAAGGGATAACATCCACCTAAAAGACCATGACCCCCACTGGGTCGCTGCTTTCCCTGCCAGCTCCTGGCAGTAAGAAACCTGGACTCGCCTTGGCACTCAGAAGGACGGGGCTCAGCTCCCCTAACCGAGGACCTGAGCTGCAGGCCGGGGAAGGCGGCAGGGAAGGCTCCGGGGACCGCCGCCTCCGGCTCCCTTTCACCTGCTGACCTGCCGAGCTGACTTGATCCTACTGCCCACCCAGCCACTTCCCCACAGCCCTTCTTACCAAAGCGCAAACATCTTTACTTTTTCTCTCTTCCTCAATCCTGCCCAGCTCTCAAGCCTCCTCACTATTATCCAAAACGGACCATCCACTCTTGCTGTGTATGGACTTCAGTACTTTTTGACGGGTGGGCTAGATCTAGACTAAAGAAATGCTCCTCAGAAGCAAGGGTCCACCCAGAGCAATATCAACCCTACACAAGGCAGCGGCCAGGCAGATGCATTACCTTTCCACAGTCAGAAGCCAAGCCTAAGCCCGGCACAGGTCTCAGTGGGGTCAGACTGAGGGCTCTGGGACGGGCAGCACCAGTGCAGACTTCAGATCATAGTGGCTTCCTGGCCGTGGCAATGGCTGTGGGGCTCCAGGGCAGTTTTTAAAGCCTCAACTAGCCGGAGGCCCTTCTGTCAGCCCCATTTGTAGAACCTGCTGGAGTGCAAACTCCACAAGACGGGGGCCTCGGTCTGTCTTGTTCACTAATGTGTCATCCCAAGAACTCAAAAAGCAGCACACAACAACTGTTCAATAAATATTTGAATGAGTAAACTTAGAGAATCTGTTTCTCCAACCCTTCCAGCAATTTTATAAACCTCTCCTGTTTAAAGTAGCTACAGTAAATTCTATGCCTCCCTATGAAACAGGGAGTAGAAACTAAAATTTCTATGTAAATCCAGAACCACCAAAGGGATAAACACCTGTAGGGAAGTGGCAGACCACAAAGAATCTTCCCACCAAGCAAAGTAAGAGTCCAAAGATACTGATCTGCCTCTACTTGGCTTGCACAGTCTGAGGGGTCCCCCCAAACAAGAGACCTCCCCAGAGTAGGTGCTTAGCTCATCATCACAGAAGAATCTCAGGTAGCCTAAGTAAGAGGCCCAGGTAGACTGATCAGGCAGAATGGGAAGGCAGAATTAGAAAGTAAAAGAAAATGAGAAGGGAGTTCAGGAACTGAAGGGGGCACAGCTCTAATGAATGGATTAGACTGCTGGGTGTGGTCACACAAGCCTATAATCCCAGCACTCTGGGAGGCTGACACACAGGAGGGTCACAAGTTTGAGCCCAGCCTGGGCAACTTAATCATTTACTGAGACCCGACTTCAAAAATAAAAATTAAAAAGGCCTCTAGAGATGTAGCTAGGTGTTAAAGCCCTGGGTTAGATCCTCAGGATCATAAGTACTCAGATTGGCCCGGTAAACAAAAGACCACCACCACTTTCTACGGAGAGGGACTGGTCTGGTTGATCTTTATCTCGAGTTTGGTTCTGTAAGGTGGCTTGGGAGAGGTCCATACTGCTTTCGGGACAACCTGGGCTCAGTGAGATGACCGACTTAGTCCCAGTCTCACGGAGGCTCTGCTGAAATCCAAGGTGAGCACAGGTTTAACATAATGACCAGAGACTCTGCATCCTCAGTGGTAGCTCCACACCTCTGTAAATGTCTCTCTGGGTCTGCAGTCTTGCTGGAGAATGAGATAGGTTATGTAATTTAGGACTAATTACCTGTACTGTCAGCTTTTAGATGGACACTCCCTGAATGGTTATCATGCCTGTGAGCAGAGTTGAGTGCCAGGGTCTGACCCTAATTTTTTTTTTTCGTACCAGGGATCAAACTCGGGACCTTGCACTTGTGAGGCACACGCGATGCCACTGAAATAAATCCCAGGCCCCAAAGTTTTAAGGTAATAAAAGAGACAGATACCAAGTGAAGGTCAACTTTGTTCTGTTTTTTGCTACTATTAGGCATCTGCAAGCCCAAATGAAGGGGATTGTTTTTAAAACATTTTTAAGTCTTGACTACCTCAGAAGACAATACAAATCATACTTTTAATGAGTAGCAGGTTTAGGGCCCAGAAATTAGTTTGTCCTCTGTCGCTATGGTGGTCTCTGACTGTGTCATTTTGAGGCTCTGGGTCACAGGGAGGAAAAAGTCTATCCTGAAAAATATTTTATTTTTTGCCATAGGATTTCACTATGCTGGCCTCAAACTCCTGGGCCCAGGTGATCCTCCTGCCTCAGCCTCCCTAGTAGCTGAGACTACAGGTGTGTGTAATTTAATGACAGGACCACACCTCATGCAGGTTTGAAGCTTAAATTTTCATTGCTGAGTGGTCCTGAAACCTAAGGATACATCCTCAACCACAGCTACACAGCATTCCCACCGATAAAGCTTGGGGGAGGCACTCACAAACCAAAGTCACATGCAGTGAGAGGAACAACTCCCTGTGAGCAAGAGGCGCCAGACAAAACAATTCCAAAATTACCAGATAATCGAATTCTTTGGGGAAAAGTTGTACAGGAGCTACAGCTTTCTACCAATTAAAGGGAGGAACAGGATGAACCAGTGCCTGCTCAGTGTAACTCAGAAAAACCTCTCTCCTTGGTAACAACACAAGTCTTCAAGTTCTTCCTAGAAAAGGGCACTTGCAGGAACCCACTGCAGGCTTCAAGCCTGGGAGCACATGCCCAGCAAATAGCACGGGAATCCACCCTGGCCACTGGAACCCCATGTAAACACACACAATGACGGGAAACCCAAACACTGGCAGGCTCCGTGGGGGTATGTGTTGTCTGCTCACTCAATTAACACTTCCTGAATATCTGGTTCCAAAAGATAGGATGGGAACCAAGAACCCACAATACATTCCCTTGATCAAAACTGCCCAGCATGGGTGACAGGCGAGGAACCTACCGCCACAGGCAGGCAGGCAGCACACAGCTCCCCCACCCTCCCTCGCAGCCCTTCTGGCACGTGCATCCCAGAGAGACGAGAGCCTGCCTGGGGAAAGGCTTCTCCACCAGGGAAGGCACCCAGGCAGTCTTTGGTAAATACCTGTACTCTGGGAGGAGGTAAAAGAACGACAAAGTAAGCGACTCCTGCTCTCAGAAAGCTTCAGTGTGATTCATACCCCAAAGATTATTTGCTCAAACCCAGGGGAATGGTACACGCCTGCAATCCCAGCACTTTAGGGGGCTACAGCGGGAGAATCAAAAGTTCAAGCCAGCTGGGGCAACTCAGCAACTTGGTGAGACACTGCCTCAAATAAAAACAGGCCTGGGGATACAGCTCAGTGCCAAGGCCCTGGGTTCAATCCCTAGTGTTACTGAAAAAACAAATTATTTGGCCAACTTTCCCACAAATATGTAATTTGCTCAAAGCTTGTAATACACAGGCACATAACACATCAAGGTGTGTGTATGGTGGGTGTAACAGTCATGTAAACACACATACACAGAGTGAGAAAAACTGGATTCCCCCCAGAAAAAAATCCCAGTGTCTTCATTCTACTTCATCATAACATAGTATTTTATACAGCTAAGCTAAATTTACCTCTACTCTATGGAGGAAAAAAGTCTTACTAAGTAATAGTTAAACCAAGACTGCTGGGTGTGGTGGCGCACACCTGTCATCCCAGCACTTGGGAGCCTGAGGCAGGAGGATTGCCACGAGTTCAAGACCAGCCTGAGCTGCATAGCAAGACCCTGTCTCAAAAAAACCCCAGACTGTCAGAGTCACTGGTTAAACTGTTAGCAACTCTAAGCAGCCATCCATTTGCATGCAAAGCCAAGACTCGGGTCACTGCAGATTCTTTAAGGACCAGTCCTAGGTAACACTGTGGCTCAAGTCTTTCATATATACATGCAAACAATAATACAGCATTTCTTGAAAAATACTCTATATTTAAAATCTTATACTAGTTTAGATTGGCCTTCTCTCTTCCCTTAAATACTCCAAATTAGTATGGCTTTATTTTAGGTGATAGAATTTAAGAAAGAAAATAACAAAATCAGAATTCTAACAGGGCTGGGGATTTAGCTCAGTGGTTTCACTGCCTGCTGCGCAAGCACAAGGACCCGAGTTCAATCTCTGGTATGGAAAAAAAAAAAAATTCTAAGAGTTAAGCAAACCGAATATGAAAAAGTGGTGATCAGTGTAATGAAGGAAATTAGATGGACAGTTCAAATCCTGAGGTCATATAATTTAAGAATGAGGAGAGGAAGTAATCCAACAGCAATATTAATCAAAAGATAGCCATCGTGAGACTAACTCCTCTGGGAAGCTGAGGCACAAAGATGTGAGTTTAAACACAGCCTAGGCAACTTAGTGACTGAGCAAGCTCCCGTCTTACAAAAAAAGGCAAAGTAGTGCTCCTAGCCCTGACAGTAAACACGTGATAGTTAACTGATTGTGTCAACTTGAGTAAGCAACGCTCAAGGGTGTGGAAGGCCCATCTTAGGGAGGATTGTTTCCAGAACAGCATAAAAGAGAAATGAAGAAGGTAGGCTCTCGCTTCTGTTTCTTCGGAGCCCCAGTCCAGGCCTTCACCTTGGACACCATCTCCTGGCTTCCAGCTCTGACCCTTCGGGCTCCTGACACAGATTCACACGGACACTACAGTGGGCTCCAGGCCTTCGACTGCATCCTTCAGACCCCCAGCGCACGGACAGCTTTTTTTTGGTACCGGGGATCGAACTCGGGTCCTTGAGCTTGTGCAGCAGGCGACAAAACCACTGAGCTAAATCCCCGGCCGACCGACAGCTCTTTTGCCCTCTTCCACACCCGACTCTGTGGGCGGCCCCTGTAAGCCAATCTCTCAAATTCCTACGTATTTGTGTTATTCTGAGTGACATGTTTCTCCAGTGAGCACTAACCAATACAGGTCAAAATCCCTGCCTTCATCGACCTTACATTGGAAGAGCAGAGTTCATACTTGATTTGCACTTCACTGTAATTCACTTGCTTTGATTCTGACTCAAATGACTGAAGACGCCCCGAGTCCACGGCAGATCAGCTGCGAACAATTCCTCCCCTCCCCGCAGCACAGACAGCTCCTCCCGTCGAGCGAGCAATACTCTCCCGAGACTCCACTTGAACCTGAGCTCACCCTGCCGCCGTTCTCACCAAAAGCATCAGCTCAGACTCCACCGTGCTGCTTAAACAGCGCCAGCCGTCGCCAGGAGAGAAGACCGCTGAGCAAGAAGGCAAGAAGAGGAGGGAGCGTGCGAGAGAGGGCACGCGGAGGAATCGGCGCTGGCTCGGGCTGACAGGCAACACCAAGGCCGCAACCACGAGCCGCACACCGCCTGGGTTCAGCCCAGCCGTCAGGGAAAGCCCGAACCGCAGAACTGGGACCAGCCACGGGCTGGTTCAGCACGAACAGCGTCGGGAGGCGGTCCCCCGGCTCCCCTCGGCCGGCAGGGCCTGTCAGCCTCCGTCTAGGAGGCCTGAAGAGCCTCATGCTCCTGGACCCGCATGACCCCTAATCCTCGACACGCTGCTGCTGAGCACAACACTATAGCTTCCAGGGACCCATTTCACCATCCTCAACTGGCCCTTTAAAAAACACAACCAAAACATACCTTGCTACAGTATGAGGCACAAAGTCTTTAGCCACAGGGGAACTTCTAGGTCCTTGTGTCCTCATGAGGTTTTGGGCCATGAAGTTAGGGGACTTGATGTCCAGAGGAGGAGGACTAAGAGTAGCCAGTAAGAAGCAAGGGCGTGGTGACACACACCTATAATCCCAGCATTTGGGAGGCCCAGGCGGGAGGACAGCTGTGGGCTCGAGATCAGCCTGGGCTACACAGCAAATTCAAGGCCAGTCTAAACTACATAGCGAGACCCTGTCTCCAAAAAAGGGGGCAGAGTCTGGGTAGGTCAGAGTGACACGTCAGCAAAAATGCAGAGGGAAGCTTTGACTGTCAGTGACATCTAAAGAGCTTCAGCTGTCAGACACGAGGACACAGAGGTGGCTTCCTAAACAAAAACATAAGGGTGAGGAGAGAAACTTGTTTCAGGTGGGGAGGAAAAAAAGCAACTATTCAAGTTGTTTTGAAAGAAACAGACAAAACAATCTAACCAATTTAGAAATCTCAAGATCTGGCAAGGTTTCCTACATAAACTGGAAATTGCGTCCAACTGCTGCAGAAAGGTTTTCCTTTGTTAGGAAACCTTGTTAGGGACCATCAGCAAAACTCAGTCTTTTTCTGTCCTTAACAGACCCTAAAATTTTTTTTAAAAAGAATTGTGACAAGATTATCACATAATTATATTTAAACCACAATCTGGGCTTGGAGGTCTACAAATGTATTTCCATACACTCTCCTCCCGAAGCCTGGTCCGAGGACCAATCCCAAGCCTCACCATGCTCGGAAAATGAGCTACCCGAACTGCTTCCCCAGCCCCACCACAGCACTTCCTGAGCTTTCTACATGATCTTTATTCATATCTTCACCCATTCAACAAATATTTGCTAACTACCACCAATCAGCAGCCTCATAAAATTTACAATCTAAGTGCTATATAAAATAAAAAGGCTAGACTAAATTGGTAATGTCCCTTAAAGATCTGAACTTCCAAAATTATGGAACACAGCATATACCATGTATATTTACTACTTGACGGGACCCCTCCCCCTCCCCAAAAGCAAAAAATAAAAACTTTGCTATTAAGAAATATAAATTGGGCATGGCCCCAAGGGATGCTGTTGAACAGACAGCTGCATACTGCATATGAGTTTGGAGCTGCCAAGAGTCCTGGTTGCAAAATAAATTAGGGAATTGTCAACAGAAGCACATGGGCAGTTTCAAGCTCAAAGACTTGAGTGTTTCAGCCGGATAATCAAGGCTGATAGCCACGTGGAGAATCACGCTGACAGGAGTCTCTTGCAACTGGGTCAAGAAAATGCACTTTACATTGCGGTCTTCCTCCCAAAAGATATGTTTAGACAAATAATTCCACAAAAGACCCAATCATTCCTTACAATTGTCAAAATTGACAAAAACAAGGAAAGCCTGGGAAACTTTCACAGCCAAAAGCCCAGCAAGGCACATCCATCACATGTACTGCAGTCTCCTGAAGGGCTGCTGGAATAGGAAAAACAAAAAGGATAGAAAGTAAGAGAAAACCTGAATAGAACACAGGCCTAGGGCATTGATGAAGGGTGCATCAGCATCAGGCACCAGCACGTCACAGGGAGCACACTCGCAAAAGGTGTTCACAGGAAACTCCGTGGTGGGTTACATGTGCACATTGTTTTCTACAACTAAAAGGCTATCAAAAACCAAACAGGTTCTGCCGCCTGCCTCGCAAGTGCAAGGTCCCGAGTTCGATTCCTGGTACCAAAAACAAAACCGAAAATCCAAACAGCAAGGGCCCAGATGAAATCACCAGGGCCTGAGAGCCAGGAGGGGCCGGGGGGAGTGGTTCCTCCTCACCCAGATCACCCAGACTGCCCGCTACTCCCTCTAGAGAGGCCCTGTCCAAGAGAGGCCCGGGCGGCAATGGAAATGGCCTACAGGGCCGGCTGACACAGCAGCCACTAAGTACAAAACACGATCCCTTTTTTTTTTTTTCCCAGTACCATAAATTGAACTCAGGACCTTGCACTTGCAAGGCAGGTGCGGTGTCACTGAGCTAAATCCCCAGCCCCATTTTCTTAAAGCTCACAGTAAAGGGCTTGAAAACAACCAGTTACAAAGCAGTGGATTACCTGGTGTAACCAACATCCTGTCAGACAGTAAGTACTGAAGTGGGCAACTATCTTAGACTTGAGGGTTAGGGACGCCCGAAACTGTTACCATTGTTTGCTATTAAAAGTCACCACATAGGGCTGGGCCTGAGAGTACACACACAGCTGTGATGCCAGTGCTCTGAGAGGCTGACGCCAGAGGATCACAAGTCCAACCTTAGCCTGGGCAACGTGGCGACTCAGTGAGACCTTGACTTAAAGGAATGGGGCACCGCTCAGTCCCGAGTCCATCAGTCTAACCCCTAGTACCAGAAGATGATTATTACATAAAGTAATGATCTGATCAGAATCACAGTTTGAGAACAGTCTGGCAGGTGAGTATAAAACTAATTCCAGGCGGGAAAAAACTAAAGAGGGGAGAACTCAGGACCGAAGACCAAAACAGAAAAAACTGTACTAATGAACCCCACCTTTTTGTTTCTTTTTGGTCTTGAGACAGGGTCTCACTATGTAGCCCAGGCTGGCCTGGAACTCGAGGTGATCCTGCCTCAGCCTCCCCAGTGCTGAGGTTACAGGCGTGCACTTATCTTTTTCTTTTTTTTTTTGGTGCCGGGGATCGAGCTCAGGTCTCATACCTTTTTCTTTTGAGATATGGTCTCACTGAATTGCCCAGGCTGGGCTCAACTTGTGATCTGTCTGCCTCAGCCTCCAAGAGTGCTACCACGCCAGGCTGAAAATCAAAAACTACCCATGACTTACTGAATCTAAGATGACTAAGATGAACCATTACTCTATATACTAAAACATAAACTATGACATGCCAGTATTTCAATTTTATAAATATTAAAATTTGAAAAAACATGCATTTTACTATCAGTGAAATACGATCAATAGTCTTTGGTCTGTTTGTTTCAACATAATGGCTCGAGAGAGAAAATCGTTACCATTTCCAGGACACAAGGCAAAACACACCAAATGCATGAGTTCTCCCTCCCACTTCTCCAGACCTCCCTGGGGAGCTCAGTGAGTACAGGTGAATGCAGACAACCACCTCTCCTCCATCATCCTCTCAAAGAAAGCAAAAACAAAATTATAACTGAAAAGAAGCGACACACTCTGCTTTATAGGATTTTTAATAAGGGTTTTAATGGGAATCATCAGGAAGCTGCTGCTTCTCCCTTAAAAATAAAAACAAAACAAAACAAAACAAAAAACAATTTAGAGCCAGGGATTTGGCTCAGTGGTTCCGCCGCCTGCCCTGCAAGCACAAGGACCGGAGTTCAATCCCCAGTACAAAAAAACAAAAACTAAAAAACAATTGGCCCCACACACTGATCTACTAAGAAAGAATATCCTAGCATGTACACTAGAAGATTCCATTAAATTACTCCGAGGCACCCATGACTAGAGACCCTTGAATCAGAAGATGGGTGCACTTCAAGTATATGTTAAAGCACAAACTCTAAACATAACTCCAAATCTAAGAGATAGGAGTGACAGATGTGACAACTTAAAAATTCAAAACTTCTGGCTGTGGGTGGTGGCGCACACCTGTAATGCCAGCACTAGGAAGGCTGAGGCAGGAGGATCCCATGAGTTCAGGCCAGCCTGGGCTACATAGTGAGGTCAGGGCCACCCTGAACTACATAGTGAGAACCTGTCTCAAAAAAAATTCAAAACTTCTGTAAGAAAAAAATTCCACCATAAATAAGAAAAATGGTAAGTTGTGGGAAAATACTTGCAGATTAAAAATTAATGCCTAAGAAGCCAAGCGTGGCAGCATATGACTTTCACCACAGGCTGAGGAATAAGAATCACAAGTTTGAGGCCAGCCTGGGATGCACAGTGAGTTCCAGGCCAGGCTGAATTACATAGCGAGATCCTGTTTCAAAACAACATCAACAGAGCCGGGGATTTAGCTCAGTGGTTTTGCAGCCTGCTGTGCAAGCGCAAGGTCCCGAGTTCGATCCTCAGTACCAAAAAAAAACAAAACAACATTAACATGTCTATAATAAATAAAGACCTATCAATTAATTAGACATAATCCAAAAGAAAATAAGCAAAGCAAGGGGCAATTCACAAAACTACAATTGCTAACAAACATAAAAAAAGCACCCAGTCTCACTAAAGTGCAAATTATGATAAGGAGCTACTTTCCCTTATCAAATAGGCAGAAATGTTAAATGAGTATAACCAATGTTGGCAAAGCTGACTGAGACATGAGCATTAGTATATAAAAACCTGACACTTCATCAACAGTTAATTATAGTAGAGTCACAAAGAAATGCTATGCTGCTGAAAAAACAAGGCAAATCTGTATGTATGCACATCCACTGTATACTGAACCAAATTTTTAAAGCGTAATTTCAGAACAATACATATACTTTAATTTCATTTCTGAAAAATCAACAAGACACCACTGAATATGTTCACATCTGCACAGAAAAAGGTCTGAAGTTAAATAGACCAAATTCCTAATAGTAATGACACTGATGGAGTGGGTGAGGGACTTAACTCTTACTTTATATGTCCCTCTCTACTCTTTTGTTCTGCTGTTCTCCGGGCATTTTCGGGGGTAGTTCTGTTTTGTTTGGGATGTTGTTTCCGAGACAGGATCTCAATATGTAGTTCAAACTGGCCTTGAATTTACCCTAATCCCCCTGCCTCAGCTGCTCGAGTGCTGGGATTATAGGCATGCACCACTCCTACCTTTTAGAACAAGATGAAAAATCAGAACTGGTTGAAGATACCTATATTGCACGGCATCACTTTCCAAACTTAGTACAAAAAACTAACATGACACCTTTGTCTAGAAAAGTTCCATTTCCTTCTTCTTTGTCTGCTGGAGCCTTCCCTAAGAGGTCCCAGACACTAACTCCTGATCCTGGCTGGAGATGTAGCTCAATGTAGAGCACTTTGCCTAGCATATGTGAGGTCTTGGGTTCAACTCCCAGTACTGAAGGGAAAAACAAAAAATATCTTTTGGGCAACCTTGGGGCTTAAACCCAGGGCCTTACGCATGACAGGGACGTGATCTACCACTAACGCCCTCATTCCCAAAAAACACTTTACTCCAGGTGTTGCCAGTCAGCCTAGGTCCTTCTGCCCCATTTAGGCGGAAATCATGATCAGCTAAGTGCAGCTCCATCAGCAGACCCGACACAGCCAGATGACCCAGGTAATGCCGGGAGCCAGTCGTCAGCTGCTGGTCTCTGGAGCTCTTCCATGCTAACAGCTCTGCTTATTCACTCTGTCCACACCACTCGGGATAAAAGTCTATGCAGATTTACAGGACCTGAGAAATAGATCAAAGCAGGTTTACAGGCACCCCAAAGGGAGTCTTTAACAGGGCCTGTGCTGCAGGAGGGAGCCCTCCTCCACTAAAACCCCAGGAGTGCCAGGCAAGTGCTACTTATGTAGTCTTGCGGGCCTGTTGCAGTGAGGGTGAGGGCTGAAGCCAGGGAATCTTCTGGAAGGCCTGCTGTGCATGCTGGGTATGCAAATGAGGGGCCTAGATCCCTCCCTTCCTGATCTTAGCCACTCCAGGGTGACCCCTCTGTTCTCAAAAATTCTAGTCATGTTGGAGTGGAGAAGGGCAGGGTAATAGCCAGAGAGGATACTGAAGCAAACTGTCCCAGTCCAGTGGGGTATGAGGGGGGCAAAAGGGAGCCAGAGGGAAGGGCAGATGGCCACTGTCTGAACTGCACCCCCTCCAGCCTGCAGGGGAGAAGCAAGTCTGGAGTCGGAGCTCTGGTCTGCCTGTCTCACTGTGGAATACAGAAGTAAAGGTCAGATCACATGGCAGGTAGTAGTCTCCATCGGAAGACAATCTCAGAAATCTTAGGAAAAGTAAAGACAAGCCAAAAAACAGTTGCTCAAAATAAACTATTACCTGGATTCTTTACATACAAAAATTATTTCAAGAACTTTAAAAATAAAGTTAGCGAACCATGTATCAACTGTCACTATTACAAAGGCACTTTCTCTGAACCGCCTCGTAAAATTTACACTATTAAAAGAGACTTGTTCCTAGGAGCTGGGGTCGTGGCTCATTAGTAGAGCTCCAGCTTAGCATGTGAGGCCCTGGGTTCAATCCTCAACACTAAAGAAAAAGGCCACAGGGGGGTGGGGCAGGCTCCCTAATCACTAGGGAAATACTAAGTAAAAGCACACTAAGATACCACTACCTACCATGGACATGGGTATTGCAGGACTGGCAGTAACAAGTGTGGAGAAAGAGGAAAAATCAGACCACCCAAATGTTCCTAGTCTGCGAAATTCTGCAGCTGCTTTGGAGAATGGTTTGGTAGTTTCTAAAAGGGCAAATACATCCTTACTATGTGATCTAAGCAATTTCATTCCTAGGATCCTTCTAGGAGAAATGAAATCATACATCCACATAAACATTCACGAAGATGTCCCTGAGGCATTATTCGTGATGGCCTGGAAACAGTACAAATGTCCACCAGCTAGCAAATGGGTAAACAGAACTCAATTCATCAGAAAAAAGGAACAAACTATGGATATGTGCTAAACATGGCGGAGCCACAAGAACATTATGGCTGCTCAAAGGAGCCAGACATAAGACTATCTTCTGATTCTGTTTATATGACATTTCCAGACTGGGCAAATCTATAGACACACCAGACCAGTGTTTGCTGAGGCTGGACATGAAAGCAAAGAATGGCTATATATCAAAAGGAGAGAACGTCTAGGAACACAGCAAAAGTTCCCCAACTGGGCTGGGGTGGTGGTTGTATAACTCTATAAATCCATTGTGAATATCATTTAATTGTACACTTAGAATGGGTAGACCTTTCGAAGCGCAAATTACCCACCCCCATCAAGCTGCTCTGAAAGAGGAGGGGCGGGAGCAAGCTGAGCAGACCCATCGTCTGCCCACTGCCCCGGCACCCACAAACCCTTCTGAGAGTCTGTCCCTCAGCGCACAGCCGGTCCTATACCCCGCTGCACCTCACTCTGCAGCAGGCACCACCTTCCGCATCTGTGCAGAGCTTTGGGCCCAGCACATGCATGTATCTTCGTCTTTCATCCTGACCTCTTAATTCCACGGAGACTGTCTTGGAAAAAGAACTGTGGCACTCATTCTTTTGTTATATCGTACAGAGAAGCATTCCATGAATACTGACAACACTTACAAAAATCTACAGGGAATGGGCATCACCTAAACGAGATCCTCTTCAACATTACCAGAAACAGTGGCAAAAACTAAAATGTAGCACCCATACCACCCTCACCTCCTACGCTCACTGTCCAACACACCACCTCCAAGATTTCCATTTTATTCAGGTCAGGGTCTGATCACAAGTCACATTTCAGTGTGGAACTTCTCACGGCTCCCACGAGGCGTGGACAGCACAAGAGAGACGCCGCGCGAGCAGCCCCCTGACTCCTCCTGAGAGCCCACAGCAGCTCGCTCTGTGTCTCCTACCGTGCACTATTTTTTTGGTACCGGGGATGGAACTCGGGCCCTTGGGCTTGCCAGGCAGGCGGCGGCGCCTCTGAGCTACGTCCCGGCCCGCGTGCACTTTTTTTGCTTCCACCCTTCTCTTTGCGCAGCTCAAGTTCACACTGCAGAACCAGTTCTTCCCTCATCCCTTCACCCTGCGTTTTTCAAATAAACTTTTGGCACCATCTTTGGCTTGTCTCATTCAAGTCTTTATTTGAGGCAAGGAGGATCTGGAAAACTTTGGTGAGCCTTTTTTGGTGAGCCATTTCTAAAGGAACTACTTGACCACATCTTGGCAACCCAGCCATGAGTCAAGCTCAGGTACCACAGACCAAGGTAACTGTACCCATGTTGGGCACAATTTTTGTTTCTCTCCGTTCCCTTCCTCTGCCCCACGCCAGGAATCGGGACTCAAGGCACCCGGGAGGGGCTTCTGGCCCAGCTGTGGGCCGGGGAGGTAACCTGCGCTCGGCCCACGGCGGCGCCTTGTTGCCTCTGCACCTGTTGGCTGTGTACTTGCTAACTGGGCCTGGTTTATAAGTGGCTTCTTCCACCCGAGACCTTGCCACACGGCAGCAGCCATCTTGTCTTGCCGGTGATGCGCGCCACCGTGGCCATCTTTTTCTCTGCGTCCTTTTTTCTTTTCTCTTTAGTAACTGGCCTTATAAGCTAAGCTGCTGATTTTAGAGAGCATATGGGCTCGAGAGAACGAGAGGAAACTTTTTCTTTCTTCCCACAGAAGAAGAAAAAATGTATGCTCTTACTTTAAAAATTCAGGAAACCTCTGGGGGGCAAAACTACAACTGGAGGACCAGGGTGTGGCCCCAGACAAAGGCAGGTGCAGAGGCAAGGTGGCTGCAGGCCTTCCAAAGCAGGAGAAAAACACTCGTCCATTTTAAAGTGCCCAAGGCTTCTGGCCAAAACTCAAGTGCCTCAGCCACTCCAAGGCGTGCCTGAGGCCACTGCCACCTGGCTTGTGCTTCTCTGTTTAAACGCAGGTAAGTTAAACATCTATGGCTGATGCCTGAACAGAACAGCATTTAACATTTTAAAAACTAAAGGTCTGGGGATTTAGCTCAGTGGTTTCGCCGCCTGCCTCACAAGCGCAAGGTCCCAAATTCAATCCCCGGTATCAAAACAACTTAGTAAAGTAACTGTGAATATATAAAAACAGCATCCCAGTTCTCGGCACTTTTTCCATCAGAGTAAATGCAAGAGGGGTTTTGCCACGCGGCTCCACTCTGGCTAAGCAGAGTCATCAAGGGACCTGGAATAGCAGCTAAGCCATTGCGAGGCTCAGCGTACACACAAGCTGGGCCACGAAGGGCTCCAACCAGGTGGTTAAAAGGACTGTTGGGGAAGTTCGGCAGTTAGCCCATGGGAGTTCAGACCAGGCTAACAGACGGCCCAGCCCCCTCCTCCCTGAGGAGTTAATGGCCCCCAATATGGAGACGAAGGCTTTCTTCGGTGGTAATGATGGCGGCACCCTAAGGTTCAGATAGAGGCGTGTGTCCAGGTTGGGTAAAATCTCACAAGCCCCTTGAGGACTTCAGGTCTCCTCCTAAGGCGTGGGACGCCACCTTAAGGCACGCAGGCCTAGCTGTCTCCTCTATAGGTCCCACGACAGGCAAATGGGAAATCTATTGGATCTCATCACCACAGATTCCACCAACTTCCCCATTAGGCCATATCCTTATGAATGGGACAGGTTTGATCCTGACAATTTAAAACAAGAACAGCTTTATCTACTACTGCAATACAGTCTGGGTTCAATATGAACTGGGAGGTGGCTAAAGATGGGTATGGGATGATGCCTTAAACTCAGACTATTCTCTAGACACAGCATTCGAGCTTAGAACATAAAAAGTGGAGGGAAATGTACTATGCATATTTTGTGACTATCAAAGGGAATGCTCAAGAACTGTGGTTCTCAGTGTAGGCCCTGGGAAGACAAAGATATCCCAGATGACCCTGTTCTGAGCCCCTATTTGCATCTCGAAGATCTGTCTCACTGGTCTATTTAGGGAGCATAACCACACTAGGAGGCCTCAACTGCCCCTTATAGTCCTCAGACCAATAAACCAGTCCATCCCCTCCAGGTGGCTCCAAGGGACCCCTTAGAGCCCAGTGCCCCAGAGAAACCTGCACCCCTCGGCTCCATGGCAGCCCCGAGTCTCACTGGGGACACAAGGACAGCTCTGCGCCATGCAGGTCAAACCCAAAGTGGTCCTTCCTGCTACTCTGCCTCACAACTTGTGCAGCCAGAGAGAAGTCCGGGCTGGAAGGAAACACTCGAGTCCAGGCTCCTTTTGCAGCCGCAGATGTCCAACTGTGCAGGAACAGTTAGGTCAACTGTCAAAAGACCCTTGTAAGTTTGCAGACAGGTTCCAAACTTTGACCCTCGCTTCTGACTTACGGTGAGATGTCCAGTTCATTCTGGCCACTGGCTGTACGTCAGATGAAAGACAGAATCCTACAAGAGGCTAGGATCTATGCTGATGAAAATATGCTTTAAAAAGGAAAGGAAGCCACGCTGGAGAGGCTGCTCTCCCTTTAATAGGGCCAAATGGAACTACAGTACTAAAGCACAGACTAGAAATGATGTCTAGTATGCTGCTCCTCTTATCATGCAGATGAAAAGGTACATTAAAAATCTGTTCATGATGATAAAGTGAGCAGGGTCTCAAAAGGCACAGAGGAAAATCCAGCTTTATTTCATGATTAGCAGAGGGCTTCCGCAAGTAGACTAATACAGACCCATTTCCAGGGAGGGAGAGCCCCAACAGGACACCATTTCACCTGTCTGCCCCAGTTACTCAGCGTGAGCTACACTTCAGAGGGCCACGGACACCTATGGCCTAATTGCTGGACACAGCCTTCTCTGTGTTCAACAACTGGGACCGGAGGAGGCACAAAAGAGAAAGGCTAGGGTTGTACCTACTGCAACAGGTAATGCTTTAAACCCACCCAGGTCATCTAAGGAAAAACCCAGGGACAACTGAGGAAAGGGCTCTTGTTTCACGGGGAAAGGAACGAGACACTGGGTACGAGATTGCACCGAGCCTCTAGCTTCCCTGCTCGGCACGTGAGGCAGCTGATGCACCTGACTCGGAGCCTGGGGTCTGACTGACCCACTCCCAGACGGGGCCAGGCCACCCAGCCTTCATGCTGAAATATATCCCTAACCCTTCTCTAATTTTTTGAGACATGGTCCCGCTAATGTGCTAAATTGTCCAGGCTGGGCTTGAACTGGCCATCCTCCTGCCTCAGGGCCCCAAAATGCTTGGATTACAAGAGTGCGCTGCTGAGCCAGGCATGGTAGTGCACGCCTGTAATCCCAGCAATCAGGAGGCTGAGGCAGAAGGATCGCCATGAGTTCAAGACCAGCCTAGGCTATATAGTAAGTTCGAGATCAGCCTGAACTACATAGTGAGATTCTGTCTCAAAAAAACAAACAAGAGTGCACCACTGATAATCTTCAATGAGGTATGGTAGTTACTGAGACTTTAACAAGTTCAATTTTGAGAAAAACAGCAACTATTAAACTAGTCAGCCAATTACATCCCTGGAAAGAGGCACACAACTCAGAGAAAAACTAATTTGCCAACTACCTTCTGATTCAGATTTCCAAATAAGACATCCATAAGAAACACCTGTGATTAAATATAAGCCATCCCCCTTTGACAGTAAGATTCTTGGTGAGGGGGGCATTGAAAGCATTTTTTCTTTTTTTTTCTTTTTTTTTTTGGTACTGGGGATCAAACTCAGGACCTTCCGCTTTCAAGGCAGGTGGAGAAACCTAAAGCATTTTTAACTTTCATTGTTAGTGGCTGCTCCTCCACACTGCTCAGATAGAGGGGTGCACACATCATTACTTCTGGTACCAGGGATCAAACTCAGGACCTTGTGCTTGCAAGCCAGCCAGCAGAACCACTGAGCTAAATCCCCGGCCCACATGCATCATTATTGAGAACCACGCAGCAGGTGTTTTGCAGAGGTCTTAGTCTGTGCTGCTGTAACAGAAGGCGACAGACTGGAGAATTTCTAAAAAATGGAAATTTGCTTCTAAAGGCTGGGAAGTCCAAGACCAAGAGAGCAGCACATTTGGCCCAGTGAAGGGCATAGGCTGAGTCCTCAACCACCACAATGCAGCTTCCTTCATAAGGGTCTCAGCCCCACACACAAGGGAGGAGCCCTTGCAGCCTGTAGCCCTGACAGGCTCAACCCTTATTACTCCATTGGCCATTAAAATTCAACACCTCAGTGGTGGAGGGCTAACTCCAAACCGCAGACATACTATCTCGTTTACTCTTACCAGGAATATCAGGGGGTATTCTAAAGATGGGAGGACTGCAGAACAGAAAGGCAAAGTAAAACTTACCGAAGTTCAAAACCAGCAAGCAGCAGAGCCTGGCTGTTCTGCTCATACCACACACACTGCCTCACAGGCTGTTGTCCAGTTAACTCGGCCAGTTGGCTAATTACAGGACTCCAGGCACCACGACTGCTCCGCCACTTTCTCCACTCCTAATATCTAAATGGCCATTAACTATGTCTAAAAGTAATTTTAGGGCTGGGGATTTAGCTCAGTGGTGCCACTGCCTACCTTGCAAGCGCAAGGTCTCAAGTTCGATCCCTGGTACCATAAAAAAAAAAAAGTAATTTTAATATTACCTTATTTTACTCATAAAATTACATTTCATCAAAGTTGGTAGACTGCAAGCTCCTTGAGGGTAGGCTCAGTAAATATTTGTAGATACACAAGCTGTGTGAGACATGGCTCACTCCAATCCCAGCACTCAGGAGGCAGGAGGATCCTGACAGACCCTCTCTCAAAAAAAAAAAAAAGAATAAAGAAAAAGAAAAAAAAGCTGGGCGTGGTGGTGCACGCTTATAATCCCAGCACTCAGGAGGCTGAGGCAGGAAGATCACGTAGTTTGAGGCCAGCCTGGGCTACATAGAGAGACCCTGTCTCAAAAAAAAAAAAAAAAAAAAAAGAAAGAAAAAGAAAAAAACAGAAAAACAAAAAAATTATGTGACTCTGAAATCCACTGCTCATCTAAAGGATTTACATACAAATATTTGCCTCTTTCCTTCATCTCTTAAAGATAAAGCATGTAAATAGGCCTATTTGTTTACGTTCTAAAAGAGAACTAAAGAAGATACAATGCAAGACCAGAAATAACTGTTCCTCCAAATCCCACACACTTCATCCCTGAGAGCACTGCCCGCATATTTGCATTTAAACTATTTTGTGCGTACATCAGTTCCTCTCCGAGACTTTGGGCAACTTTAAATGCCCCACGGCAGCACACACAGCATCTGCTGAATCAATGTCTAAATAAGGAACATTATCGCTTTCTCCCAACATTTCTGCCATACAGATGCTCAGAATCCATGTGGTTAATTAAAAAAATTTCTGCAATAATGAGATTCTCCGGCAACAATGCGCCTTGAATCAAAGTTGATTTCTGTCATCAGGTTCTAATTAAGGACGGCAGATAAAGCAGATGGAGAAGAGCTTTAATCTTCATGCTAAGTTGATACTACTCTGGTGAAAACACAGAGAAACTGTTTGGACAAGCCAACTGAACAAACATGATATTGGGTGTCTGGAGCAAAGTCGTTCTGGAAGCAGCTCCTCCCCACTAGCCGCTCTCTGGAGCTGAGCTGGGAGTAGGGGGCCGGGCCAACCCGGGTCACAGCCCTGCAGCCAGGCAGGCCAAGCAGCACAGGGAGCCAGGGATGAGGAGGCCGCTCTTTCTCCATGTTTAAAAGCTTCCCTTCTGGAACAGCTTCCTCATTTAGTGCTCTTCTCATTTTACCTATTCACATCACTTATTCCACAATTCAGAAGTATTTTCATAGGCTTGAGGTCCTCATCAAAGTTGAGAATTCATCTAAGCTGACGGGCCAGGTAATCCCAGATGCAAGTTCTCAGGACTTCACACTGGCCCTCTAAATGCAAAACTTGACCTGTGTGAAATGCTTTATGAGTGGCTCCAAGGTCAAGACAAGCATTAGATGCTACCAAAAGTCCCTTTCCCCTTAGTGCAATGTGTTACGATTCTCATGGCAAAACTCTAGCCTACTGGAGTGAACTACTTAGGGCCATTTGTTCAAAATCATTAGCTTATACTGATGTTTATCCACTCCTTTCTGATTATAGAATAAAAGTTACTGAAGAAATTTTGAAAAAATTTAAAAACATTTTGATGATTTTTATATTCTATGCAAATACATTACAAAATTGGTAACTTGTATATATGCATATATATGTACATACAGCATGACTGTTCGTCTACATGCACGTTTATACATAAACACACTCAACAATGTACCTCAAACTGTGAAACTTTCCCCAAGTTACTGATTTTTGTTTTGTTTTGGAGACAGGGTCTCCTTATTTAGTTCAAGCTGGTTTTGATCTATGTAGCCCAGGCTGACCTCAAACTTGCAGTCATCATCCTGCCTCAGCCTCCCAAGTGCTGGGATTACAGACATGTGCCACCACATCTGGCCCACCATCATTTCATTCCCAGGTCAATACTTAATTTTGCCACTAAAAAAATACTTTGGGGAAGGACTGGGGATGTAATTCAATAGTGGTAAAGTGCTTGCCTAGAATGCATGAGGCCCTTAGTTTGATTGCCAGCACCAAAAACAAAATATTTTTTATTAGGCAAAAATTGGAATCTTGCTTTTTAATTTGCATTTCTCTTATTACCAAGGTGACGTCTTTTCTAAAAATGTAAGTGCCTTATTTCACGTCAAATTCTGTTTTTCATTAGCATCATTAGACAATCTTTTTAAAAACTTTATAAAGGTTTCAACTAGCTGAAAGAAACCTTATTCTGGACTAGCAATGGCAAATCTTTTAGAGCTTTCAATGACAACAAAGAGCCCTTTGCAACGTGAGCACCATAGGTCCCCACCACTGTTCCATACCATAAGAGGGCCCATTTGGCTATTCTCAGATTACTACAGAGAAAGAGTCATCTTTTTAAATGAGAAGTTTTGTATAATTTAACTGCAGTTTTACAACTGGGATGTATTAAGGTCAGTAGACAAAACCAAAGTAAATTTCCCTTTTCATGAGGCACTTGAGAGTGAGAAACTGGCCATGTCCTCATTAGTAACCACCCTGACAGCTTAAGCCGCATCAGATATTCCACGTACAGCTTCAAGATACAGACTGTAGCTTCCTGGCATACAAAAACATTTCATTAATTTTTCCTTTGTAAAAATGTTTAAGTACAGGGCCAGGGATTTAGCTCAGTGGTTCCATCGCTTGCCTCCCAAGCTCAAGGTCCTAAGTTCGATCCCAGGTACCAAAAAAAAAAAAAAAAAAAAGAAATCAGACCCTCCAAATTCAAAGACCCAGTTCAAAAATGGGCATCTGAAATGAACAGACATTTTTCAGACAAAGTAAACGCAGCAAATAAACATATGAAAAATGTTCAACATCACTGGTCATTCGAGAAATGCAGATGAAGACAACATGGGGGTCCAGGGATTTACCTCAGTGGTTCTGGCACCTGCCTCGCAAGTGCAAGGTCACGAGGTGTTCGATCCCCGGCACCAAAAAAAAAGAAAAAGAAAACAACACAGATTCCACCTCACCCCAGAAAGAACGGCTGCTATCATGAAATCAATAACAAATGCTGGCGGGGCTGTGGGGAGAAAGGAACCCTTCTCCACTGCTGGTGGGAGTGCAGACTGGTGCAACCACTGTGGAAGTCAGTGTGGAGATACCTCAGAGAACTAGGACTAGAGGTCCCATTTGACCCAGCTATTCCCCTGCTGGGGATCTTCCCCAAAGAATTAAAAGAATCATACCACAGCGATATAGGTGCACCCATGTTTATAGCGGCACAGTTTGTAATAGCTAAAGCTTGGAAACAGCCCAGTTTCCCATCAACTGGAGACTGGATCAAGAAAATGTGTTGTTTTTTTTTAAATGGAGTACTACTCAGCCATAAAGAACCAGAAACTAGAGATATTTATAGCTAAATAGATGCATATTGAGGCCATCCTCTTAAGTGAAACAAATAGGACACACATGTGTAAATACTGAATAGTTTCTCTAGTGTGAGAAACTGAAAAGTATAAATAAGGATTAAAACGAATAAGTGATAATTTGAAACAGGAAGAAAAGGTCCAAAGGGGTAGGGGAAGTGGGAGGGGGAGGGGAAGGGGAAAGGAAAGAAAGGAAAGGAAAAATTATGAAAAAAGGAATAAAATGGAAACAAAGTCCATGTAAATAGGGAAGGGGAGGAGGGCGCACAGGTAATGGGGAAAAAATAAGAACCAAGATCCATCATGTACAGGGACAAAAAACCCAATGATACATGTAAACGTACCGTATACCTAAAATGTACCAATAAAAGAATTTAAGCAAAAAAAAAAAAAAAAACTTTTATCTCTTCATGGTGAAAACAGATAATGAAAAACAAATGGCATTAATTCAATAGTTAAAAACTGGTTGCTTGTTTTATTGCAGTAATATTAATGTAGTAACAACAAAAGATCTTGCAATACTTTAGTCACTATCCTTTCCATAACCTTTTAGTCAGAACTGCAGTGTGTGCCAGTCACAGTGGTATGCACATGCCAACTACAAGAGCAAGAAAGTGCTCAATATTGAAAGTAGCCGCCAAGTTTCAAATGTAGTATCCTTGCTGGAATGGAATTCTGGTTCTCTCCCCCAGAGCAACTCCAGAGCTTACATTCCTCAAAAAGCTTCAGGTTCTGAATGTGTGGGTTAGGGATGTTCAGCCAGCAAAGTCAATGCACATATTTCAAAATCTGAAAAAAAAAAACCCAAATCAGAAATACTTCTGGTCCCAAGCATTCTGGATCAGGGATATTCAACCTCTAATGCCAAATAAGCAGCCTACCACTCTTAACATAGTTCCAAGTGCCAGACAGTTCCATGTGGCACCTCAAACCATATCAAATTACATTGGGGAATCAATGTCTCAGAAAGATGGTTTTCTTCCGTTTGTGCCTGATTCCCAGGACAAAAGCCAAGACCTCGGATGTGCAGGAGTCTCAGCAACAAAGGCTGTTAAGAGCTGCTGTCCTTGGTGAGAAAAAAGCCATGCAACTCTCAAAAGAATGCTTTGTTGATTTCCAAATACAAAAACAGGGATTGAACAGACGCTGGTAAATTTGTATTAATGGGAATAGAACTGCCCAGTCCATAAAGGTCAAATTACTTATTTCAGCACTCAAAAACTTTCTCTTCTGGACAACTTACCTGCCCAGCCCCACCTCTCACTAGCTTCTTTGTCTTTTCTCACACATCCCTCAAGAGATAATAGCCTCTCCTATGCCCCTACCAGCAGAAATCTACCCATCTTTCAAGAGCCTATTAAAAACGATGAGTTCTCCCGGAAGTCCCCACACACAATAACTACTAGGATTTCTTGCTCTGCTAATTAAATCACTGCTGCATATGCCTGGACCAGACAGGTGCAAGACTTCCTCATGGCACATACCTGTAATCCCAGCACTCGAGAGGCTGAGGCAGGAGGATCCCACAAGTTTGAGGCCAGCCTGGGCTACATAGCAAGACCCTTCCCCCCATCCCCGCCAAAAAAACTCATTTCTCCATGGTCCACATCAGCCTAGCAGCACCACACTGCACACACAGTGGGCCTCCCCCAAACACCTCTGCAGAAGCAGAAGAGGAGACATGAAGTTAATCTACATCAGGTCCCTTGCTGTGAAATTTTAATTTTACCTACAGAATAGCTCAGTGATTAAACATCTTTGAGCAGCCTGAGATTCGACTCCCATTCTGCCACTTGCTTACTGGATAAGCCAGCCCAGGCTACTTGGCCCTTCCATTAGCTTCCTGTGGCTGACACAGTACCCGACATCCGTAACCTACAGGAGAGGTTTAATTTGGCCCACAGTTTCGAGTAACAGTCTATCATCAGCTGGCCCCAAGGTAGGACTGTCACAGCTTAGTTTTTGGCAGCAGGGGAGAAGAACAGAGCACTGCCAGAAAGGAGCAGGCAGGGGTCATACACAGCACCCAAGGTCACACGTCCATGACCCAGACTCACCCAGCGGCACACGTGACTCATCTGCTGGCCGATTCTCAATCCAATAAAGACAACGTATCAGGACTGAAGTCACAATTCACCACCTGTCAACTTCACACCCAAATGCATGGCCTTAAATCTCCAAGGCAAGAGCTAGTTCATAATTTTGCCTAATACAATGCAACTATCCCGTGTACAACCAGAAATGCAATAATCCCTCTCCCAAAGCCTCAACAGTTCTAGCACTTTTCAAAAGTCCGAGTCCAAGTCTCTTTAGATTCAAGGCAAACTCTTAGCTGTGAACCTCCATAAAAGTCAAAAATAATTTACATAATCCCAAGATATAATGGCACTAAGCAAACATTCTCATTCCAAAAGGAAGGTACACAGGAGGATAAAAAAATAATCAGACCAAAGTAAGACTGAAACCATCAAGGCAAACGTTACATCCTGTAGATCTAAGCCCAGGATCCAGGCACAGTGGTAAAACGTGAGCCCCAAGTGGCACAGGGAGCTCCACTTCTACGGCCTTGTTGGTTGCAACTCACCAGTCACCTCTTTCGGGCTGGTTCTCTCGTGGCCTGCAGCTTTCCTCAGCAGACATCCCATGCTCCTGGCTCTGACCTCTGGGGTTCTCTACTACACTTTTGGCTTCATTCCCATAGCTTGCTTCATGGACTGCCTTTTCAGAGGCTCCTTGTCTGGCCTTTGAAATCTGGGTGGAAGCCTCACCAACCATAACTCTTCCATCTGCGCTGCAGACAATGCAAGATCTGTGGTCCATAGAAGCAGCTCCCAGGCCCCCTGGGACCATGGCTGCGGCAGCTTCCGAGTTCCTGGATGGCGGGCCACAGTGAAATGAAGCTCAGGGAACCTTTTCCCCAAGAGGCTCCTCTGGAGCAGGGGTCCCAAGCATCCTCTTCTCAAATGGAAACCGACACTTTTGCACTCGAGCTTGCCAAGAGTGGGTAGGGTCTTGATTCAGGAGATGCCTTCGATCGCTGGTACCAAAAAAACCCCAAAAACCCAAACAACAAAAAATGACATTCTATCATGAGATCCCTTCAAGGCTTCTTCTTGTCCTTGTATAAAGTACTTGATTTCTTTTTAGTGTTAATCTCTTTAGTAGCCATATCTCCTGTGGCCCCAACTTAAAAAATATGGCTCCTTCTAGGCCAAACTTAAAAGTTTTTTCAAACTTTTCCTGCTCTGTCTTTTGCCTTTGATTCTTTGCACAACAAAAAGTACCAAAACTTTCCTTGACAGAGCAGAGCCATCTTCTAATGCCACCAACACCAGCTTCAAGGCCTCCTCCTTCATAGCTGGCCCTAGAAACTGGCATCTCAATCCCTGACAGCACCCCATAGATTGGCAGATAACTGTTGAGGATTCTGGTGGTGTAATATCAGTTGTTACAGTTATTTCTCCAAGTGAACAACTCCCCTTGATTCTTTAACAGCCAGCAGTATCCATGCCACAGCTTGGACTGTCTTGAAGTTTCCTCTGTCAAATTAGGTAATAAGTCCACCACCCTTTTTTAAGGTGTTTTTGTGGGGTTTTTTTGGAGACAAGGTCTTGCTCTATTCAGACTGGCCTTGAACTCACCATGTAGCCCAGGCTGGCCTCGAACTCAGAGCAATCCTCCTGCCTCAGCCTCCCAAGGCATGCGCCACCACACTTGGCAAGTCCAGCATCTTTAATCTATTTCCTGCAGTCTAAGGATATCAGCAAAATGCAGATGAATTTTCTACCAGAGAATAACACACATGGCCTCTAGTCCAAATCCAACAGAGTCCCTGATCCTAACTGATCTCGAGGCTGGCCTTTACTGTCTGCATTCCTATCAGCATTCTGGTCTCTAAGCTCTGACCAGAACTATCCACCAGGCTTTACTTACAGCATTCTAGGGCTTCTCCAGCCAGCATCTCCAATCCTTTCCAATCTCCCCTTGCAAACCAGCTCCAAAGGCTTCTGAACCACAGTCAGGCATAGTCCTAGCAATGACCCCACTCTACCAAATTTTTTTAATTAGCTTCTTTGTGACTGAGACACAATATACAACACCCACAACTTAAAGAAGTTCAGTTTGGCTCATGGTTCCAAGGAATCCAGTCCATGGTTTCCTGGCTCCAAGGCAGAAACCTCATGGTTGAAGGGCATGGTAAAGCAAAGCTGCTTAGTTCACTGCAGCGAGGAAGCAGGGCAGAGAAAAAGCACCAGAGAGGAAAGCACCGGGGCATACAGTATTCAAGGTCACACCTCCATGGCCCACAGATACAGCCACAAGCATCCTTTGCTGACCTACTAGGCACATCTTAGCCCAACGATGCTGACACGCTAGGGTTAACAGTCTGCCTAAGCTTCAGGTTTTCTGACTTATAAACTAGGACTAATAATAACTACATCATAGGGTAGCTATTAGGTAAAATGAAATAGCACAGTACCTGGCATTTAGTGAAAACTCAGTAAGTGGAGACAGTTATTTTCTAAACTCTTCCCTTTCACAAGATTATAAATTTTAAGTAACAATTTATTTTGTTGTTTCTGGTACTGGGGATCAAACTCATGACCTTGCGCTTTCAAGGCAGGCAGCGGCTCCACTGAGCTAAATCCCCAGCCCCTGCTTTTGTTTGAGACGGTGTCTCCCTATGTAGCCCAGACTGGCCGTGAACTCACAATGATCCTCCTGCCAAAGTTCTGGGATTACAGGTGTGCACCACAATGCCAGCTTAAGTAACAATTTAAATAAAAACCTGAAAACAACATCTTGTATCTTTAGAATTTTATGTTCTATAATTCTTCCCTGAGAAATCAAATCATAGTCTATAAAGTTCCATAATATAGCTGATGAGTGGGATGCTGACATTTTAAAGTTCAGTAAACTAAAAACTTTTTAAAATAAATTTTTAAAAAATCTCAAAAAAGGGCCAGGGATTTAGCTCAGTGGTTCCGCCACCTGCCTTGCAAGCAGAAGGACCGGAGTTTGGTCGCCGGTACTTAAAACAAAACAAACAAACAAACAAAAAACTCAGAAAGTTCAGCAAACTGACTCAGAATTGAACACATACCATAATCATATTTCCTCCTATGCACTCAGCAATAGGAAATATTTCAAACAGTCCTTTCCAACTGTCCCCTTGGAAGATAACACAGAGGCCCGGCTGCCCTCAGCAGCTCACCATGGCTCCCACACAGCGGCACAGCTTCCACTAAGCAGGGAGCAGGACTACACTTCAGTTTCGGTTGCACTGACGCCTATGTGTGCGCATGTGTGTGCAATGGGGGGCTGTAGAGAGGCTGGGCCCAGGGCCTAGTGCCTTCTAGGCACCCTATCACTGAGGGTGCCTAGCTCTTGTTATTTTTAATTGCTATGAATTTAACTGAATGCCACTAGAAGAAATTCATTTTGACTTAATTTTCATAAAGATTTCAGTTCGACTGAAAAAGATTGGAAGACCTCTCAACCCAAGACCATCTGGAGGATTCAAGATGTTACTTTAAATATCACAGGAAATTGCAATTTGAGTTACATGAAGCCAGATAATTTTTTAAAATTTATAAAGTTCCTTCTAAAAAATATTGCAGTAACATTATTTGTTGTAATACATAAGTGCCTTAGATCAAGTATGATGACATTGGAGCCCCCCAAATTTGGGAAACTAAGGCCAACAGGGGTCAAAAGCAGTCCTGTCTGCCCCTAGTTGACTTCCCTTATGTTTGCTGTGTGGGTGGATGGATGGTTAGTGCATGATGAAAGATACAGGTCTAGTTTCAATCCTTGGCATGTGGAAGCCAGTTTTTCCAGCACCATTTATTAAAGAGGCTTTCTTATAGTGAAAGTGTTTGGCTCCTTTGTCAAAAGGCGGTTGAGTATGTCTGGAGTTGTTTCTGCATCTTCTAGTCTGAGGATGATCCTCAGGTCTGTTCATTTGCCAATACCATGCTGTTTTTAACTCTGTAGCTTTGTAGTATACGTTAAAGCCAGGGATTGTTATACCCCCTGCTTTGCCTTTATTCCCCAGAATTGCCTGCGGTATTCTAGGTCTCTTCTTGTTCCAAATTTTAGGGTTGTTTTCTCTAATTCTGTGCTAGCTCTTATTTTATTGAGAGAGGGTCTAGCTAAATGATCCAGGTGAACCTTGTTCTTTTTTTTTGAACCTTGAACTTTCAATACTCCTACTTCAGCCTGAGTAGCTGGGATTACAACATGTGCTACCACAAACAGCTACTGAGATTTTATATATACACACAGTAGACCCTCAAGTTACAACCAGCCTGACATATGAACAACTTGGGTTAATTAGGTTAATGGAAGATTCCTCTGCCTCTTGTTATCTATACCGTGTACCCAGGTAAACATCCAGATCTCAGCTGTACTGACTTACAATCAGCTTGAGTGGCAACCAGCCCTTGGGAACTGATCGAGTTAAATATATATACACACAGTGGACACTTATATGTAAATTTTATATATATATATATTAGAGACCTACATAACAAGTCCATAGATAGTGTTTGTGTTCTCCAGCAGAAACCCTATGTTGTCTTGGTCACCAAGGTTACTCAGAAAAACCAGCACCAATGTTCCCCGAGCTGCTCCCCTCAACGCCAACAAGCTTATTTAAAAGGATACTAACATTTTTAAAGCGCATTAAAATCAATTTCTAAAAAGTTTAGAGGAATAACCACAAAACACAGCAAAAGAGCTGAGTCTGGCAAGTTCCCCTGAAAAGCATGCAGGCAGGTACAAGCCCACTGAAAGACTTGGACTCCAGAGAACCCCAAGACCAGAGGAAACAGTGTCTGAGTGCTTCACCTGAGTGCTCCACTGGGGTTTCTGTAAAATAAATTACTGACTCATCACTTGAAATGCTTTATAATCAGTCACTTAGAAAACAAATTTTCTCCTTCAAATTACAGCTACTTCTCCCAGATCACTTTGAAAGGAAAATAATAGCTGATGAAATATAACTACCATACTAAATAATTACACGGTATGATTGTAAGAGATCAGTCACAAAGCATAGTGAGACAGCTTCTTGTATTATTTCCACAAGGCAGTGCTCAAGGCTATTCAGCTATGTTCTTCACTGACCTGAAACTTCAACCCTTGTAAGTTTTTAATTTTTACCTTGGTATTTTTCCCCTACCAAATTAACCAACTAGTGCTTCCCAGATATCTTTGCTTGACAATCCCCATAGTGCCTTCTGGTTCAGGAACTAACACCACATAATGTCTGAAATGACCACTGTCTACCTGAAACTAATTCTCAGGCCAAAGCCCTCGGTTGGGGCTCCTAAAGCTCCCGCATGCATCTCCCCACTGCAGTGACCATGCAGAACTCATATTTGAGTCTTCCTCAGCTAGATGTAAGTTCTACAATGGTCATGTTTTAGGCATTTTCTGTAACTAAAACAATGCAGTATGGACACAATAAACCAAAATTATCAGCTGACTGGTGAACCGCAACCTTACTGTCAGGCCTATTCTCAAGTCAGTTGGAGTGTGTCCCCTCTGCAGAAGGCAAGTGATCAAAAAGATACTCAGCGAGCACGTCAAAGCAACGTGCAGCGGGAGTCAGCTGCCTAAACTGAGCTGTAACGTACAACAGCTGCACACTCTAGTCACAGGCAGCAATAAGAAAATACTCGAGTTCTCCAGACCAAAGCGGCTGCTCTTGGAAAGAGGGTGAGCAGTGGTTTCGGGCCAGATGCCCCAAATCCCCCCAGGTCTTCCTAATCCCATGGCCGGTGACACCTCCCACCTCAATTTCGCAGACACTATCCTACTTTACCTCCCTCAGTATCAGCAAGGGGGAGTCTGGTAAAGCCTCGTCCTCCTCAGCGCCTTCAGAATCAGCTCCCCTCTCTCCATCCTACCCACAAGCCCAGCTGTAGGAATCAGCCTACGGGCTCGAACCGGACCAGCGGGTGACGAAGATCAAAGTAGAGAGACCGGAACAGGTTAAAATCTGCAGGCCAGGCGGCCCATGTCTCCTTCGGCACAGAGCCCCAGGGGCCGGCGCATCTTCGCTTTGTCCACTCAGACACTGGCGCAGGCAATTAGAGTCACGCAGGACTCACCTGGCTCCTCCCTCCACGCCACTTCTCCGGGCAAACAGCTCACCCTCAGGTGTTCTACGTCTCCCTGCAGGGAGTCTGCACGCTCGCGTGGCCTCTCCCCTCCGTGCTCCCGAGGCCGCCAGTCAGGCCTCCTTCCTGCCATCTGGTCTCCCACACCCAGCTGCTCCCATCAGCTGGCAGAATTCTCAGAGATCTCCAGCTGCCAGTCCCCCCAAGGCCCCTCATTTCTCTCCAGCAGGTTTCCCATAAACAAGGCAGAATCCTGGCAAAACGCAACTCTAGCCACGCCATACTCGCACCCCCAGCACTGCAAAGATCCTTGCTCGTAGGGGACCCTGGAAGACCTGCGCAGTCCACACCCGCTTATCCGCTGAGGTCCCTGCTTACTCTTCCAGTTGCATTTTGTACCACCCTCGTGCATCCCAATACACACGCACCCTGTGTTCCAGCCACACTCGTTTTTCCAGTGTATGAATGCTCAGTATCACCTCCCACCTTATCACAGCTCCCTACAATAACCTCTTTTCTGCACCCAAATTTCCCCTAGTTGAGCCCTCTGCACCTATCAGGTGTCAGACGCCCAAGCACCACTTCTTGCCCTCGCCTCCCCCTTCAGTATTCCCTGGCGACGCTGCTTCCCCGAGTCCACTTGTGCGCGTCTGCCCCCCACACTGTACACACCATGAGGCAGTGACAACCTTGCTCAGCAATAAGAAACAATAAATCTTTCAAATAATGCATGATCAGCTGATGCAGGGTGTGTTCTGTAAGCCCAGCACTCTGAGAGGCTGAGGCAGTAAGATGGGATGTTAGAGCCCAGCCTGCCGGGCTTAGGGAGGCCCTGTCTCAGAATAAAAGGGGGATGGAGATGCAGCCCATTGTGAAGGCCCTGGTCAATCCTCAGCACCACAAAGAAAAAAAATTAAAACAAGGTAACAGGTCACAAAACCAACACTGTTACCTCTCAAGTTTCTGTTTCTTCATTTCTTCAGCATTTTATAAGTATTTCCATATTTTTTACATCCAAGGCAATATTTACACACCCCCCCAGCAATATTTAAAATCTTCATAATGGGGCTGGGGATTTAGCTCAGTGGTTCCGGCACCTGCCTCACAAGTGCAAGGTCCCGAGTTCGATCCCCAGTACCAAAAAATAAAAATCAAATCATCATGATGAAAAAACACTAGCAAACAAATACACTGTTCTAAAACATAGAAACAAATCCGTTTCAGATCAATAGCTTTTGCTCACCTGAACGTGTTCGTAGTTGGCTCGTAAATGTAAAGCTGGGCTCTTTATGGGGTTATTTTAAAACCCAGCAAACTATAAAAGGATTACAGCTCTATGAAGCAGTAAGAACACAACTAAAACATATGCCAGAGAAGGGTTTCAAAACACATGACTAGAGAACGTATGGCATGAGGTGAGGAGCCACAAACTGCTTCAGAGTAAGCCAGTATTTAGAAGAAAGCAACATCTCTTTCAGAAAAATCTTTCAATGGCTTTATTTCCCATCTCAGCAACATTTGCTGGGAGCAAAAAGTTCCGGCATTTGATGAAGAGTTACTAAATATATATGTATAAATATCTATGTATTTTAAAGGAAAAAGGGATACTAATCTATTAAATATGGCAAGTGCTTAATTCTTTGTCAGAAGACAGTACTTTTCCCTCCAAGTCTGACCTTCCATTAGCATGCTGTGAGATCTCCCCCCGATGTGTAAAGGAAACCGCTGGAAAGTAAGCCCCATGTCAAGGTTTCCAGTCTTCCCTCAGTGGTGCTTCGAGTCCTATCCTGGGTATAAATCAGAGTAGCTAAGTAACTCCTGCAGGCCACAGAAAACACGAGGGTTCAGAACGGAAGCAGCAATGCCTTATGGGTGTTTCATTATTAATGTACTTCCCCTGAGGCTGAGCCCACCCAACACAGGCGCTGCCCCAAAAACCCAACACTGGGTAAAACAACAGTGACCACAAGTGCCTTCAAAAGTCCCCCATAGTAGGGGCTGGAGATGTAGCTTAGTGGTTCCGGCACCTGCCTCGAAAGCGCAAGGACCCAAGTTCAATCCCCAGTACTAAAAAAAGAAAAAGTCCTCCACAGTAGAAACTGCCCCTAGGAGAGCCATTTCTGTCAACAGAGATGTTCATTTAGTACCACAAAATCCTTTAGGTACCCCTAAAAGCAAATGGAAGGCCTAGAGCAGGGATCCATAGATACAAAGAATAGTCAATAGATACATTAAACACAGAACAAAGGCTCCCAAGATCCAGGCAGATCACCTACTCAAAATTCTCCCAAACACAGCTTTTCTGACTCTGTGCCTTTCCCAGTATTATTCCCTCCCAGCCCTTGGGCCTCCTTCGAGAGTGCCCTAACATCACCTCTGCCCTCTCTCTCACTGCTAAAGCACTTCATATATTCCCTACAGCAACCACTCACTCATTCTCTCCTTTCAAAACCACCCCTGGGACTTCCCCACATTCCTCAAGGTCCTGCACCAGGCAGACTAGCTCTGCACTTCCCACAGGGTCTCGTGCAGTGCCAGAGTCGAAATGGTTCAGTGACAGAGCCCAGGGGTGAACCAAACAAAATCCCCGACCTCAGTGAGCTGGCTGGCATCCAGAAGAAGCCAGCTCCATGGATCACCACTGCCCACACTGACCCCACAGGGATGGGTCACACAAGAGGGTGCCTGAAGGTAGGTGGGTAAAGGCCACCTCTGAGACCTCGGCCATGGGACGCCTGGGAAAACAGAAGAGAAGGAAGAAGGTAAGCAGCCCAAGGGACAACACACAATAAAGGCAAGAAGGGCAGGGAGCAGCTCAGAAGCTGGCCGAGCACCCATGAGGCCTGGACTGACCCCCAGTGGGGGGGGGGGGACAACAGCACAGAGCTCCACAGTCGTGGGGCCAGCAAATGCGCACCAAATGCACAACACACACACACACACACACACACACGCATGCACACACGCACGCGCACACACACACACACACGGACCTACGGAAAGTTACCCTCTATTTGAGTTAATACCATACTTGTTTTGTAGCTGGAAATAGCGCTGAATTCAGAATCAGGAGACCCAAGTTCTGATACTGATTTTGTCACTGACTGTACAACTGCTCTTGGGCAAACACTTAATGCTCATTAGGAAAATAAGATGCTAACACTAGGTGGATTACTTCTCTTCCTACTCAATCATTTATTTTTCACACTGGAATGGAAGAACGGGCTATTCTGGACATGGGTGGATGAGGAAGACCCTGTAGAATGATACTTTTTTTTTTTTTGTACCAGGGATTGAACTCTGGACCTTGCGCTTCCCTGGCCCTTTTTTTTTTTTTTTTTAGTTTTTGAGACAGGGTCTTGCTATGTACCCCAGGCTGGCCTCGAACTCAGAGCAATCCTCCCTCCTGCCTCAGCCTCCCAAGTGCTGGGATTACAGGCATGTACCACCATGCCCAGTAGAATGATACTTTTTAAAGGAAAAATGAAATGCCAAAACCACTAAATCAAACTTTATAGGGTACACAGAATATGTATATAATCTCTCAAAACAATCCCAGATTATTCAATTATTAAGGGAGGAAGTTACTTTATATCTCAGCATTCTTGCCAAAAAAAAAAACAAAAAACCTAACCCTCATTTAACTATAAGGAAAAAAAGTCAAATTCGTATTGTGAAACATTATATAAACAAACTGGACTCCACAAATGTCAATGTCATGAAAGAAAAAAACAGAGGAGGGCCAGAGATTTAGCTCAGTGGTTCCACCACCTGCCTCGCAAAGGACCCAAGTTCGATCCCCAGTACAAAAAAAAAAAAAAAAAAGAATGAAAAGCAGAGGAACTATTCTAAATAAAAGAACACCAAAAAAAATAACAGTTATGTTGCCACTTTGGGGTTTTTGGGGGGGCGGGTACCAGGAATAAAACTTGGGACCTTACGCTTGCAATGCAGGCGGCAGAACCACTGAGCAAAATGCCCAGCCCGAGACATGACAGTTCAATGACTATGGACTAGATATCAGATAATATATTTGTAACTCATGTTAAACTTCTCGACTGTCATAGTAGTTTGGCCTTAATCCAAAAAACATCCTTAAACAATACATGCTGAAGTATTGAGGAGCAGTGTCATGTTTGCAACTTACCTTCAAATGACTAACAGTTCAGGGGGAAAAAGATACAAAAGTTCACACGTACACAGGCGTACACACAGAAGAGGAGGATGTGGCAAAATATTAACAACTGGTGAATCTACGTGAAAGGTATGCAAGAACCCACTGTACCATTACTTCAACTTTTCTGTGATGGAAATTTTAAGGGAGAAAATAAGTAAGAATCAGGAGGAAAAAGTCAGAGATTTCCTGACGGGCACCATGGGAACCACAGAAGTAGTGATTGAAGACCAAAGAGAACTGAGAAATGTGACTCTCAGTCGTAGAGCATAAGGGTTGGTGGTGTGAACTCAGAGGCAGCAGAGATGTCAGGAAACCGAGAATCTTAATGAGACTGCGCACTTTCAGGTAGGCAGAGTAAGTGCCCTCGAGACAGGACCAAGAGCAGAGGTGTTTGGCAGCGCATGTTCACGCGGACACAGATGTGCGAGGCAGAGAGCCATACATGTGCAGGTCCGTACAGGTGACACGCAGCCATGCGCTCAGTCACTTTGGACAAAAGACAAACACAAATAGACAAACACAGTGCAGCCAGAGCGTGAAGAGCTCTGCCAGCCTGGAAGGGTCCGCATTTCATGCAGTTAGTAATGGGAATTCTTAAAAGCTTTTTATATTTTTCTTCTAAATAATAAAATAATGCCTGTTTAAGTAAAGAAGAAAGTACAAATGAGTATAAGACACATATAAAACTCATCTTACTTTTTTTTTTTTTGGTACCAGGGATCAAACTCGGGACCTTGTGCTTGCATGGCAGGTGCTGGAACCACTGAGCTAAATCCCTGGCCTCATCTTTTTTTTTTATTAACATTTCAATGTATTTCCCATCAGTTTTCATGCAGATTTGTCTGTCTGTCTTTCTTTTTAGTAAGACACATGATCTCTCTCTGTTTCCCAGGCTGACCTCAAACTCCTGGACTCAAGCAATTCTCTTGCCTCAGCCTCCCGAGTGCTGGGACAACAGGCATGTACCACCATGCCCGGCTATACTACAATTTTTAAATTAAAATTTAAAACTTTTAAAAAAATATTTAGGTGAACTTCTCTGTTTTAAAGTTTCTGATGTGTTTCTGAGATCAGATCTCTGGAAATAGAACTACCAGAGAAAGAATATACAAAAAGTGTCAGATTCTTAAGCAAATACACTGACACACTTTCTAGAATGATTACGCTAACTAACAACCATCTCCTGGGCATAATGGCACACACCTATCATCCCAGCACTTAGGAGGCTGAGGCCAGCCTGGGCTCCACAGTGAGTTCAAGGCCATGCTGAACTGCATGGCGACCTGTTTCAAAAATCCAAAAAACTACAGCACTGGCCTCATAGCACACCCTCAGTAACAGCCACTGTCAGGCTCAACCAGGCTGTGAAATGGCTGGTGAATTGCTCTTTAATTCCAAGCTACAGTATGACCACACACAATAAGCCACAACAAAGCAGGCAGCCGATGCAGGTGCTGTCTCCACCAACAAAGCGGTGCTGTCTCGGACACAGAACACAGGGTGGGATGGTCCCGGCACAGAGACATCAGCTACAAGTACAGCCTCTTCTCAGTGCCAAGTCACCTGAAAATATCCAACACCTGCCTCTACACTGCATGGACCCCAACCGCAAATATTTGCTTTGCCCCCTACACGTGCCAGACGCGCCAGACCTCTTCTGATGCCCTACAAAGCTTCCTGCATCTTCTTTATTCGGGGCTGGTGGCCTCTGACCTGCAGTCAGTCCACCTCTGCCCCATGAATAAAGTCTGTACCTCTCTGCCTTCCCTAGCCCGCTCGGGTGGTCTCATCCCTCCGAGCCATTCATTACAGTCACTTGATTCAACAATACCTACTGAGGCCCCAGGAAGAGAGCAGGGAATGGGTCAGACAGAGGTCCTGGGCTCCTCTCGTAGTCTACACCCCGCTGGGACCAGACGCCCCCCGCCCCGGAGAAAAGATGAAAATTAAATAAGCAGAAGATACAGCATAGCAGAGGGCTAAAATGGGGACAATCAGTAAGGAGCAGCAGATAGCATTCGATGGGAAGGCCATGGACAGACCCCCAGTTACAGGACCAAGGGCCTGGCAGAAGGAAGGAAGACTCGAGAGGGAACAGCAGCTGCTAAGGCTGGAGCAAGCACAGCCTGGAGCACCTGCAGGCTCCGGAGCAGCGGGCGGTGAGTGGTGGAAGCATGCGCAGGTAGGAGGAGCCAGGAGAGCCGAACAGGAGAGCCCTGGCAGCTGCCCCCTTTCCACTCTGACTACTGTGACGGATAAAAAGGCAGCAGCATGTTCCTTTCATTACAGGTGGCTTAGTAAGTCTTCAATGCAAACGTAACTTTCACAGGTGCACTGTGTAAGTCTCACTCGGTAGGACTACGAAAGAGTCCAACTTAGACATGCTCTCCAGGAACGGAACTCATTCATTAATCGGGAACTTACTGTACTCACCTGGTAAAATCAAAGTTATGTTTAAAGATGACCAACCAGGCAGAAGCAGGCTTGATGTAACAGAGAAAATCAGGGAAGCCACTTTGGAAGTTGTACAATAATCAAGACATGTAAAGCCAGGCATGGTGGCACACAACTGTAGTCCCAGCACTTGGGAGGCTGAGGCAGGAGGACTGACATGAGTTCAAGGCCAGCCTGGGCTACATCGCGAGACCCTGTCTCAAGAAAATAATAATAATTTATTCATTCATTTAAAATGAACTTATAGGACACCGAAAACAAGGGCAACAATAGGCCAAGAGCTGTGTAGTAGCAGTGGAAATGGAGAGAAAATAAAAGGCGTTTTCAACAAGTCAGTGCCAAGATGCAGGGGAGAAGAGTGCACTTTGTATGAGCACCAAGTTACTTGAAAGCAAAAACACACTGATCGACTGTGTGTCTGTCGTGGTACTTACTGTGTCAGAAAGAAGCTCAGAAAGCCTGCGGGTTTCAAGGAGTCCAAGAGAGCTTTCTCACCCTGGACGTGGAAGAGACCGTGAAGGGGAGACAAGGAAAACACCTCAGGGAATGTTCTCTAGGAATAGAGGGATCAGGAAGCAGAACAGGAAAGAAAGAATCGGAGAAAGCAGGGCAGCGAGGCAGTGCCTTCCCGCCGTGAGGGCCGAGCCGAGACAGCTGGCGAGGCTGGCACCTGGGAGCAGACCCGCATGCGGGGGCAGCCTGCCCGGACACAGGAATCCAGCCTGCGCGGATGCGAGACGCCAGCGGCAAGGAAAAGGAAGCTCCCAGCTACTCTCAAAGACATCGCGCGGTAGAAAGAAAAAGGGAAAACAGGTGACAACTCCCTAGGACACGGGATTGGGCCAGGAACGCCTGCGGTTGGCTCCGCAGCGCGGGCCTCACTGCCAGGTGAGGGGCCACCAGCCTCGCAGAACAGGCCCTGCACACCGCCCCGGCCGTGGCGGGAATCCGGAAAGCCGCGTCTTGGGAGGAAAAGGCAGCAGCTCTCCTTGCCTGCTCTAATACCTGGCTTGGGAAGTGGCCTTAAGAGGTCACAGAGAAAGCAGTAACTGCTGACTGCCCGAGAGTCAGCTCATGAGAGAGAAGCCAGCCTACGTCCTGTCCTGCTGTTTCAGTCTCTGGGACTCCGCTTAGACGAGCGCCTCCCCTTTACCACCCCGGGTTCCGGAGTGCGGCACTGAGACGCGGCCTGCAAGGTCTGTGGCAACTGACCCGCCCCTGCACAGTAATCAGGCCCGAACTTGGTGCTTTAAACATTTAGGGGCTGGGCCGAGGATTTACCTCAGCGGCGCCACCGCCTGCCTCCCAAGCGCAAGGTCCCGACTTCGATCCCCAGTACCAAAAAAAAAAAAAAAAATTTTAGGAGCTCAAAGCAGGGCGTGGTGGCGAGACTGAGGCAGGAGGATGACAAGAGTTCAAGGCCAGCCTGAGCTATACAGCATGACCCTGTCTTAAAAAAATAATTTAGAAGCTGAATACATAGGACACGTATTTGTCCGTGTAATATGCACGAGACTACTTAAGAGCACGCTGTTCATATGCAAAGCAAACATCAGTTTCTCTTTCTAAAAATGCCTAATTTTCTTGGTAAGTTAGCTAAAGGAGTAGAAGAAAGTCTATTCCTATTATGTCTTTTTCTTTTTTCCCTACTGGGGACTGAACCTAGGACCTTTACATTGAGCTATATCCGCCCCCCTTTATTTTTTTAATTTTTATTTTGAGCCAGGGTCTCACTAGTTGTCCAGGCTGGACTTAAATTTGCAGTTCTCTTGCCTCAGCCTCCCAGAGTGCTGGGATTGTGGGCATGTGCCACCGCATCCAACCTTATTCATGTCATGTCATTTTAAAGTACATTTTCATAAAGACACCCAAATGACAGCTAACTTACCCTATAATGATATATTCTGAGAGCCACACAGGGGGCTTTGTTACTGTGTGAGCACCATATTGTATACTCGCATCAACCTCGGCAGTATAGTAAGAGATGCAGTGCCATCAATACCCTCAAAATGCCCTCCCCCTTCACACTTACCTCATCATTCTTGCCATTTTCTGAAAGCAGCTCTGGAAATCTTCTATCATGAATGTCTTTATGAAGCTTGACTAAAAATACAGTGAAAGCTTCTGCCAAGTGCCATCTAATGCAAAGGTGAGCTCATAAAACTATTGCTGCGTCCTCATCCACCTTATTCATGGGATCTGGCACCGTGCATCTCCTGGCTCCTCCCAAGTCAAAATGACCACACAAGGTACATGTTTTGAACTGACTCAGGACATCCAGGGAGCCATGACAGTGCAACTAAAGGCACTCATGAAAGAGGACTCCAGAATTACTTCAGGAAGGGCAAGAATGATAAGTGTGTTCAAAGCAAGAGGAAACTTTTTCTCTTTTTTTTTTTTTGGTACCGGGGATCGAACTCGGGTCCTTGGGTTTGCGAGGCAGGCGGCGGAACCACCGAGCTACATCCCCGCCCCCCTTTTTTATTTTTTGAGACAGGGTCTCGCTATGTGGTCCAGGCTGGCCTCGGACTCACAGTGATTCTCTTGTCTCAGCCTCCCAAATGCAAAGATTACAGGTAGTGGCAACATGTCCAGCAAGAGGGAACATTTTAAGGGGAATTAATGGAAATGTCTTTCACTGTAATACATTTCTTAAAATTTAAACAGTAACCATATTTTGCATACACATCTCATAAAATGGTATAGCCACTTTGGAAAATAGTTTAGCATTTCTCAGAGTGTTAATGACACAGTAATCGGGTGATCCAGCAACTCTGCTCTTAAGTATATCAAGAGAACTGGAAACAAACATCCACACAAAAACTTGTGCACCAGGCTCACAACAGCACGTTCATAAGGAAAAATGGCGAAAGAGCCTGTGTCCCCATCAACTGATGAGTGAATAAATAAAATGTCATATATCCATAAAATGGAATATTTGGTCATAAAAGAAATGAGCTACTGATTCGTGCAACATGGATGAACCTTGAGAATGTTATGCTGAGTGAGGAAGTCAGGCCCAAAAGGCCCCACTTCACCTATCAGCAGAGCAGGTTGATTTGCAGCCAGAACGTGGAGCAGCATCACCAGGGCAGGGGAGCGGCAGACGGTGCCTGCTCTTAGAGCCAGGGTGTCCTTCATGAGACGGAAAACGTCTGAAAGTGGACAGTAATACGGGTGCACAACTAAAAACCACTGAGTCACACTTCAAAGAGAATTTTATGGCAGGTGAATTAATTTCAATTTTTAAAATTTAAAAGAGGGCCACTTATTTCAACAGTAAAGTGTCCCTAGCGAGAAAAGGCAAAGGTCATTTTTCCCAGGTCAGGTCAGATACTGCTTTTGCCAGACTTGAACCCCAGGTGTATCACTGTACAAAGCTAAGTAGACTTTTGTGAAGATCGGCTATAATTGCTATTTTCACTCTTCCCTTCCAGCCTATACACATATATATTTTTACGTGTCTGTAACTCTTGCAAATAACCAGTGTAAATTTTCCATTATTGCTATATGGTGCACACGTGCAATCCCAGCACTCGGGAAGCTGAGGCAGGAGAATCACTGCGAGTTCGAGGCCAGCCTGGACTACATAATGAGACCCTGTCTCAAAACAAAACAAATATATGTGTGTGTGTGTACATATATATATAAAATATAAAAAATCAATGTAGCTCATTTCTTTTCTTGAATCAATGAATAAAGATTTCCAGGGTAGGGTTGGGGATTTAGCTCAGTGGTTCCGGCACCTGCCACACAAGCGCAAGGTCACGAGTTCAATCCCCGGTACCAAAAAAAACAAAAAGCCAGGGATTTAGCTCAGTGGTTTCGCCGCCTGCAGAGCAAGCACAAGGACCCGAGTTCAATCCCCGGTACCAAAAAAAAAGAAAAAAGAAGATTTCCAGGGAAAAAATTACTAAACTAAAAGGTAGGACATTTTTGACTCCTGATTGCCTTCCAAAAGTATTACAAATTTTACCGCTGTAAGCTACCAAAGATGCTATCATTAGACATCACCATTTTTATACCTTTGATGTAATCAATGTTAAAAGATTTTAACAGAGTAATCTGAGATCTTCCTTTTGTTTTAAAACTTTGGTTATTTAAGGGACTTCAAAATCCATGAGCTTTATGCTTTTGAACCTTTGTTTTCTTTTTTCAGTTATCTATAGTTAAAAATAATAATTATTTTATTTTAAACTTGTGACTTTTAGTATAAGGAAGGTAGAACATGTAAGACATTGTTCTGCTTTTCTAATACACACACATGCATGTATCCACTTGCCAAAACTGCCTGCAACAGCTACAACTGCTTGAAAAATAACAGCACAGAATTCCATCACAGTAAAAAGAGAATGAAAAAATCCACAATACTCAGCCACTTTTAAGACTTCATATCTACTAAACTAAGATCAAAGTGGATTAAAGATCTAACTATTAAGACAGAACTGGAGATTTAGCTCAGTGGTTCTGCTGCCTGCCTTGCAAGCACAAGGACCCAAGTTCAAACCCCAGTACCAAAAAAAATAAATAAATAAGTAAATAAATAAATATTAAGACAGAAACACTAAACTTGCTGGAAGATAGGTTACGTAGAACTCTTGAAGACACTGGCATAGGAAAAGACTTTAGAGAGCCGGGGATTTAGCTCAGTGGTTCTGTCACCTGCCTCACAAGCACACGGTCCCGAGTTCGATCCCAGTACCAAAAAAAAAAAAAAAAAAATCGGAAAAGGCTTTAGGAACAAAACCTCAGTAGCACGGGAAGCAGCACAAAGAATCAACAACCGGGATCTCATCTTATTAAAAAGCTTCTGCACTGCCAAGAGAAACCACCAACAGAGCTAAGAGACAACCTACAATGTGGGAAAAATTTTTTAGCAGCTGTACCTCAGACAAAGGTCTACTATCTAGAATATATAAAGAACTGAAAAAAATCAAACCCCCCAAATTCAAAGACCCAATTCAAAAATGGGCATCTGAAATGAACAGACATTTCTCAAAGAAGTAAAAGCAACAAATAAATATATGAAAAAATGTTCAACATCACTGATCATTCGAGAGATGCAGATGAAAACAATACTGAGATTCCACCTCACCCTAAGAAAGAATGACTATCAAGAAATCAACCAAGGGCCAGGGATTTAGCTCAGTGGTTTCGCCACCTGCTTCACAAGCACAAGGACCCAGTTCGATCCCCGGTACATAAAAAAAAGGAATCAACCAATAACAAATGCTGGCGGGGGTGTGGGGATAAAGGAACCCTTCTCCATTGTTGGTGGGAGTACAGACTGGTGCAACCACTGTGGAAATCAGTATGGAGATACCTCAAAGAACTAGGGCTGGAGGTCCCATTTGACCCAGCTATTCCCCTGCTGGGTATTTTCCCCAAAGAATTAAAAGAATCATACCACAGTGATATATGTGCACCCATGTTTATAGCGGCCCAATTTGTAATAGCTAAAACATGGAAATAGCCCAAGTGCACATCAACTGGAAACTGGATAAAGAAGATGTGGTTTTTTTATAAAATGGAGTACTTAGGGCCAGGGATTTAGCTCAGTGGTTCCAGCACCTGCCCTGCAAGCACAAGGTCCCGAGTTCGATCCCCAGTACCAAAAAAAAAAAATTGCACACTATAAAATGGAGTACTACTCAGCCATAAAGAACGAGAAACTAGAGTCATTTATAGCTAAATGGATGCATATTGAGGCCATCCTCTTAAGTGAAATAAATAGGACACACATGTGTAAATACTGAATAGTTTCTCTAGTGAGAAACTGAAAGTGTAAATAAGGATTAAAATGATTAAAATGAATAATTGATAATTTGAAATAGGAAAAGGTCCAAAAGGGTAGGGGAAGTGGGAGGGGAAGGGGAAAAGAAAGAAGGGAAAGGAAAAATTAGGAGAAAAGAAAAAAAAATGGAAACGAAGTATGTAAATGGGGAAGGGCAAGGGGGTGAAGGGCGCACAAGTAATGGGGAAAAAACAAGAACCAAGATCCATCATGTACAGGTACAAGCACCCAACGATGAATGTAAATGTACTGTATACCTAAAATGGACCAATAAAAGAATTTAAAAAAAACCTTCAAATCTACAACTATAAGCACGAGCACCCAAGTGTCTGCACCACCAGTCTCCAAGCTAGAGAAGACCAAGCACAGCTGGTGTGGTTTGACCTTGTGCCTCTGAGATTCCTGATGAAAGGTAAACCCCTGTGGGATGACAAGTAGGATTTGGGGGAAAACAAGTCATGAGGACGCCCTTAGGAGTGGGTCAGCAACTCTTAACAGGCCGAGAAGAAACCAGTCCAAGGCCTTTTCACCCCTTCAGTCTCCCGCCCCGGGAGGGCAAGGCAAGGGAACACCCGACAAACACTGAGTGCTGGTGCCTTGATCTTGGACCTCCAGCCGCCAGCACAGTGAGAAATTCCTTTTTTTCCAGTACAAGGGATCACACTCATGAGGGCTCTGCCACTTAGCTACATTCCAACTCCTTTTTACTTTTTATTTTGAGACCAAATCTCACTAAGTTGCCCAGGCTGGGCTCAAACTTCAATCTTCCTGCCTCAGCCTCCCAAGCAGCTGGGTTTATAGGTATGCACCACTGCACTTTACATAAATTCTTATTTATAAAGTACCCACTTTGTGTTATTTTGTTCACAGCAGCATAAATAAAGACAAAAACCAAGAACTTACAAAAATAATTGTTAACAATCACTATGAGATTTTCAAAAAACAAACTAGAAATTCCATTTGACCCAGCTATTCCCCTACCAGGTATCTTCCAGAAAGAATTAAAAACATCATATTATAGTGATACACACATACCCATGTTTACAGCTGCACAATTCATAATAGCTGTACCTTAGAAATGCCCTATATGTCCATCAACAGATGAATGGATAAAGAAAACATGGCATTTATACACAATGGAGCACTAGTCTACCAGAAAGAAAGATAAACTTGAGTCATCTGTAGGAGAATGGATGCACCTTGCAACCATCATGTTAAATGAAATAAATCAGACAAACAAGTTTAAATATTGTGTGGTTCTCTTATATGAGAGGCCCAGAGCAAAAATGATTTTTGATTTTACAAAATCAAAGCTAGATAACAGGAAGAAAGGAGCCAGAGCTTCCTCAAATGGGAAGGGGACCAAGGGATGGAGGGGGGGAGGGAGGGAAAGGGGATGAAAAAGGAACCAAGATGTGTTCTGCCCATCCACCCACTCTGCTTGAGGAATATAATCATTATGTACTAATAAAATAAAATTTTTAAAAAGAAAGAATTGTTATAATAAAAATAATGGGTAAGTAGGCACCAAGTACACCAGGTACCATCAGAAGCATTTTTACCTTCATCGTCACATTCTTATTACATGCCCTGTACATGGACTATGAGTCAGAAAATATCCCTATCCTACTATGAAAAGCACCCTGAGGTTCAGAGAAAGTAAATTACTTCTCCAAAGCAGATCCAGAAAGCACGTTGTTCTTAACCTTCGATTAACAGGAGGGATCCTCTCCTTAGTATGAGTTTTTTTAAAAAACCATTCCCTGATAGCACGGCTGTTTAAGAGTGAAGATATAGAGCCAAGTGTGCTGGCTCATTCCTATAATCCCAGCACCCTAGGAGGCTGAGGCAGGAAGATTACAAATTCAAACCCATCCTGAGTAACTTCACCATTTAGAAACCTTGTCTCAAAATTAAAAATATAAAATGGTCGGGGATGTAGCTCTCTGTGAAGGCCCTGGGCTCAATCCCCAGTATAAAAGAGAAAGAAAGAAAAGATTTTATTATCACTGCAGCAGTGTTCACAACCGAAGAAGGCAGATGTGAAAGGGTGAGGGCTTCATACCCGCACTGTCCCCAACACCTGGCCCAGCCCAGCGAGACCTACAAGCCTGCCTGCTCGCTCGCAGCACCCGGCTCCTATGCCACAGCCTGCACCTCTACTGCCCGCCACATGGACATTCCAGGACTGCCAACTTATGTGCTGTAGAAAGAATTTCTTATTGTCTCTCCTTTTCAGCGCTGGTAGGATTTGGGGTTCCTTGTTTGTGGGTTCTAAGAAAAAAAAGAAAAAAAATACTCAAATAAATTGTATTCATTTCCAGTGATCCTTTTCTGTATGTTTAATAAATATTCTATATATCCCAAGGATATCTTATTAGAACGGAAGTTTACTACCAGTACACATACAGGTACATATACTTGGAGGCAAGGCCCCTCTGACGGCACTTTACAAAACCTTACTTGCATTTACTAGAGTAAACATCTAATGAGAGTCCAAAGATTTATTCTCAAAAGTTCCAGTAGTTCAAGAGCAAATAAAACCATAAAATGTGAGTTGGCTCAGTGTCTTTTGTGGACTCTCCTGGTTAGTGATAGTTTTATTGTGTTTACATTTGCTATCACTAAAATAACTGGCTCTTCACAAGAGTTTGGAACACTTCAGAACTTAAAATACATCGGGTGGTTTGCAATCCCCATGACACCCCGGAGGAAAAGCTGAACAAGGTCCCTCCCCGCTGTCCAGACCACAGAAGCACAGCCACTGTTCAGCTCTGGTCCTGACCTGCAGGCCGGTGCTCAGGCTTTGGTGAGCAACTGCCAAACACCAACTCGGTTCTCCATCAGCATTTAGCCTACAGCATAAGAAAACCGAGGGAGAGGACCCAGCTTTACACGTGTGGTGAGCAGGTGCTCAGCGTGGAGCTGCACCCAGCCCCACGTGCACGTCAGTAAAAACACTCAGACCTGCTCTGTGAGCAGGGTGAAGAGACAAGAAATCCCCACCCCACAGCCCAAGCCCCACCTTCCCTACTCACGGAAGACAACTCTGTAAGGGGAATACACCATTAAAGCAAAAGAAGCCCCTTTTTACAGCAAGCTAAGTCAAAAGAAGTATCTTGCATTTAACTTCCTGTGGCTTTGAGTAACCGAGATAGTACTGCTCCTTTCATAAAATACCCTACTGCTCTGGGCTCAGCAGACTAAAACTCTCAATCATTAAGCTAAAATAAAATGAGCTCATACAATCAGACTTATTTCCTATGTAACAAAATGCCCATCGAGGAATACGTGGATCCAAGATACCTAAAATATCCACATCAAAATCAGATGGAAAACCAATGGCAAATGAGATTATTTGTTTCCCAGTGACACAGCTAAGCTCGGGACCAGAATGCCAGCCTGTAGGAGTGGAAAGAACGCCAGTCTAGAACTCAAGGATGTTAGGTAGCTAGATGGCCCCAAGCAAGGCTTCCCTTACACACGCTCCTTCTGGGGGTTCACTTTCCCCAGTCAAGACGCTGACTGGACCAGTGTGTCCCCCAACCATGGAATGATCTCAACCAACTGTTAACAATGTCACCCCTAAAAAAAAAAGTCACTCCTAAGCCCCTTATGCAGGGATGCAGCTCAAGAGGTCTTTGAGGCAAGCTAAGACCTTTCTCCTAATAAGTGATCCAACTAGCTGGGTGTGGTGGCACATGCCTGTAATCCCAGCACACAGGAGGCTAAGGCAAGAGGATCACCACGAGTTCAAAGCCAGCCTGGGCTACACGGCAAGACACCAGTCTCAAAAATCCAAAACAAACAAAAAAGTGACCCAAGTAAATCTTATAATCTGGTAAAAACACTGGCAAACATTGAATTCGAAGAGCCTCAGCTGCCTGCACCCTCTAGCTTGAATCCTATGCTATCTGGATATTTCAAAATGATGCCCTAAAAACATGCAAAATTATAATAGCTTAAAGAATTTTAAAGCACAATACATAAAATAAACAGGTCATAAAAATAAACAGGTCCATTCCCTGGGACACGTTTTGTGCCTTTAATACCAATAAAACATCCTCCTCTATTCTAAGCAAGTGAGAACTCTTAAATTTAGTGAGGAAAAAGGTTTTCATATGAAACTCTCAGCATACGAGCTAGTGTCTTAAGTGGAAACTGTACAGTATGAGCCTCCTTTAAACATTACCTGGTGACCCGACAGAAAGAAGCCTAGCTGTCTGCAGCAGCTGTGAACAGCAGGCTCTGCCTAGTGGAATGCAACTGCTAGGAAGCTAAACCAAAAGCACTGAACTATAACTAGTTACTAAGTCTTCAAAGTTGCCTCCACCTAGCCAACTAGGTAGTTAAGAGTCCACAGTCTCTGGCAAGGAAGATGATGTCAGGTAAGTGAGGAGCTTCCAGCGTGCTTTCTGCACACAAAAGAAGCAGCCTAAAATTTTCATAATCCTCTAGTGAGATTCACAATTTTATATTCTTATTCAGATTTGTAAGTAACTACAAGACTAACAAAAGAAAAAGAGAAAGACTGTGGAGCTTAGAGGGGCAGAATGTAAAGGATGCTTATTAGCAACTAATTCTTATATGGTAGTCACAAAATATAAATAAATCAAGATTAAATAAGAAAAAAAGATTAAATAAGAAAATTGAGTTTGACAAATTATTGTGTGACCCTTGCAAAGAAAGAGATAAGAAACCAAACGAAACATCATTACATAATTTAGCTATTAGATAAACAGTTGTAGAGCAGCCTGGCTGAAATAGCACACAAGTACAGAACAGTATTACTATAAAACATTTTCCAGATGAATCTTGGTGCCTGACGAGCAAACACTGTAAATATAATTCTTTGGGCTTAGGGTCACACAGGCCAAAAAACTCACTTGTTTCAATGGCAAAAATGGGGATACCAACTGCTGTGCACAGTATCACACAAGCACGGGTTTAAATGCCATGTGTGTGCTTGGATACGTACATTCCTGCGTCCATTGGCCAACAGACTCTGAGGCAACGTCTTGACACAGTAAAACAGGGCCAAGGGGACAAGCACAACAGAGTAGTCAGGAGAGTGAGTTCTGGGGCCGCGGGAGTAGCTGAGTGGCAGAGCAATTGCCTGGTGTGAGTGAGGCCCTGAGTCTGATCCCCAGCACCGGAGCGCGGACACCACCACACAACAACACGGAATGCAAGCCTTGAGGTCACAGGCTCGGGCTAAAACCCCAGACTGACAAATTACTGTGTGACCTTGAATATATCATTCAATCTAAGCCTCATTTGTAAAGTGGAGATAATGCTTCCTTCAGCAATTCTAGGATTTAACAAGCTGATTCATGTCAAGCACCCATCCTACCTGGCACAAAGAAAGCAGGTACTCAATTATCATCCTCAACATAAACAATCTGTAAATTAGCATAATTGCTATCTCTCCACCTCAAATAAAGCTAATAGTTTCCTGGTGGCTAAGTTTTAAAAAAACTCGTAATCATTATAAAGAAGACTTTCATATACATTTACACTAAGGCGGGCCTGGAATTTAGGGCCTCACCTGCCTCGCAAGTGTAAGGTCCTGAGTTCAATCCCCAGTAATGGGGGAAAAAAATACTTATATAAAGGTAGCTTTTCTTTCCACGTTATAGAACTTTCTATTTCTCCCTCTTTAGGAAAGAATAATTCAGACTAATTCTGAACAGCTTTATACAAGTAAACTTCAATACAAATCTGAATTAGGGTGGGTGATTTTTAAGGACATCTGGATTGATGATCCAACCAGTTCCGGGTTAGTTACAGCTGGTATTGTTGGGAATGTTTGTTTTGTTCTTGTTTTCTTTGGAAATGGAAATGACAAAAAAGGAAAGGGAGAAAGGAAATCTTCAAATCATCCCACACACCCTTACTCAACGCAAAAACAACGGAAGGTTGACTGTTAAAATTATATCCTAAGTAGCCGGGGATTTAGCTCGGTGGTTTCAATGCCTGCTGCTCAAGCACAAGGACCTGACTTCAATCCCGGTACCAAAAAAAAAAAAAAAAAATTATGTCATAAGTGAATCAGAAAATGGGATGTAGCTCCATGGTAGTGCTTGCCTAGCACACTGGGTTCAAGTCCCACATTTGCCTCGATTTCTATTTTAAAAAAACAAACAAAAAACTAGAAGATTAAAAAGAAAAAAACCTGGTGAAATGTTTTTACAGATAAGATCCAAGAAAGGGAGCCAGGCATGGTAGCATAGCTGCAATCCCAGCACTCAGGAGGCTGATGCAGGAGGACTGCTACAAGTTTGAGGCCAGTGTGAGCTACATAGTGAGTTCAAGGCCAGCCTGAACTATGGAGTGAGGCCCTGTCTCAAAACAAACAAACAAAATCCAAGAAAGGGAAAGGCACCCATTCCATCCTTTTAAGATCATGGCTTAAATTTCCAATTTGCAACCGTCTCTCTCTGCTATTCTTTTTTTTTTTTTCTGGGTACTGGGGATCGAACTTGGGACCTTGCTCTTGCAAGGCAGGCGCCGTAACCACTGAGCTAAATCCCCAGCCCAAATGCACAGTATGCCATCTGATAGATTTTTTTTTTTTTTTTTTTTTTGGAACTGGGGATCGAACTCCGGTCCCTGCGCTTGCGAGGCAGGCAACGGAACCACTGGGCTAAATCCCCAGCCCTCTCTCTGCTATTCTTAATACGCCATTAGCTCAACAGTATCTTTACCTTCTACAATCGTCCTAACCAAATATTCTGCATCATTTTGGCTAAGGACAAAAATAAAATCATGAATTATTATTTTTCCATAATTCACAGGGAATTATTAGTAATTCAATCATGTTTTTAACACACATTCCAAAAGACAGTGAGAGAGGTGATTTTTGGGGGAAATGTTCTTCATGAAAATAAATCAGTCACAGAACATTTGTTGAAGGATGACAATGGGCTGGGGATTTAGCTCAGTGGTTCTGGCACCTGCCTTGCAAGCTTAAGGTCCCAAGTTTGATCCCCAGTACCCCCCCCAAAAAAAAAGATGACAAAAAACAAATTTCAAAATTATACAAATTTTTAAATTTTGAGTAGGAGCAGAATTAATGAGCCTGGAAGTGAATGTCTAAATTTTCAAAGAAAAAAGATACAGAGGTGTAGGAAAGATTCCAGCAGGGAGTACAAACTAGTGTTACCAATCTATAAATTGATGGGAAAAATCCTGAATTTCAAGAGAACTCATATTAAATTATCTGTATTAATACTGGAAAACAGCAATAGAGAATTTCAGAGGCATTTTCAAGCAGTTCCGGGCATCTTCCTGTATTACACTTGATCTTAGCCAAAAGGCCGAGAAGCGATGCATCTTCCTGTATTACGGACAATATTACAGAATGCAGAAGACATTGGTTAGATGCTCTAATTAACAAGAGAAAAAAATAATGACAGTCCTAAAAGAAGCTCTGCCACTAGAGACACTGGACTTTTTCTTACTGTTTAAGCATCTAGAAGAATCTCCTACTTTTAAATGCAAATTACCAAGCTCTGAAGCACATTCTGCTCTATTTTCTTCTATGAAAATCACTGGCCTGTGGTCCTGTTCTAGAGGCGACACCAGCAGCCAGGAAACAGAGGACAAGCACACGTGCTGCATGTTCGGTGACTCAGCCCGGAAGCTGTCACCAGGTACACACGACCTTTTTCAGGGGAAAGACCACGTTAGTGATCAAAATTCTGTTTGAAAATGCTTAGTTTTGAGGATTATCAGGTCAGGGAAGGTTCTACGTGACACGACGCTTATTTCAATACACACACTTGCCTCCGAGCATTAACTCACCAAACTTTGGCTTTCAAATAACACTATCGATTTACTGGAAACTTTCCAAATTTCAGTAACAATAATACAAGTTGCTATGTACGCATTCATGATATGGTAAACAAACAACATATAAGTTCAGGAACTGATGTGCCGTGAACACACCTCAGGTCTGCACTTCTTTTCCTTCCCCATTAATGAAACAGTGGCACAGAGGGCTGACAGGGAAGCACACTGCAATTTAATGTAACATCAGGTGATCAGGGTTAAAAACTAGAATCAATCAAGAAACAAAAAAAAAAAAAAAAGAAAAGAAACAAAAAAGTCATTATTAAGGAATCCATCCTATTGTCAAAGGTTTAAGCTTTTTGCTAAAACCACTTTTGCTTTAGGCAGTTTTCTTCGTTGTCAGCAAATACACACAAATCGTGAAGAAAGGTAGAGACATTCAGCCTCACAAAAGGTTAACTTACCTCTCTAGTCTTTCCAAGTTATATATTAATTGGTTTTCATAAAGCCCTCTTTTCTAGCTGAGACAAGTCAAACCCAAAATAAGTGAATTGTTTCTGGTGGTACTGGACTTTCCCATCCTCCACCCTCAAAGGCAGAACGCTCTTCCTTCCCCAAAGATCACCAAACAACCACAAACAAAAGCTTAAAAAAATGCAATTCCAATCTCTGAAACCTCAGTGTGGATGGATGTTTAAGGAGGGAAAGCAGTGCCCTGGCTTTAAGGAGCTATTTAACTGCTGTCCAAAGGCCTGTGATCAGAACACATCTCCCAAAGGACATGGCATTAGCCAGCCCCAACTTTTCACCTACCCACTCCCAGCCCAGACAACCACAGCAGCAGAATCCTGGGGCCAGAGCATCCCTGGGGGCTATTATGCACGGAAATTATAAAGCCTGCTTTTTTATCGTGGGGAAAACTAAGCGATGGCAGTCTGGTACTTTTAAACAACCTAGAAGTGTTTACTAATTCAATCCACCCCCAAATCCAAGCCACCCTCTGAACTTTGCGATTAACAGAGAAGGGGAAATTCTGGCCAACTGGCTTGGGGGTTGGTCTGAGGGTACCGGACTCAAGGGGGGAGGAGGATGGAGAGAGAAAGAGAAAGCCAATGAAAGATACCAAAATTCCCCACCTTTCTTAAATTCTTCCAGCATTGCGTCCAACTTGGTGTCGTTGAAAACGAAGTGCAAGGGGTGGTTATAAAACTTGGTGATGGTTTTTAAGGGAGTACAGTCATCTGGATCCACGAAGGCCAAGTCCTTGACAAAGAGCAGGTCCACGATGTTGGAGCGCTCCCCCTCAAACACGGGAATGCGCGTGTAGCCGCTCTCCATGATCTCCGACATGGTATTGAAGTCCAGGATGGCCTCGCCGGTAATCATGAAGCAGTCCCGCAGGGGGGTCATCACGTCCTCCACCGTCTTGGTGCGGAGCTCCAGCGCCCCTTGGATTATGTTCAGCTCCTCCTTCACGAGATCGTTGTAGGGATCGGTGACCCGGAGCATCTCCAGCAGCTTCTCCCGGTTGTAGACCGTGCCTATCTCCTGGCCCAGGACGCAGTCCAGCAGCTTGCTGACCGGGTAAGACGCGGGGAAGGTCATCATCATGAAGAACTTGGTGAGGAAGATGGTGTTGGCCCCCACGGCCAGGCCGTGGCGGGAGCAGATGGCCTGCGGGACGATCTCCCCGAAGATGACGATGCCGATGGTGGAGACCACCACCGCCACGAGGCCCGAGCCGGCGATGTCGTCCAGCAGGATGGTGAGCGTGGTGTTGACCAGCACGTTGCCCAGCAGCAGCGAGCACAGCAGGTAGTTGCCCTGCCTGCGCACGGGCTCGATGCGCTTGGCGTAGTTCTTCTCCTTCTCGGTCCCGCAGTTCTGCACGATGCGCAGCTCCATGGGGTCCAGGGCCATGAGACCCAGGTTGAGGCCGCTGAACATGCCAGACAGGCACAGCAGCAGCGAGATGAAGATCACCTGCAGCCAGAAGGGGAGCAGGAACTTCTTCTCCTCCCCCACGATCATCTTGGTGTCCTCGCCGTCGTGGTAGATCCAAGTGGTCTCGGCCCACGGAGGCGGCTGCAGCCCGGCCACCCCTGCGCCGCCCTTGGCCGAGCCGGCGCCCCCCGCGGACCCCGCGGCGCCGGCGCCCAGCGCGGGCGTGGACAGCGACGTGCACAGGTAGTAGGACTTGCTCTTCTCCATCTTGCGCAGCGGCTTGATCTCGATCTCGATGATGCCCGAGGTGCGGCGGTTGAGCACGATGTGCGGAAGGATGATGATGTCCGAGGTGCGGATGCCGCAGCGCTGCGGGCCGCCGTCGGGCTCCGGCGGCGCGGGGCCCCCCAGCGCGCGCTCGCCGGCGCCAGGCCCGTGGCGGCGGCGCTCGTGCTCCGTGAAGGCGATGCGGGACCACGTCTCGTTGTTGATGTTCTGCCCGTACACCCGCAGCTTGACCCGCGTCCGCTCGCTCACCCGCAGCGCCCCCCCCTCCATGAAAGACACGTCGTTCGTGTCCTCCAGCCGCAGCCCGATGATCACCGTCTCCTCGCTCTCGCCGGCCGCCACGCAGCCGCCCGCGCCGCAGCAGGAACCCAGCAGCAGCATCGGCAGCAGCCGGCCGGCCGCCGCGCGCAGGAGCCCCCGGCCGCGGGTGCTGAGGCCGCGGCGCGCCGCCATCTTCCGAGTGGGCAGAGCGGCGGCGGCCTGCCCGCCCGCCATCTTTACTCCGGGTTCACAGGCTCCACAGCCAATCACGGGGCGGCTGCTCCGGCAGCGGCTGCATCCTTCCTCCCGGCAGCGCGAACACCGGCCCCGGGGCGAGTAGGCGACCAAGCGTCCGCCGCCCTGACTGACGCCGACTGGGCCCGGGCCGGCGAAGGAACCTAGAGGCTCCCGGGGGAGGGGGAGGGGGAAGGGAGCAACAGCCGCTCCCGCGACAGGCAGATCGGCCAGCCAGTCACGAACGGGCGCCCGCCTTCCCAGCCAGGGGGCTGGGACGGGGGCGTGGTCGTGCGGGCACGGCGGACCAATGACGAGGCGAGTGGGCGGGGAGGTGAGGACCAGCGTCCTCCTCTGCTAGCCAAGTTTCCGACTGAAAGGCGCGTGACTCTTGTGTATGTGCGAGGGGAGGGGCGTGGCCAGCCGAGACCCGTGAGCCAGTCAAGGATGAGCACCCTCTGGGCGGGGGCGGGGCCGTGTGTCCCTCAGCCAATGGGAAGGAGCGATCCTCGGGCCGGCGCTCGGGAGGGCTGGGTAGGAGTCCCCGGCCTTGCGGCGCGGCTAGGCTGCCGGAGGCGCTGTGCGCGCGAGCCGGGCGGAATCCCGAGGAACCCGCGGGGACGGCTTACGTGCGTACAGGCCGGGAAGGAAGCGACCTTCCCCGGGCGGCGGCGCCCAGAGCCCCTGGTCGCGCGGCGGGATGCCGGCCCGCGTCTCCAGCCCCCTGCCGGTCGTCCCCGCGGCTCGCGGTCACGCGGCGCCATCTGCCGGCCCCACGGCGCCCTGTAGCGCCTTCGGGGTCCGCGGCGAACCGCAAAAGTGTGCGGGCTTGCGGTGGGGTGGGCAGGGGCGGGCGCACGATCTGCTCGTCACGGGCTCCCACGTGGTGTTGCCAAAAGTACCCTTGGACTCCGGGCCGGGGAGGGCCGGGTGCCTGCCTCCCTGCCTCCTAACTGAGACCGGGTCTCGCCGCGTGGTTCGAGCTGGCCTCGAACTCACTGTGTCGCCCAGGCTGGCCTCGAGCTCTCGGCGATCCTCCTGCCTCAGCCTCCCGAGCGCTGGGATTACAGCCCGGCTCGAATCTGTATTTCTAACCAACACCCACACCCAAGCGAGTCTGGCAACGAGAGGGGTCAGCGTCCGAAGCAAGTCCATAGAGGCTCATTCCTCTTTCAGGTATATTTTATTGGTTTTACATTAATTTTGCGTAATACTGGGCTCGGTGTGGTACTTGCATATTTGCATATATTCTGATCACTACGTCCCTCCCATCTTCCTTACCCCCTTCTCACTTTATTCTCGTGTCTCTCACACCCTCCCTTCTACTCATAAACGCTTATTGTTAATCACACTGCCCAATCCTGTAGGTTCCTAGGTGGCGCGGGAGAAGGGAAGTCTGGGAACCAGTGCCCCGCCTCGACTCCAGTCGCGTCTGGAAGGGACGCGCGAAGTGGCCCCGACCGGTCTGTTTTTCTCACAGGTTAAACGCTGGCGAAGCAGTTGCATCCCACCTCTTTCTGATCTCTGTAAGCGCCCTGTGCTCCATTTCTGTAAACACAAACGTTTCTGATTAATTTCCGGGATGGACGCAGGGCCCTTCTAACTGGCCTCTCCCCTTCCCCACCTGTCCCTGTGTCGCCCCGTCAGCCAGCGATCTCGGTAAATCAGCCGTGACTCCCTTGTGGGAAACCGCTCTGCTTTTCCTTTTCATCACCAAAAACGTTCCTGTGATCCCAGCTCCACTCTGCCCACCCTCGACCCTCGGCCCTCGGGGTCCTCTCCCGCGCCCTGCGGCTCTTCTCGGGCTCCCCCGGAACCTCCGAGCTGGCTATTTCCTGGGCTCTGGTCCCTGGGTGTCACCACGCCCTCCCGTACAGCTTTGCTCGAAGGCCAGGCAGACGCTGCTCCCTGTACTGTCTGTTTTGTGTTTCTTCAAAGCAACCATCATAGGGGCCGGGGATTTAGCTCTGGTTTCGCTGCCTGCTGCACAAGCACAAGGACCCGAGTTCAATCCCAGGTACCAAAAAAAAAGAAAAAAAAAGCAACCATCACTTACTAATGTTCCGTGTAAATTGTCCGTCGAGCTGTTTATCTGTCTCTTCCCACTAGAATTTAAGCTCCTGGAGGGTAAGAATTTTTGTCTGTTTAGTTCACTGCCTTATCACCAGGCCCTGGAACAATGGCAGGAATTCAAAACGATAGGCGGTGTAGGCCGAGTGTGGTGGCGCCAGCACTCAGGAAGCTGAGGCAGGAGGTAGGCTGTGAGTTTGGGGCCAGCCAAGGCTACATGGTGAGTTCAAGGCCAGCCTGGGCTACATAGTGGAGTCCTTGTCTGAAAAAGAAAGAAAAAGGAGGGAAGGAGGGAGGAAACAATATGTGTAAAATGTTAATGTCCTGACTAGTTTCCAGCCCTTTGGTTTCTAGTACTGTTTCTCCTACCCCCAATTCTCATACTGCTCTCTTCAGGAAATGAGTTCTGGTGAAAGAAACCCAACTCACAGACCTGGTGTGCAGTTACTAGAATGGCACTGTGGCGCACATCTGAATCCTGGTGACAAAGGAGAACTGTAACTCCCGACCTGCTGGGTGTCAGATGTGCCGAGTTCGTGGTCCCACAGCATTGAGAAATGAAGTTGCAAACCAAAAGAAGTTAGCAAAGTTTTATTGGAAATAAGGGGAGAAGAATAGCTCCTGGATTTGCAGGAGGGGTCCCAAGTGGGGTGGCCACTGATCCTTTGTCAGGGGTAATTTCTACGGCAAAGACACGAGGTGGGTGCAGCATGGGTCACACAACCACAGCTGCTGAGCTGGTACTGATGCAGCAGGGAAGCGAGTCACACAGCAAGGGTGGATGGGAAGAACAGAGGCAGTTTGGGAAGGGAAGGTCCAGTGCTCTGTCACCCACCTGGGCAACCGATGCCCATCTGGACTTCCTGCACCAGGTGGTGCTAATCACAATGTGATCTCACAATTATTATTTATCCCTTAGGGAGGCCTGCAGGCCTGGCCATTGCATCTCTACCTTGAGGCCTGGCCTTCTTCAGATGCGCCTCCAGCTACGATTCTAATGCCTTCCCCTGCTTCACTGACTTCTTTGATAACCCAGTCCCCCTCTGAATGTACTGTGTATTTATTTCTATCTAATTTAGCTGCCTGTAATACCAGCACAGGAGCCTGAGGCAGGAGGATTGCTCAAGGCCAGCCTGGGCTACATAGTTGAAGACCAGCCCAAACTACATAGCAAGACTGTATCTCAAAAAGCCAAAAATAAAAAATTTTTAATGTCATTATAGAAGTTTTTAAAAAGTTGGGGCGGGCATGGTGATGCATATATCTGTGATCCCAGCACTTGGGAGGCTGAGGCAGGAGGATTTGCCGCGAGTTCTCAGCCAGCCTGGGCTACATAGTGAATTCAAGCCCAGGCTCTGTCTCAAAAATAAATAAAATTTTTTTAAAAAAATAAATTTTCAATAAGAAAAGGTTAGATTTCTGACAAAGGTTACATATGCTTCTTCTAAGCCAACTGATTGAAAATGGAGCTGTTTTAAATTAAGTTTATTAAAAATGTGGCCACAGGGCCGGGGATTTAGCTCAGTGGTTTCACCGCCTGCTGCACAAGCGCAAGGACCCGAGTTCCATCCCTGGTACCAAAAAAATAAAATAAAACATTTTTAAAAATGTGGCCACAAGTGTTCAGGGCTGTAGGAGGGAAGATGGTTAAAGGCGCTCGCATTGCAAATGCAGTTTTGGAACAGGAGTATGGGAAAGGAAGGGAAGCCAAGATTGCCAAACCTACAGACATTTCCCTGCGGATTTCAAGGAAAGCAACAACTCAGGAAAGTGTGGCGCTCCGCTAGAGGCAAGCTAGAAATGCAGGCATGCACAGCAAAGTGTTCTGCATAGCACGGGAAGGGCCCGCTCACTCGGGCAGCTTGCGGCGTAAAATAAACCAAGCTCAAATTCCCTGGCAGACATCTGAGCGATCTTTGCCACGAGTTGTGGCGGTCGTGGCCTCCAGTCTTCATGACACTCACCCGCACAGTCATCTGGTCACCTTACCCAAGTACTCTCCTTAGCCACAGGAGTCTTCTTCAAGTTCGGAGGCTTTTGGTGCAAAGGCTTGTCCTCCCTTCAGGGCCCAGCCGCTGCAGGCTTACAGCAACTTCTGCCCACCTGTAGGACAGGTGGTTGTAGGACGACCAGCGTCCAGGGATCACTTCTGAAATCTGGAAGAAAAAAATACGAGACCCTGAGTTCTGGTCATATTTGAGGGCCACAGAGGCCTGAGCTTGTTAAATAGTTGGTACTGATGTCTAGTCCAAGCTTGCTTCTTTGACCTGGAGCAAATCACTTAGAGAAAGCAAGAACTGCCCTGCAGATCCCTTCACGACTAACCTTCTCCTGGGGGAATCCTTCACTGGACCCTGAGGGGAAAGGCAGCTTAGGTTTTCTCATCTGCGAGAGATAAACTCCTGATCTGCAAGTGTGGGGATTACATTTTCATGTCCTGTGGAGTTTGATGCACTTGATTTTCTGAAAGAGTGAAAGAGAGACACCACGAGGGTCCCTACACATCTGATTTCTCAACGTAAAGCTCTGATTTTCTAGAGAAGCGCCTTTTTCCTGGAAACTTGCCAGCCATAAAGTACTCAGCCATCACTTCAGCAGTCTCAGGAGGGGCGGGGCTTGAACCGGAGCTTCACACAGCCGTGTGCTCTGGGCTGCACCACTCCAGCCACATCTCAGCCATGGCAGCGCACAGGTGTTCGGAGGAGCCGGGAACTGGGAAACTTGCATCAACCCAAACTTGCCCTACAATCAAGTCTTTTGGCCCCCGAGAGGGCTTTCTCAGAAGCAGCACTGTCACTTGCTTAAATATGTAGAACTCTTTTAGGCAAAATGAGGATTCCTCTCAAGTTACCAAGAAAACCAAAGTAAAGTAAAATCTGCAATATCATTTACTTGATGATTTGATTTTTTTTTTTTTTTGGTGGCGGGGACCAAATGCAGGGCCTCATATATCCTAGTAAGGGCTCCACCCTGGAGCTGATACAGGAGAACTATAACTTCCAATCAGTAGGTGTCAGACTGCGGAGCTCCTGTCCTCCGAAACTGAAGAATGAATTCTGACCCACCCAGTAGTAAGATTCACACCTGCATGGCTCTAACAGCAGAGCTTTTTTTTTTTTCTCTGAGACAGGTCTCCTGAGCTATGCAACCCAGGCTGACCTCGAACTCAGTCCTGGGATTGCCAGCTGTGCCACCCTGCCTCACTCTACACAGCAGAGCTTTAACTTGCAGTTTTCCCACATTACTAAATTCATTCCATGGCCTTTTTCTCCTTCCTCTGAAGCAGGAGCTAAAATTCTACTCTACTGGACCAGGGATTTAGCCCAGTGGTTCCAGCGCCTGCCCCCCAAGCACAAGGTCCCAAGTTTGATCCCTGGTACCAAAAAAAAAAAAAAAAAGAAGAAGAAGAATTAAAATTCTACTGTAGTGAGTCAAACCCCATGCAGAGACGAAGCACTGAGTCAGACCCAACTGGGTGTTTTCTATCTTTAATAGTCCCTCTGAAACATCTAAGTCTTTTAAATACCAACAGACTAAAGATTTGACTTATTTCTATTTACTAATACATTCTTAATTTTATGCTCCTTTAAATTTTAAATGTTTTATTTCTTACCCCATTTCCTCTCTTTCTATATTTATCAGTTATATATTGTGCATCTAATTGGGTCTAAGCACAGTAGTGGGCATTGGAGAGCTACAGTATTGATTAGAGGTTATCTCCAAAACTTCCTCTGAGGGTCTGGCAAGTGTATGCATAAAAACTGCATGAAAGCTGCTCGGGCTGGCTGTGGAGGCTGAATGTGGGTTCAGGGTGTGACTCTGTTCAGTAAGAACTGGGGCTCTGAGGACTTGGAGCATAACCACTGTCCTACAGGAAGACCAAGTGGGCAGCACTGCGGGTGGAGCACAGCCAGGACTTAGGAATTCCTGCCACCCAAAGAGAAAACAGCTCCATTCTACAGCGTGCTCTCTCTCGCACAGCTCCAAATCACACTAAAGATGGAACCTGCTATGAGAAATGTGTCACTGCTCGAACATCACAGCTGGGCACCATAACCCACACCTGTAATCCCAGCACCTGGGAGGCTGAGGCAGGAGGATCACCGTGAGTGGCAGGCCAGCCTGGGCTACATAGTGAGACCCTGTCTCAAAAAACAAACAATCAGGGCCGGGGATTTAGCTCAGTGGTTCCATCGCTTGCCTAGCAAGTGCAAGGACCCGAGTTCAATCCCTGGCACCAAAAAAACAAACAATTATAGCGTGTCCATGCCCAGACACATGGTCTAGCTCGGTCACTAGACGTGGCCTATTGGTAAGCTGGGCATGGTGGCGTGCACTTGTGAGTCCAAGTACTAGAGAATCTGAGGCAGGGGGATTCCAAGGCCAGCCTGGGCAAGTTGGTGAGACTGTCTGAAAATAATAAAAGGGGCTGGGGATGTAGCTCAGTGTGAAGCCCCACAGTTCAATCCCTGGTCCCAGAGAGGAGAGAGAAGGTGAGGGAGAGACTGAGGTTGTAAACTTGAGATCCAAGAGGCCCCTGCCAGTGTAGGGCAGCATACTATTTTCTTTTTTGATAGAGAGTACTGTCACAGTTAACTGACTGTGTCAACTCAAGTAAGGAATGCCCAACTAAATTGGATCAGCATAGTTTTGAGTGAGCCTGGAGGGGTTTACTGAAGACAGAAGACCTGCCCTGGGTGTGGGTGACAGCAACTAATAGGCTTGCCACCTGCGTGGAATGCAAGGGGGAAATGAAGAAGCGTTAACATTTACCTACTTTAAAGTTTAAACTGGGACAGTTCCAGGCAGAGGCAAACAAAACACTGTATTCACTTAATGATTTGTTTTTAGACGGGGTCACTGAGCCCCTAAATTACCTAGGCTGGGCTGGAATTCAGAACCCTTCTGCCTCAGCCTTCTGGAGTGCTGGGATTACAGGCCTGTGACACCATACCAGCTGGACTTTATAATGATTTCTAATGGTAAAAGTTACTGCTACCTATCAGAAAAACCTGTGTATGTCCTTTCAAAACATACCTATCCTCTTCCTCTGCCCTAGATGTAACAACTACCCTTACTTTTATAATAATAATTTCCTTTCTTTTTTTTTTTTTCGGTACTAGGGATCGAAGTTGGGACCTTGCGCTTTCAAGGCAGGCAGCAGCACCACTGAGCTAAACCACTGGCCCATAATTTCCTTTTTAATTGCTGCATTTTTAAATTTAGGAATTCCTTTAAGAAGACCAGAGATAAACCCTACGCTGTCGGGAGATGCTCCTCTGGCCTTGGTCCCAGCACGTATTCCATTTGACTGCATCCTGAGGGTCACAGGTGTGGTCAGATACACGACGAATGCTTCAATGTTTTTTAGAATTTATGACAGTAAAAGACACATTGCTACTAATACTCCTCAAACTACTACCCCTTGCCAGGCATGGTGGTGCATGCCTGTAATCCCAGCACTTGGGAGGCTGAGGCAGGAGGATCAATGTGAGTTCAAGATCAGCTTGGGCTACATAGTGAGTTCAAGCCCAGCCTGAACTACATGGCGAGAGATTGCCTCAAAAGCAAACAAAATCCCCTTGACCTCTAGCACCCTTATCCCAGCATTCTTGCCCCTTTCTGAAGCACCTCTAGAAGTCCTTTATGAGTGTCTTCATGAGGTGTGATAAAAATACAGTAGCTGCTGAGGCTGAGCGCCATCCACTGGGCAGGGAGCTCGTGAAAAACATGACACTGTGTCCTCGTCCTCCTACAGTGGCTCTGACACCCTGTGATCTCCAGCTCATACTGAAAGTCAAAATGACCATGGAAGGGGGCTGGGGATTTAGCTCAGTGGTTTCGCTGCCTGCTGTGCAAGCCCAAGGACCCGAGTTCAGTCCCTGTTAACAACAACAAAAAAGTGACCACAGAAGATAAACTTTTGAGGCAATTCGGGGCATCAAGGAACTAAAGACACGCCCAAACTCCTCCAGAAAGGGCCAAGCAGAAGGGTGATATGTTCAAAGCGAGGGGGAGGATTTTGAGAGGAGTCGAGGGCACTGTCTTTCACTGTAATAATTTTTTTTTTTTTTTTGGTACCAGGGATCGAACTCGGGTCCTTGCACTTGCGAGGCAGGCAACGGAACCACTGAGCTAAATCCCTGGCCCTGTAATAATTCTTTTAGTCTTTGTTCACCTCAGTGATGCTTGCAGTGCAGGACAGCCTCATTCCTCACAGGGACTTGGTGTTCCTCACACATCTGCATTCTTTTCTTATCCTCTTCCCTTTTGCAAAAGGTCTATCTGCCTGTTTCCTATTGTCTACATTTTGTTTTGCTCTTTAATTGACTTATAATTGGGGTTTCTCACATAAGAGAAATGATGTGATACTTAATTTTAAAAAATTGTTTTTGGTACCGGGGATCACACTCAGGACCTTGCGCTTATGAGGCAGGCAACAGAACCACTGAGCTACATCCCTGGCCCACAACGTGATATTTAAGCTTGCGTGTCTGATGGATTTCACTTGACATGGGGGTCTCAAGGTGCATCCTTTTTCCTACAACACTAATAATTTTTTAAGAATGTGAACATTACCACATTTTCATCACATCTCATAGTTAAATATATTCCGCCTCAGTTTTTTCTTCTGTAAGGTTAGAAATCAGCATTTTGAGAGAGGTCCAGGGGCTTCAGCAGAGAGAGCCTGGGGCATCGGACAGGTTTCACTGCCAGACAGCGGTGGCTCCTGTCGCCATGGGAAGTCCCATTTTCAGAGGGATGCAGCGACTCCGTGGGCTTCTGCTACATTATTTAAAAGGAAAACTGGAAATAGCTCCTTCACAGCCGTTCCTTAGAGCCAGTTGAAAGGAATAGTAAGGTTAATTGAGGAAAGAAAATAAGAACAGTTAATAAAAGATGAGCCCAGAGGCCCAGAGCCACACTTGGGAAGCGGCCCTTTCCTCCGGACTTGACATTTGGGCCGCAGAGGAAGCTCGTTAGCCCCGGGAACAGAACAGGCTGGCCAGGGCCTCGCTGACAGTTTGGCCCGAGTTATATGTCACATTACCATAAGCAGCCAGCATGCCGGGCCCCCGCAGCTCCTGCCCAGCTGCACAAGCCCGTCTCATGCTGCTCGTCATGAATTAAATATACGTGGGCGTCGGAGTCACCGATCCGGCCACCGCCCTGCCATGGCTGGGCCCGCAAAGGGGGAAACTCGTAGCCTTGGTGGGGCTGTGCGAATTGTAACCCCAAAAGGGGCAGCCTCGGGGCCTAGAGATGGAGCGGTTGCCAGGCTGGGCGGCCCCGTCCAGGGGCACAGCCCGAGCGCACGGGGAGCCTGGGCTCCGCTCAGCCAGCCGAGGGAGGCACCTGTGCCGGGCTGGCGGGCTGGGGTTGCCAGCACTGCCCACTTCCCAAGAGCAGCCGCCAAGCCCTATTTATAAGACCTTCTCCCTTAGGAACATGGGCGGCTCGTTCAGAAGGTGTTAAAACTGGGGCCGGGGGTTTAGCTCAGTGGTGCCTCCGCCTGCCTCGAAAAGGCAAGGTCCTGAGTTCGATCCCCGGTACAAAAAATAAATTAATAAAATACTGTGACCTTGATGGGAGCAGAACCCATAAATGAGTTCTTAAATCTGGAAAGGAACTGAAGAGTGTTCAGAATTCAGTGCCTTCGATTTTTTTTTTTTTTAATTTAGATTTTTGGTTTGGGGTCCAGGATTTAGCTCAGTGGTTCCGTGCCTGCCTCACGAGCTCAAGGTCCCGAGTTCAATACCCAGTAACCGCCCCCCCAAAAGATTGTTGGTTTGTTTTTTGAGACAGGGTCTCACTGCCTAGGCCAGGTTGGCCCCGAACTTACGGCAGTCCTCCTGCCTCAGCCTCCCGAGTGTTGCGATTACAGGCCTGTGCCTCCCAGAGTATACGGGCGACGTCCCCGCGGTCATTAGCACTCCAACAGCGGAGCCAGTTCCAGAATGGACACCTGTTTTCTGCCCACTGTGTTTTCATCCCCAGGGAGAAGGGCGGCGGCTTTGGCCCTACCTAAGTCCTCAGGCCCAGCCCGGCTCCCACACGCAGACTTCGCCATTCCTCTGGCTGCGTGGAGAGCAGGCAGGGCCTCCCCTTGGGGACCTCGGTCCCTTACCCAGAGCTCGGCCCTCTGCTCTCTCCTGCTGGGCCGGGTCGTCTGTTGTCTGTTGTGTTGTCGTTGAGGCTCAGGTTCGCTCTGCGGAGCTCAGGCGCAGAGCCCAGGCCCATGGAACTCCACCCCTAGGAGCTGTGCTCTCCAGAACTACGGATCACCAGCTGCACGTCCGGCTCACCCAGACCCGGAGACCCCCCTCTGCCACCAGGGCAAGGCCAACAGGAGCCTCTGAGCCCAAACTGTCAGGGTCGGTAGAAGAGGCTCGACAAGCAGGAGAAGGAGGGCGGAGGACAGTGCAGAAAGTGCACCAGCGGTGGGACCCCAGCCCGTGGTTCGATACCCCATTCCGGGCCAGAGTGGACCGCCAAGCCTGCACACAGCAGGGGCTAAATTATGGCTGGGGAGTAAGTGCAGCACGCGAAGAGGGGCCCACACTGGGCCAGGTGCCGAGGTCCCCAGCACCCGGAGAGGAAGAGTGGGCGGCCGGGCCTGCTTCAGCAGGAAGCCAGAAATCCTCCCTGGTGATAGTAAGGACTCGAGATCCTGCATTTGAAATAATAATCAATCCAGGGCAACTGCTCCTCACATTCGTTAGGTCCCATCCCTTTGGGAAGGGTCTGTGGAGAGGAAGAATTGTGGTTTCTGTGGCATTGTGTGACATGCACAGAATAACCCCCACAGGTGAGCAGCTCCGATCCAGGCAGCAGGTGGATGGGAGGTCACAATTCTTCATTTTCGTATAGTTGAAAAACAGAACACATTGTTCCGGGCAAACTGCCTGCTGCCAGGAGCTCCACACAGCTCCTTCCCGACCCCCTCGGTGGCTCCCAGCAGCCCTGGACCCGGGCTGGCCCTGACCTTCCAGGTCTGTGGCCAGGCAGATCCAAGCAGATGATGGTCCACTCTGAGCGAGGCGCTCTTTCAAAGGACTCCATTCTGACGGAGACACCACGGTGCACAGATGCCAAGTGCTTTTTCTCAAGGGCAAAATGATAGTGGTAGAGCAGGGAAGGAAAAACTATGGCTACACAGTGAGTTCAAGGCCAGCGTGGGCCACATAGCAAGATCCTGCCTCAAAAAAAAAATTATACTTAACTAGAATCTAGAAAACAGTATGTTTTCTTTTATTAGATGATGATGATGATGATGATGATGATGATGATGATGATGATGATGTTTGTTTGAGATAGGGTCTCACTATGTAGCCCAGGCTGGCCCTGAACTTGTGGCAGTCCTCCTGCCTCAGCTTCCCGAGTGCTGGGATTACAAACATGCGCCACCACACCCAGCGAGTCTGTTTTAGAATCCATTCCAATGTGTGGGGCTGCACATCCTCACATGCACCTTATCAGAAATCTCTTGGGCCACTTGGGTGTGGTAATCCCCACACTCTGGGAGGCTGAGGGAGGAGGATCGCCAGTTGGAGCCCAGCCTGGACAATTTAGCAAACTCGTGAGACTCCCTCAGATTTTTAAAAGGGCTGGCAGGCCTGGGATTTAGCTCAGTGGTTGTGCCACCTGCCTCACTAGCACAAGGTCTTCAGTTTGATCCCCGGTACAAAAAAAAAGGGCTGGAGATGTAGGTCAATGAAGGCCCTGGGTTCAGCCCCAGTACTGAAAACACAAAAACTCTGAGCCATACCAGCCCCCTCACTCCTGTTCTATTTGCACAAAGCTCAGACCAACTGGTTGCGATTTCCTCAGGGACCCTTCATGGGCTGAACGCTGTTATCTGAAATTCATAATCCCGGCTCCTCATGCCAAGGACCACAACTCATACTTCCTGTGTCCTCGAAGTCTTTGATTTATTTCATCATCACGGACTTTCCCATAACCCTCCTAGCCTCCTTCTTTAACTCTGGAATCTAGAACTAAACCTACCACTTTCCTAAAGGTTGAACCAGACTGCTGTCCCGGCCCGCGGGTAAGTCAACGGAGACCCTAGAGGGGGAGCGAGGATGAGAGGGGACAGGGGACACGAGAGATGGAGACAAGACAGGTTTCTGATCAAGTCTCGTTTATTGCAGGAGCTGCTACAACATATATACCGTAGAGCGAGAGGGGAGGAGCAAGGGGAGGGCACTGGGGCTACTTCCTTGTTGCCGGGTAGATCTGCAACAAGCCCGGGCATGTCCGTAATAGGCACTCAAGAATTCCAGCGGGGGGGGGCAAGGCCCCCCACAGGTCCTCCCTTTAAAATTATAATTAGAAGAAAGGCGTCAGGAGAGCCAAGCCTGCGGGGGCTGAGCCTGTCTTGGGTCAGAGCAACAAATGTGTCTGCACCGTGCACCTTACCCGTCCTCGGTTAACCAGAGAATTAAAGCTCTGGCACCTGTCTTAGGCGGCGCACGAGGGCCTTTTTTTTTATAGCATGGCACGCTTGCTCAGTTGCCCGTCATTGGCTTACCAGCCCTCTCACCAGGTACTCATCCTGATCAGCCATGGCTAACCGATTATAATGGACCTGTATGGGCGCTGTTTTTATTGCCTCGATTTGGGCTTTTAGGAAGGCCACGATTTTGTTATAAAGTATGGGCCCTAAAGAAATGAGCAAGAGTAGACCCAATAGAGGCCCCAACAAAGGGAGGAGATAGGGGAGAAAACCATTGAGGCCAGTCCAAAGGGGATTTTGTATGAGTTCTTGTCGTCTTCTGTTCAAATCTTCTTGAAGTTCGCGAATTTTTCCCCTGACGATCCCAGATTTGTTGGCATAAAAACAGCAATGTTCATTTAAGGCTAGACTGTGAATAAGAGAGTTAAGCTACCCTGATTAAGCTTTTGAAGATAACCAATGTGGACATGCTACAATAACATATTCAGAACTTAACCAATATGAACGTTTTGTAACAACATATTCAGTGCTTAAATATCAAGGACAACCAATACAATCAATTTATAACATATTTAGATAATATTCATTGTGATATGTCTCCCATAAGATTATATAATATAAAATTTACTAGGGGGTCCCTTTAATGAATTAAGACCAGAATAATCATTTTCTAGGTGGCCACTTCTATATTCATCAAAGGGAGTTCCCATCTATAATCGTTTTGACAAACAATTAAGAATATATATCTTTTTATTTTATAACTGTTAATTGCAATTTGATTGTTGCGTGTGGGTGACAATGCACGTCACTTTCATAAAATAAATTTCAGTGGTACTTTGATCAATTAACAACCTGGGAAGAAAAGCATGTCTTTAGTTTAATAATATTATCTATAAGTCAATTTAACAATAGGCGAATATCCTTTGAAGAGGAAGGAACATATTGAGCTCAACTGTACGAACACAAACAACAGACAATAGACAAACATATAAGACAGCGTACAAAACTAGGGTGCACCCAAACACAACTAGCCAAATTGAATTATACTATACTCTTGATGATTATTAGATTGTAATTGTAGGCGCCATTGTTAACTGGTTAAGATTGGACAACGTCAGGTCATCGGCATCATCAGCACGCCTATCAACTTGTTTTACTAGGCGTTCTGGGAGCCACCTGGCTGACTTCATTTCCTTGGAGTAAATACACACCGATCCTCGGCCCCAGATAAGTACAGGATCGGGCCCGTGCCATGAGTGGTCCAGGGGGTCTTTCCACATCACCGAGGCAAATTGTCGTTGCGTCTCTGGTTGCCAGAAACGATTGGCTGCAGATAAACCTTTGGCATCCAAATTTAAGAAGTTAAGAATAAATAGTGCATGTGATATCAGGTTTCTAGGAGACCCCTTGGTAGGGTACCATTCCCCCTTTTTTGTCTAAAGTAATTTTGAGTGTGAGATTAGCCCTTTCTATAATGCCTTGTCCCTGAGGATTATATGGGATTCCCGTTATATGTGTTATTTCAAATTGTTTGCAAAAGTTGGAGAAGCCAGAGCTGGTATATCCAGGACCATTGTCTGTTTTAATTTGTTGTGGACATCCAAGTACTGAGAAGGCAATGAGGAGATGAGCGATGACATGTTTAGTAGCTTCCCCAGACTGCAGGGTGGCAAATATGAATCCACTACAGGTATCAATGTTGACATGTATATACTTAAGAATGCCAAATTCAGGGTAGTGTGTGACGTCCATTTGCCATAGGGCATTTGGAATTAAGCCACGAGGATTAACTCCCAGATGAGGTGTACAAAGATGAAGAGTGCACGTAGGGCAGGCCTTAACAATTTGTCTAGCTTGTTCTCTAGTAAGCTTATACATAAGGCGAAGCGTGTGAGCATTAAGATGATGTAATTGGTGTGCCTTTCGTGCCTGGTCAATCGGAATGGGGGCATCAGCATTTATTGAACAGGCAAAAGCCTGCGGTCTTGTGGCTAGGTCTGCTAAGCGGTTGCCCTCTGCGAGTGGGCCAGGTAAGTTAGAGTGGGCACGAAGGTGCCCAATGAAAAAGGATTTGGATCTTTTTCTGATTAGATCTTGTAATTGGAGGAAAAGACCACCAGTCTGAGAAGCAAGTTTGATCAGTCCGCATGTCTCTAATAAGGGGACAGATTGAGCAATGTAAGCACTGTCAGTAAAGAGATTAAAAGCTCGGGCAGGGAATGCAGAAAAGACCGCTATGACTGCCTGTAGCTCAGTTAATTGGGCCGAAGAGTGGGCGGTTTGGAACTGGACAATGTTATCATCCCACACATAGGCAGCCATCCCGGTGGAAGAACCATCTGTAAAAACGGATAGGGCTTCTGGCAAAGGAGAACAAGAAGTGACTTTTGGGAAAATGAAGTCATGTCTGTTGGCAAAGTCAATGAGTTTGTTGGGAGGATAGTGATTGTCCAGTAACCCTGAATAAGAAGCGAGAGCAATTGGCCAGGAATCGGTAGTCTGCATAAGCCAATCGATCTGATCTTTAGGGTAGGGATGGATAATGACATCAGGTTCTTTTCCAAAGTACATCTTTCCATGGTCTCTGCCTAAAATAACCAGGTCTGCAACTGCAACATAATAGGGATAAAAGACCCGCTTAGGGGAAACTGGGAGATGAACCCACAAAAGGGGAGCGGTTTGCCAAAAGACAGCAGTGGGAGAAAGAGAGGTTTTGCAGATGATATACTGTAAAGGAGAGTTATAATCTATAAAGGTAATTGTTTGATTTTGGATGGCTTGTTCTACCGTGCCAATGGCTTTGCACCCCTCGGCAGTGAGCTCCCGAGGTGAAGTGGGGTGGCTATCACCTTGTAGGGTATCATAGAGAGGCTTCAGGTCATGTTTGGTGAGTTTTAAATAGGGCATAAGCCAATTAATGTCTCCGAGCAATTTTTGGAAGTCATTCAGAGTTTTAAGACTGTCCAGTCGTAAGGTAAGCTTTTGGGAGGAAATATGACGTCCCTTCATCTGAAATCCAAGGTAACTGTAAGGGTCTTTTAGTTGAACCTTATCAGGGGCAATCTGGAGGCCACGAGATTCAAGGGCCTGCCGAAGGTCAGCATAACAAGCTAAAACCTCACTTCCTAATTGTCCCGCCACGAGGATATCATCCATGTAATGGATAATATACATTTGAGGCCAATTGTCTCGGGTGGATTGGAGAGCTGCGGCTACAAATGACTGACACAGGGTGGGACTATTGGCCATGCCTTGGGGCAGCACTAGCCATTGAAAGCGCTGCATTGGGGCACAGAAATTGGTCGCCGGAAGGCTAAATGCGAAGCGTTTTTGATCAGCGGGATGTAAGGGAATGGTGAAAAAACAGTCTTTTAGATCAATGACAACCTTATAGTATTCAAGGGGGATGGCTACCGGTGAGGGAAGACCGGGTTGTAAGGCTCCCATAAGTACCATGGTTTTGTTGACTGCTCTGAGATCTTGCAAGAGCCTCCATTTTCCCGACCGTTTTTTAATGACAAAAATGGGAGTATTCCAAGGGGAATGGCTAGGAATGATATGGCCAGCATGAAGCTGTTCCTGCACCAGCTGTTGAGCTGCTAGCAACTTCTCCTTGGAGAGGGGCCACTGATCGACCCATACTGGATCATCTGAGAGCCAGGTGATCTTTTCAGCATGGACCGCAGGAGTGTCAATGACCCCTATGGAAAATGGCCTAACGCTGCTCGAGGGGGCCGTGGGACGGGCTCAATGGGGCGAGTAAGGCTTGTAGGGTGTTTTCCTAACCCTGTTCCTGGAATGTACCCATTTTTAAACATCTGCATAGTGACAATTTCATTGGGGCTGGAAATAATTATCCCCATTTGTGATAATAGGTCTCTCCCCCATAAATTAATGGGTAACCCTGAGATGATATAAGGTTGAATGGTGTCCTGATTACCATCTTGGTCTCTCCAGGTCAGATCTTTGGTACTTTGTTTAGGATTTTGACTCTGACCTATACCCTTGAGATGGGTGAGGGTGTCCTTCAATGGCCACGCCTGAGGCCAATCCTCTCCCTTTATGATAGTTACGTCAGCCCCAGTGTCTACCAATCCAGAAAACTGTCTCCCATCTAACCACAAGGTCATGAGAGGCTTTTGTGCTGAAAGTATCTCTGACCAGTAGACATCGGATGAGCCGAATCCCTGGCTGCCTCGGGCGTTGTTAAGAGCCTTATTAGAGGTAGAGAGAAGGGGAAGGAGTAACAATTGAGCAAATCTTCGGCCTGATTGAATGGTGTTAATGACTTTGGGGGAAGAAACCATAACTCTAATCTCTCCGGAATAATCACTATCAATCACCCCCGGGTAGATCAGCAGCCCATCCATAGTGCTGTTGCTCTTGTCTATTACAAGCCCAAAGGTCTCTTTAGGTAGGGGTCCAAAGACCCCTGTCGGGGGGGCCTGTACCCCTATTTTTGGAGTCAATACTGTGTGGGCGGTGGCACTGAGGTCCAATCCGGCACTTCCTTTTGTGGCTCTGACAAGGTCTGAAATGGATTGCTGTTTATTGGAGCAAAATTGAGTGCCCCGTAAATTTGTTTGGGTGCGGGGGCCCGGGGCTGGCCCCCCTTCCCGTTTCCCGAATTTGAACCCTGGGGAGGGGGGAGGGGTCGGCCCTGGGCATCAGTTTTGGATCGGCACTCACTCGCCCAATGCCTTCCCCGATTGCATCGGGGGCAGGGCCCGGGGGGCGGAGCATTGGGGCCCTGTATTTTAGTGGTCGGGCATTCTCTAGCAAAATGGCCGGTGGCCCCACACCGGAAGCACTTATTGCCGACGTGGCGCTGCAGGAATTGTTTGACTGTGAAGCCTTGCATGGCAGCTGCCATGGCAAGGCCCTGTTGGTAGGCGGCCCCAATCTCAGAGCAAAGGCGAATGTAGCCGGAAAGGTCAGTTTTCTTTTTATAGGGGCGGATAGCGGCCTGACAGGCGGCATTGGCGTTCTCAAAAGCAAGCTGTTTAACAAAATCTGTCCCTGTCTCCGCGCTCCCAAAAATCCGGCCTGCCGCCGTGAGAAGGCGGTGGACAAAGTCCGCAAACGGCTCGTCCGGGCCCTGCCGGATATTAGTGAGGGAGGCACTCACGTCTCCTTTGGAAGGGAGTTTTCTCCAGGCCCTAGTGGCTGCAGTCTGAATCTGGGCATACAACCCCACGTCAAATTGCATTTGTTGGTCGTTAGCGGCGTAGGCCCCCTCCCCAAGAAGCATGTCAAGCACCCAACCATTCCCCGCCTGAGCATTGCGTCTAGCGGTCTCTCGACAATTCTCAACATACTCAGATTTCCATAATAAGTAGTCACCTCCTGTAAGGGTGGCATGGGCCAGAGTCTGCCAATCAATTGGGGTGAGCCAATTTTCTGCCACCGATTCTAGAATAGCCATGGTGTAAGGTGCAGTGGCCCCGTACTGAGCCGCAGCCGTTTTAAGCTCTTTAATAACCTTAAAATCAAAGCCGCTATGGTGTCTCCATGCCTGATCCTGTGCGTCAACAGTCTCAGTGACAGGGAAGGCTTCCACGGGCTCAAGTTCTAGGGGTACCCTTGACCCGGACGGCACCCTGGGGGTCGCCCCTCTAATGGGGGGTCGTGGCTTATGGGTGTCCTCTCTAGGGACATTTTCATGAGCCTTGCCTGTTCTTAAGCCTTCAAGCTGGGTAATAAGGTCTTGATGTTCCTTTTCTAACCTTATCTGTTTTTTTAGAAATTCTATTTTGTCCCAGAGTTCCTTTTAGGGATCAACAACAGGGCATGTCAAAGCGGGAGCAATGGGAGTGTTGGGTTCTGGAAGATAAGGAGGCGGACATTGAACTACGGGTGGCCAATCAGGATTGCGATATCTGGTTGCCTCCTCCTCAAGATTGGTCCAGTCAGCCTCCCCCGGACCGTTCTGTGGGAAGGGGGGGTTTCTGAAGTGTCGGAGGGAAGGCTACAAGGCTGGTTCCTCCTTAACAGGCGGGGCGGGGTTAGAGGCAGGGGCTGAAAGAGCGGGGGCGGAAGCTGAGGAGCGCCGAAGCTTTTTTTTTTTAAAAGGCTTGGAAGAGGCAGAGCCCGCCTGTAAGCCCTCATCAATAACATTTTGTTTTTCCTTGTCTAAGTCATCGTTGCTATCAAAAGACATCAAGTCTTCTCCTTCATCCTTTGAAGGAGTCCCGTCCCGCAGGGGCTCGGGCCTCGGCGCCATCTTGGCGTCCCGCAGGGTATTTACAAACTCCTCACTCCGAGGGAGAGTGATCAACCCTTCCTCCGATCGGAGAGCTATCTCCCCGACCTGGATGGCTTGAGCCACCACCGGATCTTTGGTTTTCTGAGAGATAATGTCATTAATAAGATTCCAATAAGAAAATGCAGTGATCGGGACTTTTCCTGGTCCGCAAGTAGCATAATAATCTTTAAGGGCCTCCCCTACTCTTTTCCATCACCTCTCGTCAATGGTACCCTCGGCGGGAAATCAAGGGCAGAGATCTCTAATATAATCAAAAAATTTCAGCAATTGTTTGACTGTAACCTTTACCCCTCGTGCCTGTAATGTCTCCTTGAGACCTTGCACGAACAATTCGTGCTGACTAATGCCCTGTCCCATAATCGCTGCTCAACTTACCGAGGTGCGAAAAAGACGGCAGGTTTACGTCAATTGCAAGCCTCTCCTGTGTCCAGTGTGCTCTTTGTTCCTCAATCTTAATCTTAGGGCCCCTGAGCAGCGTCCTTCACTGGATCCCCCGTTCTCTGGCCCCACGTTGGGCGCCACTTGTCCCGGCCCGCGGGTAAGTCAACGGAGACCCTAGAGGGGGAGCGAGGATGAGAGGGGACAGGGGACACGAGAGATGGAGACAAGACAGGTTTCTGATCAAGTCTCGTTTATTGCAGGAGCTGCTACAACATATATACCGTAGAGCGAGAGGGGAGGAGCAAGGGGAGGGCACTGGGGCTACTTCCTTGTTGCCGGGTAGATCTGCAACAAGCCCGGGCATGTCCGTAATAGGCACTCAAGAATTCCAGCGGGGGGGGGCAAGGCCCCCCACAGACTGCCTCATAAAGGAACAGACATTTACCATCTTTACATCTCTCAGCTCTTTTTTTTTTTTTTGGTACCGGGGATTGAACTCGGGACCTTGCACTTGCGAGGCAGGTGGTGGACTCAGCTCTCTTTTTCAAAAATTACCAAACTCTTCCTGATCTTACCACATACAGTCGCTGTGTCACCAATCATTAGGGTGAACTGAGGTTTTAACAAGCTTACTCTTTCTTTTTTAATTAATTTTATTCGCTGCTTGCTGTGCAAGCGCAAAGACCCAAGTTTGATCCCCAGTACCAAAAAATAAATAAATAAAATTAATTTTATTGGTGCATTTTAGGAACAAGCTTACTCTTCATTTCTTTGTTCAGTTGCAAGAAAAGGAGTATCTGCTTTAAAAGAGCTACCTCAAGAGCATTACCAAGCTCTTCTTGGGCAGGGTTAGCGCGGCTCCCATGAGAGCTCTGTGGAAGGCGCAGACGCCGCTGAACCCCAAGGTGCTGAGCGCCCCGACTCCTCTCTGAAGCCCGAGCCTAAGTCCACCGCTCAGTTCCACCTCTGACCACGAGGTGGCACCAGAACGCCGAATACTTAGGAACTGGAAAACTGCGGAATGAGTCCTTAGGCGACTTGCTATGAATCTTAATACTTTCTAAAAAATAATCTGCTTATTTTTATCGGTGGCCTATAATCTGGTGCCCTCTCGGGCATTTATTCATTCGGCCTTATTTTATGGGGAAGAGCAGATTAAAATAAAGTCATATTTGGGGCCAGGATGTAGCTCAGTGGCGTCGCGCCTGCCTCGCAAGTGCAAGGTCCTGAGTTGATCCCCGGTACCAAAATAGGTAAATAAATAAAAATTAAAATCATACTCGCCTCATTCCTTAGCCTCCTGCCCATTCCTGGCGGGCTCTCAGTTGGCTGTAGATTTAGCAGCTTTTCTTTTCGCTGCAGAGCCCCCAGCAACTCAGGGCCCCATCTGTACTTCATGTTGTCAGGTCCTTCTGTGGGCCTTAAAGGATCGGTGGTATCTGTCAAAAGGCAAACCAAAATGGAAAGACAAGTTAGAGGTGTCTTGGTGTACCCAAACACTAATACTCTGTTTGATTTAGAATGATTTCCTGAGAAGGGAGATTAGATTTTATAATTCCATGGGGTCCTGGGAGTAGCAAACATTATCCTACTGTAGAGGGGCCTCTCTAACCGAATTACTACTACTTTCAAGGTAAACCTCACTGAGAGCTTCCTAAAGGTAGTCTCTATTATGCCACAAAGGTTGGTTTTGCTCAGTGGACTTATTTTGTGAGATTGTATGTACCTTTTATCTTTGAAACGGAGATACCAAAATGCAAAAATGTCTTCTTTTCCCATCTTCTAATCGCCAGAAATATAAATGAGCACAAACAAGAAAGTCCCACATACTAGGTATAAGCAGTAACTGCCTGTGTTCAGATGTTGAGGCTTCCCACGGTGGCCAGCTCAACCACAGGGCAGTGCGTGGAATTTCCCAGGGACAGATGGCAGCCTTTATTTGTCCTTCTTTCACTTCCAGATGAGACACTTCCGACAACAGCCCTGGAGGACCAGAGAACAATAAGCCTCAAAGACAGGAACAAGTCACTGTAACCAAGGAAAATGAGCTCATTAGGTACAAATGTAAACTTCGCTCACAGGAGTGCATGCCAGCGTCCTGGGCTCTATCCTCAGGAAGCCGACAGACCCGGGCCATCTTTCTCTACTGAAGTACTTTCCAGAGGCTGTGGCCTCTCTGCCCTCGGTTCCCACCTTTCTAAAATGAAAACTTCTCCCTGGACCTGGGCTCCCGCTGAGGCAGATGATCACCCGGCCAGGGCTCCCTGCTGCTGCCACGCCCTCTCTTCACCTGCTTCCCCCTCAGGATGCTGATGCTTTTGGTGGGAAGAGATTGCCTGCCAACTTCTTCACCCAGAAAAATGATATTTTTGTTCTTTTTTTGTTTGGTTTTTTTGGTACCAGGGATTGAACTCAGGACCTTGTGCTTGCAAGGCAGGTGCCGGAACCACGGAGCTAAATCCCCAGCTCGTATTTTTGTTCTTTTGAGACAGGGTCTCACAATGTAGTTCAGGACGGCCTCAAACTCAGTGATTGCCCTGAATGTGCCACCACGCCTGGCACCCAGAAAAATGATGTTCCACACTCTTCTTCGTCCCCCAAATGTCTTAACTACCACAGTAAATAGTGACATCAATACTGCTTCTCTAAAAGATCTCAACCCAAAGAGAATCAAGGTGGGAACCCGGAGAAGCAGTCCTCTCTGGTGCCAACACCCTTTGGATCTAGAAAAGTATGAACAAGGAAAAGCACTGCAGCCTTCCAGTTAAAAGTGCTCACTCTAGAATCAGACTTAGGTTCAAATTTACCACATTCTAGCTGTGTTACCTTGGGTTGGTAAATTAACTTCTCTGAGCCTCAGTTTCTTCATCTGTAAAGCGAGGCCAATAAAATAAAGTGAGGACTATGTTGTCCCTGGATCACATTAACTGGTCCATAAAAGTTTCACTGCTATTGTATTATTGTTACTACTCTTATTCAAAGCCAGGCAGTCCATAGCATAAGTCCTGCTTGCATCACTTTAGATGCTGCGGTGGTTTTTTGGTTTGTTTGTTTTGTTTTCTTTGAGGTAGGGGTGTTGAGACAGGGTCTCACTATGTAATTCCAGCAGGCTGCAGTGTTTTACTCACATAATATTTTTTTGGTGCTAGGAATTGAACTCGGGTCCTTGCACTTGCCAGGCAGGCAGCGGCACCACTGAGCTAAATCCCCGGCCCCCTCACGTAATTCTTTTAATAGCAAAATACTCTCTGCTTATCCAAATTTAAAAGGAGGAGGGGCAGAGCTCTCAGAAGCCTCCCAGAGTCCCTGGCAGGCATCGCGCCATCCTGCATTCCTTGCCAACACAGCACCGACAGAGGACAAGCGCACAACTACTGTGGTGTCACAGCTGGCCTTTATCACCAGTCTTCAGGTGGAGATAAGAACACCCTCCTCCCAGAGCGCAAGGTCACATTTCTAGGCCACACAGCTGTTACATTTTCAAATCTTGGTCTGGGGATTTAGCTCAGTGGGCAGGCGGCATCCACAGGCTGGGGACACTGGGTCAGGCTGGGGACAGGTGGGCCAGTGAGGGCCAGGTTACAGTCAGAGGGAGCCGGAAGTGCTGCTGCACTGCTGCACAGTGGCTGATGGTCGATTAGACAATGGACTGTGTAGTTCAAAAAACTGGAAGGGCTTGGCCCGGGGGTGTAGCTCAGTGGTTTCGCCACCTGCCTCACAAGCTCAAGAACCCGAGTTCGATCCCCGGTTCCAAAAAAAAAACAAAAAACTGGAAGGATTTGGAATCTCTTCATCAATAAATGATAAATTTTGAGGAGAGAGATACATTACCCTGATTTAAACATTAGACAATGCATACACGTAGTAAAATATCACATGGTACATCCTAAGTCTATACAGGTTTTTTTTTTCTTTTTTTTTGGTACCAGGGATCAAACTCAGGACCTTGCACTTGCAGGGCAGGCGCCAGAACCACTGAGCTAAATCCCCAGCCCCTCTATACAGTTTTTTTATGGACCAGTCTAAAAAACTTGAAACTGATCTATAAAACTAGCACATATGTGGGATGAAATAACTTGGGCAGAATGGGGGAAATGCAGATTAGAACTGCTCTGAAATTCCATCTCACTCCAGTCGGAACAGCTACAATCAAGGAAATAAAAAAGCAATAAATGCTGGTGAGGGTGGGCGGAGAGCCCCTTACTATGGTGGGAACATGGACTAGTTGGGCCTGGTGGAGAGCAGACCGGAGCTTCCCCGAGACCTAAGAACAGAACAGCCAGGAGACTCACCCCTCCCACCCCTTGGTACAAAGCAAAGGAAGGGATGTCAGTGTCAGGGGAGCCACACACCCATGTCTACTCTGCCACCACACACAGGGCCAAGAGATGCAGCCTCTCCAGGTGCCTGGCAATGCGTGACTGGCAAGAAAACGTGGGAAATGTGGCATGTATGTGAGAAGGCCACCTGTGAGGAAACAGCCATGCCACCTGCAGGAATGGAGGGAGCTCCGCAGTGCCGCACCTGCCTTGCAAGCACAAGGTCCTGAGTTCGATCTCTGGTGTGGCAGGTGGACAGAAGGCGCGGCCCTGCCCTCCCCACAGAAGCAGACTCCTCACTCTTGCTTGCAGCTGGAGGGAACATGGCACCTGCTGTGACAGGCCTTGAAAGCAGGCTGAGGAGCCATCCAAGAGTTGGAGGAAGTGGTGCTGGGAGGGAAGCCTCCCCGGGGATCTCGAGCTGACCACCCCACACCACATGGGGAGGGACCCACAGGCTCTCAGCCCCAGGCAGCCTGCTGCGTGAGTGTGGGCGCTCTGGAACTGCTAGGCTTGGGCCAGCCACTTGCTGCATCCTGCACCCCTTGGGGAAGGACAGCGTGTCGCCATGGCAGTGGAATCACCACTGCTGTGGGCAAGTCAGGTGCCCAGCCGGCTAGGAGGAGCAGGTAAAGAAACTAGGAGAGCTAACTGGACATCCGCTGTGTCTCTACGCTCTCTTCACTAGGTGGGAAAACGAAATGCCAGGTCTGAAACCCCTTATAGAGGGAGGGAAAGAACTGGAGAGAAAATGAGCAGTGCGGGATGTTTTCTGACGTCAGAAGGGGACACAAAGAATTGGAATCCCTGGGAGGAGGGGAGTCAGGGGAGTCAGGGATCTAGCGACAGAGAATGGGCCCCTGCCGAGAGCCTCCTTAGGTTTGCTGACCTCGGTACAAGGAAAGACAGAGGTGCTGCACACAGAGGCCGCCCACCGGGGAGCCTGGGCTGCTGTAGAAGTGCTGGACACCGCAAAAACCGCCAGACGGTCACCTGTGAGTCTGGCTGCCTTGATGCCAAGACTCAGGTGCGGGGCACAGGGTGGCATTTCTCTGGTGGGAGATGAACTGAGAACATGACTGACATTACCACACGTCTCGCTGTCACACTGCACCTACAGGCCGCCCTCCAGACCTGAGGCAACCACCCCCATAAGACTGGATCATCTTGGCCATGACAGGCATGGCCAGGCAAAAGCATGGCGGATGCCCAGGCTGTTCTGCAGGAACTGGGGACGTGAGAGCCACTGGCATCCTGGGCTTCAAGGACCCAAAGCAGCCATCCTACAGCCCTGTGAAAACCACCTGGGCCTCTCCTCCTCCTTAGTCCGGTGGTCAGACAGGATGCTTATGACGCAGGGGAGGCCACTGCTGGCTTGGGAGAGACTGCACATGACAGGGACAGGATGCAACTTTCTACAAAGTCTGGTAGGAAAAAGGACAGACAAAAGTGGGAGAAAAGAGTGGTGCACCCCTGTAATCCCAGCACTCAGGAGGCTGAGGCAGGAGGATTGACTCAAGTTAGAGGCCAGCCTGGGCTACATAGTAAGTTCAAGGCCACCCTGCACTACATAGCAAGACCCTGACTCAAAAAACAAAAAGAAAAAAACCCCCATTAAAAGTGGGAGAAAAGAAATGGAGGGTTGTGATGAAGACCAGAAGGCACATGTGATACGGTTTGCTTGGTGACAGTACCCCACTGAAGACAGCGGAACAAGCTAAGGCAATCTAGCAGCCTTGCAGGAAGATCTTAAGTCCACAGGGCAGTCCCTGCATTTCCCTCCTTTGGAGGAGGGTGAAGAATTTCCAAGATCCAGCATTACTGGCTCCATGGATTAGATCCCCACTCCCCGTGACTCAGAATGGGGCCACAGCTGCCCCAGAGCGAAGGCCTTAGGGGTGACCAGAGGCTTCAGGTATATTTACTAACCCTCCAAGGACCTGGCAAAGACAAGGCATTGAATACCGTGACCCATGGCACCCCAGAATGCTTTCCACATAGACACGGGAGTGAGGCCACCAGAGCAAAATGCATTTTGTTGCCACTAGGAGCTGGGAGGTTAACCCTGCTCCATGCTTGGCATTCAGCTTCCCAGGCCCTGACAGCATGGGTCTCGAGAGGAGGTGGTATTGAAGGGGAGCAAAACGGGACCCCTCCTAGCCTTCCTGCCTCTGGGAGGTGGCAAGGACCAGGTCGGACAAGCTGCCAGGTGGACGAACTGAGACTAGAGGGACAATCAAAAGATGTGAGTCTGCGGGCATAGCTGAGCTTTCGGAAGAGCGTCTGTCTAGCATAAAGAAGGCCCAAGGTGCAATTCCCGGTATTGTCAGGAAAAAAGAAAGAAAAGGAAAGGAATTACAGCACCTGGCATTGTTATGACCTGCCTGACATGCCTCCGAAGCCCTCTGTGTCTGGTGACAAAGCCAGATAAAGTTTGGAGAACGATTTTCACAGGTAGGGAGTTACACAACATTGTCCAGATGCACAAAAATCACGCCGCCGGTCAGGTGGCCCTGCAAATGCTGCTCTGGACTTAACCATCCACCCGCTAAGTCCTGACCCGGACTCGAGAGACACGCTCCTGCTCTACTGGGAGGAACGGCAGCTGAGGGACGGTGGCCACCTTGGCTGTGCTGCCATGACTGCCTCTCCCGTGTGGTCTCCCAGGCAGAGCCACGAGAGTGGTTTGTGGCTTTACAACCAGACCCGGTGGCGGGAACGCTCCCGCAGCTGGTACCAGCTGAAGATAACTCAGTACATTCCAGCCACCATGTCCTAAGTTGCGCATGTGTCTACATATCTGTATAGACAGCTCCTTCTTTCTGGCTTAAAGCCTGGGAATCCAACTGGTCTTGCTGCTGTCCGGGACCGCACTCCCCCAGGAAGTCCCCAGGTTAACTGTTCTCGGTGGGACCCTGGTTCCGCCTCTTGGGTGCACGGGAGCCGGGTGTCAGGCCTTACACAGGAGGACCGGTATTCCAGAACGGGTCATCCGGAAAATTTTACTCTAGGCCTGTTTATGAGGTAAGGAAAAGAGGAAAAAGCACCAGACTTCATGTGCGTGGGTGCGCAGTCAGCATGTCCCAAATGACCGTTGACCACGAGCAACAGAAAAGCTCATGGCGGGGCTGCAGAAGCTGGGGCAGCGGAGGGAGTGTGGGAGGCTGACAGAGTCCTGGTCAGAGCCCCAGGCTTTGTGCACGGCTCTGAGCAACCACGAAAGCCAAGAAGCAAAAGTCCCTGCCACCACAGCCTCTGTTTCTCTGTCCTGAGAGTGGAGCACGGGGCTTGGCCTTTCCCAGGATCCTCACCACCCGGGGAAGAAGTCGTTCCTGCCTCCATCTGGCACCCAGGGGTGAAGGAGGTGAGGTCATTACTCAAGCTTGTACCTGAGCGGCAGAGCCAGACTCTGAACATGGCACCCCAACGCCTGTGTGCATAATCCCCACGCTGTGCAGCACCCTGCAGCAGCAGTGCCCCATCTGGCTTCCTTGGGCTTCCAACATTCAGTATTTGAGTTGCGCCACTGTTTTGACTTTGGTGAACATTGGGAGAACCTCTGTTAGCCAAAATCAGGACTGAAGTCATCACTAAGCCTGTTCTAAACAATTAACTATTATAAATACGAAGGGGTACCCAGGCGTGGTGGTGCATGCCTATAATCCCAGCACTCGGGAGGCTGAGGCAGGAGAATCACTGCAAGTTCAAGGCCAGTCTGGGCTATATAGTGAGTTCCAGGCCAGCCTGAACTACACAGGCAGACCCTTCTCAAAAATAAATTTTTTTTAGGTTTAGGAACTATGCTAAACAAACAAAATTAGAACATTAAACTCTATGTTAAAAAGATCATCATTGAATATAGATTATACATATTTTTAAAAATAGTTTCTTGCTTTTGACCGATGTCTGTTTACTTCTTAGTTTTCTGAGATAGGGTCTCACTGTATAGTCCAGGCTGGCCTTAAACTCACAGGGACCCTCCTGCCTCAGCCTCCCACACATGCACCACTACTCCCGGCCTGTTTACTATTGTGCAAAAAGTTAACATTTCATTTTACTTTCTGGCAAAGTTTCACATTTATTAGAAGTAGGAAAAACAAAAAGAAGGGTGAGGGGAGATGTGCTCTGTAGAACAAGTTTGGGCCATGTGAAAAGGGAGGAGAAAGTAAAAATGAAAATAAAAGCACACCTTGGAGTGCAGGGCAGGCCCTGTGAAGAGGCTCGGTGGCCAACATAATTATTTAAAAGAAAGAACTCTTAATTTCATAGACTGACCGCAAGCACACATTTGTCTCCTCAGCTTCCAGAGGCTCCATTAAAGTGACAGCAAAGGGATCAAAACAAGAGGCGAGAGCAGGAGGGGTGAGAGGCCCACTCTGGAGCCCACCTTCCTTTCCACTCTGTCGCCGTCAAGGTGTTCTCATTCCGGACCCCATTCGATCTTAACAGCCCTATAAGGTGGATTGCGTGTAGATTTACATTTTACAGTTTGAAAAACAATGATTTAGAGTTTCATAATTAAACTATCCAGGACAGGGTCCCTTTTGAGCGGCAAAGGAAGGACAGCCCGCCCGGGCCTCACTCTCCTGATCTCACCACAAATCCTCTGCCTGGCTGGCGGCAGAATGCAGCTCTGCACATAAATAATAATCTGCCTTAAAGAAAAGAAGGCCCCAGAACACTGTGTGCGTTGACTTCTGGAAACTCAAGGCTAGCAAGGACGTCACTGAACACTACTCCCCAGGGAGCTTTCATAGGAGCAAGGTCAGGGATGGGACTGGGCCGGGACATGGACGGACTGAGCGCTCAGGATTGATTTCCAAACCCCACTTGGAACATCTGAGCTGCCACTGAGGGCGACGAGACCCTCTGAACGCAGCCTGCTCTCATCAACCCAGACGCCTTTTAACACTCGGTGAAGTTACTTGCTAGATCTTGCTCCTAAATACATTCCAGTTGCCTGCAGTTTTAGCCAGGCAGAACTAAAGGCAGCCCCAGGTGGCTGTAAAACTAACAGAAGATATAAACAGTGTTTATAGGCTCTTTTAAAATTTTTATTAGTACATGTTTGCAGTATGTGACGGTTACATTCACTGTGGGGAATTCGTACATGTACATAACACACCTCATTTCTTTTTCTCTTACTTTTTTTTTTGAGACAGGATCTCACTACGTACCCCACGATGGCTTCAAACTCATGGTGGTCCTTCTGCCTCAGCCTCCCAAATACTGAGATTACAGGTGTGCCCAACCCTGCCCAGCACAGCTGGAATACAATAGCTTTCTCTCTTTTCTTATTATCTGTCTTTTATTTTGCACTTTATTTACACACTAAGTTTTTATGTAAGAGAAACCATGTGATATTTAAGCTGCATTACTTCGCTTAACATTAGGGTCTAAGGTGCATCCGATTTCCTACAAATGACTCGTTTATCCCTCTTTACAGCATACTCATTTGTGTGTACACATTTTCTTTAACCATTCATCTGTTAGTGGAAATACGGGCTCTAGACTCTTAACCGTTAAAAATTCTACAATTTTTCTGGGCTGGGGATTTAGCTCAGTGGTTTCGTCGCCTGCTGCACAAGCGCAAGGACCCGAGTTCAATCTCCGGTACCAAAAAAAAAAAAGTATCAGGCTGGGGTGTGTGGTAGAGTACTGTGCTTGCCTGTTGTACATAAAGCCCTGGGTGGGTTCATGTAGGAACCAGCCTACAACCGAGTTCGAACCTGACCAAGGAGCAACGAAGATGAAAGTAGAGAGACCGGAACAGGTTAAAATCTGCAGGCCAGGCGGCCCATGTCTCCTTCGGCACAGAGCCCCAGGGGCCGGCGCACCTTCGCTTTGTCCACTCAGACACTGGCGCAGGCAATTAGAGTCACGCAGGACTCACCTGGCTCCTCCCTCCACGCCACTTCTCCGGGCAAACAGCTCACCCTCAGGTGTTCTACGTCTCCCTGCAGCGAGTCTGCACGCTCGCGTGGCCTCTCCCCTCCGTGCTCCCGAGGTTGCCAGTCAGGCCCCCTTCCTGCCATCTGGTCTCCACAGGTTCAATTTCCAGGGAAATTGTCATATAAATCTAAAGTAAACGAGTGATATTTAGCTTTTCTTAAGCATAGCTTAGTGAAGATGGCTTATCAGTCTATTAAAGGGCATAATAATAAAGACATTGGGAGATGGTTTATGACAGTTCTATAAATCAAAAAATCTCATCATCTTTTTTTTTTTTCTTTTGGGATCTTGGGGTGGAACCCAGGGCTTTAGGGCAACAGTAGCCAAGTGCTCTACCACTGAGCTACACCTCCAGCCCCCTAATCTCAGAATTGTGTGTTTCCCAACGCTGAGATTCCACCTCACCCCAGAAAGAATGGCTGCTATCAAGAAATCAACCAGTAGGGCCAGGGATTTAGCTCAGGGGTTCAGCCGCTTGTCTTGCAAGCACAAGGACCCGAGTTCAACCCCCGGTACCAAAAAAAAAAAAGAAAGAAAGAAATCAACCAATAACCAATGCTGGCAGGGGTGTGGGGAGAAAGGAACCCTTCTCCATTGTTGGTGGGAGTGCAGACTGGTGCAACCGCTGTGGAAATCAGGATGGAGAGACCTCAAAGAACTAGGACTAGAGGTCCCATCTGACCCCGATATTCCCCTGCTGGGGATCTTCCCCAAAGAATTAAAAGAACCCTACCACAGCAAGAGTCTTCGGTTCGAGGGTGAGACGGGACGTGCCCTAGCAGAGCTCACAGATGTTTCAAGTTCATTCATCTCGGCCTGCCCTCCTGGTACCACTTGCTGTTTATCAGGCTAAAGGTTAATAGCAAGTTGAGCTAAAAAAAAAAAAAAAAAGTAAAAAGACGTTAAAAGACTCAAATCCTTTACATTCCTAAAGATGGCTCCCACCATTCTGTCCAAGCTACCCCATTCATTCTCCCTCCCTGCTCTCTTCCCCACATTCAGCCTTTTTCTCAAGATAATAGAAGCAGAGTGTTTAAAAATCTCAGTAAACTTTTTTTTGGTACTGGAGATCGAACTTGGGACCTTGCGCTTTCGAGGCAGGTGGTGGCACCACTGAGCTAAATCCCCGGCCCTGAGCTTGGATTTTTTAAGGCACATTTTTATTATCATTATTTCTTTATTATCATTATTATTGTGGTACCTGGGTTCAAACATGGGCGCCCTCTACCACTGAGCTGTATCTGTAGCTTTTAATATTATTTTCTGAGACTAAATCTCACTAATCTCGTGACCCTCCTGCCTCAGCCTCCTGAGTAACTGGAATTACAGACGTGCACTGCCACCACCACATCTAGCCATTGTTACTTTAGGGCACGGTCCTCCACTCACAGAGATCACAGTTAAAACACCATGCCGTGTCGCGCCAGCAGCCGCCTCTCGCAGCTCTTTACTGAATCCTCGGTTGCACCCTTTTTCTTGGACTCTATCTAATCTTGCTGCTTTGTTCATCTCAGCCTAAGGAGCAGCAGGACACAAGATGATCATACAATGGGGACGCTGCTTCATGACACATTCTCAGCACACACCACTGTTGGTAAAGCGCACGACTACGCCAAAGGTAACGGTCTGGCTGTTCTCCCGTGCTTATTGATCTGGGGGAATTCTCTCATGGGCTCATGTGCTCTGCGCCTAGCAGCCCAGAGCAGCTCAGCGCTAGTCCCTTCTTCCGTGAAGACATACTACAGTTAACACTTAAATAAGAATCAGCTCAGCAAAAATGGTGACATTTGTGTGTTCCAAAAGAAAGGGCTTTACTCCTAAGGCTATGGCCCGACATAACAATGTAACTCTCATTCCGGATTCCAGCCTCTGCCAACTTTTCAGCATAGTCATGCATAAAACTCACACTGTGGGGCCGGGGATTTAGCTCAGTAATTCTGGCGCCTGCTGTGCAATCGCAAGGACCTGAGTTCGATCCCTGGTACCAAACAAACAACAAACAAAACAAAAAAACTCACATTGGATGCCTGCGAGCTATATTTTTTCATGTGGTAGCCAAGATACTTTTTAGCCACTTCCACCTAAGGAAGAAAAGTATAGATCTGATGATGACCTTGTTTTAAAAATTTTACTACTTCCCTCAATTTTCCTATTACTTATAGAATATGCTTCCTCAGACTATTTTGAATAAATATACAGCAAAAGAAACCACCAACAAAGTGAAGTGACAACCCACAGAGTGGGAAAAAAATTTTGCCAGCTATTCCTCAGACAAAGGTCTACTATCTAGAATATATAAAGTAAAAGAATCAGATCCCCCAAATTTAAAGACCTAATCCAAAAATGGGCATCTGAGATGAATATACACTTCTCAGATGAAGTATAAATGACAAATAAATGAGGGCTGGGGATTTAGCTCAGTGGTTCCGCCACCTGCCTTGAAAGCTCAAGGTCCCGAGTTCAATCTCTGATACCAAAAATAAATAAATAAATTAATTAATTAATTAAATACATGAAAAAATGTTCAACATCACTGGCCATTCAAAAGATGCAAATTAAAACCACACTGAAGGCCGGCGATTCAGCTCAGTGGTTCTGGCGCCTGCCTTGAAAGTGAAAGGTCCTGAGTTCGATCCCCAGTACCGAAAAAAAAAACAACAAAAAAAACCACACTGAGATTCCATCTCACTGCAGAAAGAATGGCTGCTATCAAGAAATCAACCAATAACAAATGCTGGAGGGGCTATTGGGGCAAAAAGGAACCCTGCTCCACTGTTGCTGGGAGTTTGGACTGGTGCAACCTGCAACCACTGTGGAGATTCCTCATAAAACTAGGACTAGAGGTTCTATTTATCCCAAGTATTCCCCTTCTTGGTATCTTCCTGAAAGAATTAAAAGCATCATAACACACCTATGTTTATAGCAGCACAGTTTGTAATAGCTAAATCTTGGAAACAGCCCAAATCCCCATCAACCAATGAATGGATAAAGATGTGGTCTTTTTATACAATGGAATACTACTCAGCCATTAAGAAGGATAAACTTGAGATATTTCTAGGTAAATGGGTGCATGAGACCATACTCTTAAGTGAAATAAATCGGACACAAGCGTGAATATCGCATCCTCTCTTTGGTTATTTACCAAAAGTGTAAATAAGGACCAAAATGTATAACAGAGGGGCTGGGGATTTAGCTCAGCGGCACCATGCCTGCCTTGAAAGCACAAGTCCTGAGTTTGATCTCCGGTATTACACTTACACACACACACACACACACACACACACACAGTATAATAGGTATAGTGAAATAGGAAGAAAATGTTGAAATGGGAAGGGGAACTAGGGAGGAGGGGGAAGGAAAGAGAAGGGAAAAAACTAGAGAAGAATAAAAGAGAACAAAGCTTTTGTAAATAAGGAGGGGAAGAGGGTTTGAAGGGAGGGGAGGGGAAAGAAGAACCAAGAGAGATTATACAAAGTATCAAATTCCCTATGATGAATGTGAGCACTATGTATATCTAAAGTGTACGATAAACTTAATTTAAAACGATTGCCATGGACACGTGGGACACGCTGTAGCCTGGTACACAACCCCTGCTACAAGGCTTTGCCTGAACTAACCCCTCCCTCAGGGCTGGAATCCTGCAGGGCAGATGACTTCGGGAGGTCATCGTAAGATTCAAGTCAGATAAGGACTCTGCGTTCTCCCCAAAGAACTTCTAACGCTCGGCTCGGCGTTCTTAGCTAAACGGTTGCGCCATCATTGCTACACTGCAGCCTTCCTAACTTACCCTTGGAGAGTACAAAGGAGCCCGCTTTATCATCTCTTGAAGAATGTGGTTGAGAAACCTTCCTCGCGCTTTTGCCTTCCCGGCCTTCGGCCCGCAGCCCTAACCCAACCCAACCCTGAGCCGCCTGCGCGGCAGCCTCTGCCCTTTGGCTCCGACCCCAAGCCAGCGGGAGCGCAGTGCGGGCACCGGGTTTCCCCTCCCTTCTTCTCTCCCTGCCCCTGCTTTCCCTCCTCTCCTCGGTCTCCTCAGGCGGCCGGTCCCCCAGTACCCGAAGGCCGGCGCCCGACGGGCTGCCCCGGGGCCGGGGTTTGCGGCTCCGCCTCAGGTAGATTTTTGTTAATTAAGCACTGACCTCGCCGCCGGGCGCCCGGTTCGGCCAGGACTGCGCCAGCCGCTGAACAAACCTTCGGCTCCGGCCGTCTCCGCCTCTCGCACGGGCGCAGGCCCGAGGCACCCGCGCAGCCTGGCGCTCGGGCCGGGCGGCGGGGACGAGCGGCGAGGCCGGGTCTGCGGGGCCACCCGCCGGCCTCGGTTGAGGGCCGCGTCCTCTGCCCGGAGCGGCCAGGCCGGGTCGCCGGCGCCCCACACCGCTCTGCAAGTCAGGTTCGCCCGAGATGGCCCCGCGCGGCGAGATTCACCTCGCTAAGCGCGCAGCCCGCCAATCCGGACGGACGCCGCAGCGGCTCCGCGCCCCGCACCCTCCCCGGGTCCCGCCGCTTGGAAGGTCTCCTAGATGCGGTCAGGGCGGCACCCATTCCCCGCTCATTTTGAGTTGCATTTAGGGAAACAACTTCGCTAAATTCATTTTCACCTCTGGCAATTTTTTTGGTCAGTTCACGTGTTTCCCACATGTTGTCAAGCCACCTTTCAGGAAAAAAGTGTTATAGTTTCACTACGTAGTTCAGGCTGGCCTTGATCTCACTGTGCAGCCCAGGCTGGCCTCAAACTCACAGCGATTCTCCTGTCTCAGCCTCCCAAGTGCTGGAATCACAAGCACGCACCACCATGGATATAGAAAATATATATTTCAAAATTATTTTTGTTTCCACAGTTATGTTTGTGTATCATATTTCCTTTTCTGGTTGTAATAAACATTTCCATTCATCAGGACAATAAGCCAGGAAGAGCCAAGCAAAAGGATACATAAGTGGAAAAAGTGGACTCTTACTAAATTCTCAATTTTTCCATCTCATTTGCTAGTAACAAAATTTTGGAAATCAGGCTAGTAAGTTTTCTCACTATTAATAATAGGCGTTGTGGGCCAGGGATTTAGCTCAGTGGTTCCGCCGCCTGCCTCGCAAGCGTAAGGACCCGAGTTCGATCCCTGGTACCAAAAAAAGAATAATAATAGGGGTTGTATTTTTATATTTTAAATTAAACCAACTGAAGCTATGGTTGTTGGAATTTTTATAGATTAGAATATTTCAATTACTAAATGTGTAAAACTGAGCATTTTTATAGGTGTAACTTACAGTTTTAGCAATCGTAGAATGGTGGAAATACTCCTAGATATTAGTTTTCAAACTATTTTCCCACAAAATGAGTCCCTTTAGCAAAGCAG